>NC_041388.1:589988956-590072285 GCF_002162155.2 Triticum dicoccoides
AGCCGCCGCCCGACTGCCATTTCCCCGCCGCCCGCGCCTCCTCGCCCGCCGCCTTCTTCTCCGTCATCGGCGCCCTCCGGCCACCGTGCCAGGTCACCGGCGACCCAACCCAGCAGCTCCGGCCGCCGGAGCTCGACGCCCCCGCGCCGCCGCACGCCCGAGGAGCTCCGGCCTCTCTCCGGCCTCCTCCTCCCACGCGCCAAGTACCTCCCCGCTCCGGCCGACGACATCTCCGGCGAGCTCGAGCAAACTCCGGCCGGTCATCCTCGGGACGCGCGCCCCTACTACAGTGCCACCCGCGCCGGATCCAGATCTGGATCGGATCCGTTTGACTTTCTTTGCCCGAAACCCTAATATTTTCTCCTGTTCATCGTGCTATAAATCCGCATCCGTAGCTCCGTTTCGCGCATATAGTATATCAAAATGTTCATCTCAGAGAGTACCTCATTTCATCTCATTGCATCATTGTCATTTGAGTTCATCTTGATGCCCGAAATGCTGTTGGAAGAGTGCTATTTGAGATAATTGTCAGATCTGCTGCTCCATTTAGATATTTGTCATTTTTGCCATGATTAATGTGTGCATGATATGCCCCTGAGCTCTACATATGTTTTGTTAAGGGTTTTGCCATCTTTCCAGAGGTGCAACCCATGTATTTTTGTGATGTGTGTGGTGACTAGCACAAGCTTGCAAAGTGAGGCATTTGTTAATGCTGATTTCAGGGACTTAGCATTTCCACTAAGTCCTTGAGCTGTTTATCTCATATGGCCATATGTTCATGTTGTTTCCTAGTGATCCGTGCCTCTTTTGAGGATGATCAGTAAGGATGTTTTGTTAATCTTGTAGTGCTATATCCATCCATGTCTTTGTTTGCAATTATGGAGCACCCTAGCTTGAGTCAATCGAGCTCTACTTTTGTCATTTCGTGAATCTGGGCAGATTGTCTACTTGTTAGCAATTTTGCCGAGTATGTCGTAGTTGATCCGTGCATGCTATGGTATTGTTCTTGCCATGTCTAGCTTGCACTTCGTGTATTCTTGATGGGTGTATGCTTAGATTGTCATGACTTTCTCTGTAGTGAGTGCATCAGGCTCGTAAACATGCCTACTTGATATCTATTTCAGCATGCTCCAGTTTTTCACCAAGTCTGTGATCTGATTATGTTTTTGCCATGTTCACATGCTTGCAAATGTATTTTCTGATCCCTTTTGGCTCAAGGTCACTAAGGGACTTTTGTTAAGATCTTTGAGTAGCTCCATGCCATGCTTTACTTTGCCATGTTCAGGTCCTGTAGCATATAGTTTTCATGCTCCGAAGAGTGCTATCTGATCTGAAATTCCAGACAAGTGTTAATTTCACTAAGTCTGAAATCTGTTTGTCAAATGCATTTTTGCCATGCTTGTTTGAACCTGTTAATGGATGAATTGGCCGTAGCTCAGTGCTAGACTTTTGTTAAGCTTCTTGAATGCATCCCTGCCATGCATTTTTATGCGATGTTTGAGTGCTGTAGCATGTTCATCTTGTCGCATTTAGATGGCTACTTGCTGTAAATCGCAGAACATGGCCATATTTGAATTGCTTGCCATTTCCAAACCGTAACTCCGATTCCGGCGTTCTTTATATCGTTTTCAAGCGATTTCATCTCATCTTTCCAGTGGCACACTTGGATTTCCAAGTTGAGGACAGGTTCATACATTCCTTGTCACATCTTGCATACGCATCCCGCATCGCATCCCGCATAGCATAACATCCTCGCATCATATTGTTTGAGCTTTGCACGTGGTTGATTGTGTTCCCTTTGCTTGTTTGTCTTGTTTGGGTAGAGCCGGGAGACGAGTTCGCTAACGAGGAGCCCATTGAGTTTGCTTTCGAGGATCCAGTTAACTCTGACAACTCTGCAGGCAAGATGATCATACCCTCGAAATCACTACTATCTTTGCTTTGCTAGATGCTCGCTCTTTTGCTATGCCTATGCTACGATGACTACCAATTGCTTATTATGCCTCCCAAATTGCCATGTCAAACCTCAAACCCACCATGTCCTAGCAAACCGTTGATTGGATATGTTACCGCTTTGCTCAGCCCCTCTTATAGCGTTGCTAGTTGCAGGTGAAGATTGGAGACCGTTCCTTGTTGGAACATTTATTTACTTGTTGGGATATCATTATATTGCCTTGTTATCTTAATGCATCTATATACTTGGTTAAGGGTGGAAGGCTCGGCCTCTCGGCTAGTGTTTTGTTCCACTCTTGCCGCCCTAGTTTTCGTCATATCGGTGTTATGTTCCCGGATTTTGCGTTCCTTACGCGGTTGGGTTATAATGGGAACCCCTTGATAGTTCGCCTTGATTAAAGCTTTTCCAGCAATGGCCAACCTTGGTTTTACCATTTTCCACCTAGCCTCCTTTTCCCTTGGGTTTCCGGAGCCCGAGGGTCATCTTATTTAAACCCCTCGGGCCAGTGCTCCTCTGAGTGTTGGTCCACCTGTCAGCTGCCGGTGGCCACCAGGGGCAACTCTGGGCTGGCCTACCCGTACCTAGGACAATCTGAGTGTGCCCTGAGAAAGAGATATGTGCAGCTCCTATCGGGATTTGTCGGCACATTCGGGCGGTGTTGCTGGATTGGTTTTAACTTGTCGAAGTGTCTTGAAGAACCGGGATACCGAGTCTGATCGGAATGTCTCGGGAGGAGGTCTATTCCTTCGTTGACCGTGAGAGCTTGTCATGGGCTAAGTTGGGACTCCCTGCAGGGATTTGAACTTTCAAAAGCCATGCCCGCAGTTATGGGTAGATGGGAATTCGTTAATGTCCGGTTGTAGATAACTTGAACCTTAACTTAATTTAAATGAATCAACAGTGTGAGTTACCGTGATGGTCTCTTCTCGACGGAGTCCGGGAAGTGAACACGGTGTTGGAGTAATGCTTGCCGCAGGTTGCCCACTAGTTATTCGTTCGCGCTTTGCCTCCTCTTCTCGCTCTCTTTTGCGAACAGGATAGCCACTATATATGCTAGTTGCTTGCTGCATCTCCACATATTTACCTTGCCTTTCCTATTAAGCTTAAATAGTCTTGATCGCGAGGGTGCGAGATTGCTGAGTCCCTGTGGCTCACAGATTACTATTAAACCAGATGCATGACCTGATGATTCCACTCCAGGTGACGCGCTTGAGCTCAAGTGGGAGTTCGACGAGGACTCTCAACGATACTACGTGTCTTTCCCTGATGATCAGTACTGGTGCCCAGTTGGGGGTGATCGGGACCGTGTCGCATGTTGGGTTATCTTTTATTTTGGCGCCGTAGCCGGGCCATGAGTGTTTGAATGTTGTAATGCTTTTTTCTGTACTTTGATTGACGTGGCGAGTGTAATCCAACTATGTATCTTCCCCTTTTATTATTTATATTACATGGGATGTTGTGATGATTGCCTAACTTGCGACATTGCTTTCAATGCGGTTATGCCTCTAAGTCGTGCCTCGACACGTGGGAGATATAGCCGCATCGAGGGCGTTACAGGTAAGTACTTGATGGCATGGAGATCATCTCCTCGAGCCATATGAATGTGGAGGATGTAGTCCTCAATCCAGACCCCAGGGTCTGTTGTTCCGTCGTACGCCTCTATGTTTACGGGTTTGAATCCTTCTGGAAATTCATGGTCCAGCACCTCGTCGGTGAAACATAGAGGGTGTGCGGCACCCCTGTATTTGGGCATACCGTGGTGTTCGGATGTTTGTTGTGTTGCATTGTATGTTGGAGCGCGCCTGCGTGGTCCACAGATGGATCTGGTTGCGCTGTCCTTTTGATGCGAGCCCTTACGCGGATCGTGTACTGGTTTATGTGTGGCGTTGTTTGCCGCTTTATGTTGGCTATGAGGTCGTCTATCCAACCGGATGGCCATTTCATTTTTTAGTTGTGGAGGATCTAAGGCCTCCTCATCAAATTCAGGTAGCAACTTTCGCTTCGGATAGCTCTTGGTGTGGCGATTATTGCCATACTTTGCTGCAGTGTTGAGTACTTCACTCCAATTGATTTTGAGTGCGTCTTGTGCAGCCTTGAGCCTTTGCTTCTGTTTTTTCAGACTCCTCGCCGTGGCAACAAGCCTTTGGTGGGCATTATGTTGCTCTTGGCGCCTGTCCGGTGTGATGTCGTCCGGACTGTTATCTTCGACGGAGTCGGGTTGTTCGGTTTGATTCCCCGTGTTGCCCTGGTCTGGCGATGGTGCACCCTGCTCTATCGCTGGGTCTATATGTTTGTTATTTCTGCCGAGGCGGGATTTGGAGCGGCGTTTACGCCGCCGCTTTGACTGCTTCTCGAGGGAACAACCCTTCGCTGCGTCCTTCCATTCCTCGTCGTTGTTTTCTTTGGGTGTGTCCACCATGTATACGTCATGTGACAAAGTGGGCGTCCAGTGCCCTGTGGGTAGTGGTTCCTCTTCGCCTCCCGCATCATCGTCCATACCGTCGATGCCTTCGGAGTAAAAGTCGAGCATGTCGGTTAAGTCATCGACAGTGGCTACTAAGTGGGTGGTGGGTGGGGGTGAATTTCTTCGTCATCCGCATCCCAATCCTGCCGGATGTAGTTCGACCAGGACTCTCCTGACAAGGAGAGAGACCTTAATGAGTTCAGTATGTCGCCAATGGGCGAGTGCTAAAAAATATCCACAGAGGTAAACTCCATGATCGGCGCCCGATCGGATTCGACAGGAATAAGCACAGGCGGTTCGGAGTCTGTGGCCGGAGAAGGATCCGGCAGTTTAGCAACACGGCTGTCATGAAGGGTAAGGTCAATATTCAGTTCGATCGCCGCAAAGGATACGGCCTCCGTGACGGGGTCTATCCACCCATCCATGGATGGCGCAACTGGCTCCGAATTGAGGGTTGGAGCGGCTGACGGTGCGGTTTCTTGAACACTGTCCGATGGTAGAGCTAGATCGTACTCATCGTGACCGCGTGGTGCACAAGGCAGGGGCTCGAATCCGTCGAAGAGCAAGTCTCCGCGGATATTGGTCATGTAGTTTAAGCTTCCAAACCTGGCCTGGTGGCCAGGGGCGTAACTTTCGATCTGCTCCAGATGGCCAAGCGAGTTGGCCCGCAGTGCGAAGCCGCCGGACACAAAGATCTGTCCGGGGAGAAAAATCTCACCCGGGACTGCGTCGCTATCGGTGATCGTAGGAGCCATCAAGCCTAACGGCGACGACATAGAGGAACTCTCAATGAAAGCACCAATGTTGGTGTCAAAACTGGCGGATCTCGGGCAGGGGGTCCCGAACTGTGCGTCTAAGGCGGATGGTAACAGGAGGCAGGGGACACGATGTTTTACCCAGGTTTGGGCCCTCTTGATGGAGGTACAACCCTACGTCCTCCTTGATTTTTTCTTGATGATATGAGTATTACAAGAGTTGATCTACCACGAGATCGGAGAGGCTAAACCCTAGAAGCTAGCCTATGGTATGATTGTATGTTGTCCTACGGACTAAAACCCTCTGGTTTATAGAGACACTGGAGGGGGTTAGGGTTACACAAGGTCGGTTACAAAGGACGAGATATCCATATCCGTACTGCCTAGCTTGCCTTCCACGCCAATTAGAGTCCCATCTGAACACGGGACGAAGTCTTCAATCTTGTATCTTCATGGTCTAACAGTCCGGCCAAAGAATATAGTCAGGCTGTCCGGAGACCCCCTAGTCCAGGACTCCCTCAGCGAGCTTTGCTATTATAGTTGGATCTTATGATGTTTCTCCCCCTCTACTCTCTTGTAATGGTTGAGTTTTCCCTTTGAAGTTATCTTATTGGATTGAGTCTTTAAGGATTTGAGAACACTTGATGTATGTCTTGCATGTGCTTATCTGTGGTGACAATGGGATACTCACGTGATCTACTTGATGTATGTTTTGGTGATCAACTTGCGGGTTTCTTGACCTCATGAACTTATGCATAGGGGTTGGCACACGTTTTCGTCTTGACCCTCCGGTAGAAACTTTGGGGCACTCTTTGAAGTTCTTTGTGTTGGTTGAATAGATGAATCTTAGATTGTGTGATGCATATCGTATAATCATACCCACGGATACTTGAGGTGACATTGGAGTATCTAGGTGACATTAGGGTCTTGGTTGATTTGTGTCTTAAGGTGTTATTCTAGTACGAACTCTAGGATAGATTGAACGGAAAGAATAGCTTCATGTTGTTTTACTACGGACTCTTGAATAGATCGATCAGAAATGATAACTTTGAGGTGGTTTCGTACCCTACCATAATCTCTTCATTTGTTCTCCGCTATTAGTGACTTTGGAGTGACTCTTTGTTGCATGTTGAGGGATAGTTATATGATCCAATTATGTTATTATTGTTGAGAGAACTTGCACTAGTGAAAGTATGAACCCTAGGCCTTGTTTCAATGCATTACAATACCGTTTGTGCTCACTTTTATCATTAGTTACCTTGCTGTTTTTATATTTTCAGATTACAAAAACCGTTATCTACCATCCATATTGCACTTGTATCACCATCTCTTCTCCGAACTAGTGCACCTATACAATTTACCATTGTATTGGGTGTGTTGGGGACACAAGAGACTCTTTGTTATTTGGTTGCAGGGTTGTTTGAGAGAGACCATATTCATCCTACGCCTCCCATAGATTGATAACCTTAGGTCATCCACTTGAGGGAAATTTGCTACTGTCCTACAAACCTCTGCACTTGGAGGCCCAACAACGTCTACAAGAAGAAGATTGTGTAGTAGACATCAAGCTCTTTTCTGGCGCCGTTGCCGGGGAGGTTAGCACTTGAAGGTATATATTTAGATCTTGCAATCGAATCTTTTTGTTTCTTGTTTTATCACTAGTTTAGTCTATAAAAGAAAACTACAAAAAAATGAAATTGAGTTTTTCTCATGCGCTTCATCTTTTTAATATCTTTCTGAGAATGATGGAAAGGAAAATTGTGCTCAAGTGCTAGGAGAAGACGTCGATAAAACGTTCGGCACTAAATCTTTGAATGATGAGCATGATTGCAATGTTATTAGTATGAACTCTTTGAATATCCATAGTACTAATGATGATTGCACTAGTCATGATGAAAATATCTCTTATAAGCATGTCGATTTTTGTGGAGTGCATAGAGTTTGCAATTACATACCAAACAGGGAAGATAGAATTTGCAAGAGGCATAAGTATTTGGAAACTAAATGGTTGCAAGAAAGTCTAGATGTTTGTGCTGAAAATTTAAACTTTCTTGGCCCTACTTGTGAACTTTGCAATGAACGTGATCATTTCAGTACCCAATGCAAATTGTTTCATGTTCGTATCGTGTCCAAAAATTGTGATGACTTGATTTCCCTTGCACATCATAATGAACTTAGTTTGCTCTTGGGTTATGAAGAAATGAAACGTATATCTAAGGTTATTCCAGAATTTTCCCTTCATAGAGTTCTTAATTTTGATCTAGAGGAAATTTATATGTATTGTGCGGTGAATTGCATTGAAAATCCTTATATTTCCAATTACATAAAGAAAATAAAACAAATAGAGGATGAAGAGAATACTAATGAAAGGGAAGAGACTTCCCTATATCCTCCTATTATTTCTTATGATGAATCAGGTAACGAGGAGGAGCCTCCTATTCAACCAATCTCATTAATAAGGAGCTCTAAAAAGAGGATTAAACCCACACATGATGTGAAGAAGAAAAAGAAAAGACGGAGAAGCAAAGGTAAAAAGGTATCTCTCCCAAATGATGTTGCTCCTATTACTCCTTGTGATGATGATAATTGCTATACTATTGGTGCTGTCCATACTATTAATGATGAGAGTGATTATGCTTATGATATGAAAATGCCCAAGCTTGGGGATGCTATGTTTGATGAAGATGATGTTTTTGAGAATATATTTGCTGCAATTAATGTTTGTACCAAGCTTGGGGATGTTATGTTTAATGAAGATGATATTTGTAGTCCCCCATGTTTTGATATGCAAATTTATTATGATGATAGCATGCCTCCTACTTATGATAATTATTGTGATGACACTTATGCTATAAAAAGTAGAGGTGATTATATTTATAAAACTTGTCATGATTATGATTACCCTTTTTCTGAACATTACTCTTTTAATGTGGCAACAATTTATAGTATTCAAGTTTCTTATGATACTCCCACCATTCCGAATGAGAAGAATTTTGCTTATGTGGAGAGTAATAAAAATTCTATGCTTGTGGCTCATGAAAAGAATGCTTTATGTTATAGTTATATTGTTGAATTCATTCATGATGCTACTGAAATTTTTTATGAGGGAGGAATATATGCTTGTAGGAATTGCAATCATATCAAGTTTCCTCTCTATGTGCTTAAAATCTTGAAGTTATGCTTGTTTTGCCTTCCTATGCTAGTTGATTATTGTTCCCATAAGTTGTTTGCTCACAAAATCCCTATGAATAGGAAGTGGGTTAGACTTAAATGTGTTAGTAATATTCTTCATGATTCTCTCTTTATGTTTCAATTCTTATCTTTTATTGCGAGCATCATTGAAATCATCATGCCTAGCTAGGGGCGTTAAACGAAGCGCTTGTTGGGACGCAGCCCAATTTTAGTTTTGTTCTTTTCTTTTTGTTCCTGTTTAGTAATAAATAAATCATCTATCCTTTTTTATGATTTTGTTTTTATGTTTTAATTAGTGTTTGTGCCAGGTAAAGCCTTTATGATCTTCTTGGGTGATTGTTTTTTGATCTTGCTGATAAAAACATAAAGTATGCGCTCACGAGAATAATTTTCATTTTTTACCAGAGAGCGGTAAAATACCAATTCCAACTGTAGTAGATCAATATACAAATTATTTAGGTCTTCCTAAGTTTTCAGAAGTTTTGGAGTTACAGAAGTATTCGAAACCTCCAGATTGCTACAGACTGTTCTGTTTTTGACAGATTCTGTTTTCTATGTGTTGTTTGCTTATTTTGATGAATCTATGAGTAGTATCGGAGGGTATGAACCATAGAGAAGTTAGAGTACAATAGATATTACACAAATATGAATTCATAATGAGTTTACAACAGTACCTAAGTGGTGATTTATTTTCTTATACTAACGGAGCTTACGAGTTTTCTGTTGAGTTTTGTGTTCTGAAGTTTTCAAGTTTTGGGTAAAGATTCGATGGACTATGGAATAAGGAGTGGCAAGAGCCTAAGCTTGGGGATGCCCAAAGTACACCAAGGTAATATTCAAGGACAACCAAGAGCCTAAGCTTGGGGATGCCCCAGATGGCATCCCCTCTTTCGTCTTCGTTCATCGGTAACTTTACTTGGAGCTATATTTTTATTCACCACATGATATGTTTTTTGCTTGGAGCGTCATTTTATTTTATTTTTTTTGCTTTCTGTTTGAATAATATCCCAAGATATGAAATTCTTAAATGTTAGAGAGTCTTCACATAGTTACATAATTATTTGACTATTCATTGATCTTCATTTATATCTTTTGGAGTAGTTTGTCGTTTGCTCTAGTACTTCACTTATATCTTTTTAGAGCATGGCGGTAGTTTTATTTTGAAGAAATTGTTGAACTCTCATGCTTCACTTATATTATTTTGAGAGTATTTTAGAACAGCATGGTAATTTTCTTTGGTTATGATATTAGTCCTAATATCATGGGCATCCAAGAGGGATATAATAAAAACTTTCATATAAAGTGCATTGAATACTATGAGAAGTTTGATACTTGATGATTGTTTTGAGATATGAAGATGGTGATATTAGAATCATGCTAGTTGAGTTGTTGTGAATTTGAGAGATACTTGTGTTAAAGTTTGTGATTCCCGTAGCATGCACGTATGGTGAACCGTTATGTGATGAAGTCGGAGCACGATTTATTTTTTGATTGTCTTCCTTATGAGTGGAGGTCGGGGGCGAGTGATGGTCTTTTCCTACCAATCTACCCCCTAGGAGCATGCGCGTAATACTTCGTTTCGATAACTAATAGATTTTTGCAATAAGTATGTGAGTTCTTTGTGACTAATGTTGAGTCCATGGATTATACGCACTCTCACCCTTCCACCATTGCTTGCCTCTCTAGTACCGCGCAGCTTTCGCCAGTTGAGGGAGTCCTGGATTAAGGGGTCCTCGGGCGTCCGGCCTGTGTGACATGGGCCGGACTAATGGGCTATGAAGATACGAGACAGAAGACCCTCTCCCGTGTCCAGATGGGACTCTCCTTAGCGTGGATGGCAAGCCTAGCGTGCGGATATGAAGATTCCTTTCCCTGTAACCGACTTTGTACAACCCTAGTCCCCTCCGGTGTCTATATAAACCGGAGAGTTTAGTCTGTAGAGCGAATCATAATCATACAGGCTAGGCCTCTAGGGTTTTAGCCATTACGATCTCGTGGTAGATCAACTCTTGTAACCCCCATACTCATCAATATCAATCAAGCAGGACATAGGGTATTACCTCCATCAAGAGGGCCCGATCCTGGATAAAACTTCATGTACCCTGTCTCCTGTTACCATCAACCTTAGACACACAGTTCGGAACCCCCTACCCGAGATTCACTGGTTTTGACACCGACATTGGTGCTTTCATTGAGAGTTCCACTGTGTCCCCACCAGAAGGTTCGATGGCTCCATCCATCATCTACAACGATGCTGCCCTAAGGGAGGTTTTTCTCCCCGGCCAGATCTTCGTATTCGGCGGCTTTGCACTGCGGGCCAACTCGCTTGGCCATCTAGAGCAGATCGACAGCTACGCCCCAACTCGCTTGGCCAAGGATTCACGACCCCAACCTACGCTCTGGCCTTAGAGCCGGAGCACCTCGCTAGTACTGAAGACGGGATTTCTAAGCCTGCCGAACTATCTGTGGCCACTAGGCCTAGTACGGGAGAGCCGGAGGAAGTAGTGTCGCCGGCATCCATCACTAAGCCGGACTCTTCCCCGAACGCTAGCTCCGAACTCTCGGAGTCAGCATCGTGTGTGCTCGGCCGAGGAATTCCCTTCGCGCCATACTCCATGGATTCTTTTGTCCCTCAACAAACCTCGCCTTTAAGCGAGGCTCTGGACGTTATGCGATCCCTTGTGATTACAGAGGAGCAACGTCCGAACTACGCCCAGCCCGTACTAGGGGCCGAGAGTGGGGAACTTTACGTCCCACCCACCACCCACTTCATCGCCACAGTAGAGGACTTAACTGACATGCTCGATTATGGCTCCGAAGACATCGACGGTATGGACGATGATGCCGGAGAGGAGCAAGCCGAAAACCCACCGTTTACAGGACGCTGGACGACCACCTCTTCATATGACGT
This sequence comes from Triticum dicoccoides, assembly GCF_002162155.2. Classification (NCBI taxonomy): domain Eukaryota; kingdom Viridiplantae; phylum Streptophyta; class Magnoliopsida; order Poales; family Poaceae; genus Triticum; species Triticum dicoccoides. The sequence continues at coordinate 590,000,233 of NC_041388.1, forward strand.
GTACATGCTGGATACACCCAAGGAGGGTGACGATGATAATGAGAAAAATCCAGTAGAGGATAAACCTCCTGAGATACAACAAAAGCGCCGATGGGGCCGCTCTAAATCACGCCACAGCAAAGACAACAATACCGGCATGAGAGACAACAATACTCCGGATGATGCCGAAGACCAAGAAAACCCAGTCGAGCAAAACTCTGAACAAGACGGTCGGGAGGATGGGCAAGTTAGCCCTGATGAACAGGCTACAAACGAAGACTCGGAGGACAGTAATTACCTTCCACTCTTCGACGATAAGGTGAGCCTCGGCGACAACGACTTTATCGTGCCTGAGGAACCTCTCGAGCAGGAGTGCTTCAAGCAACGGCTAATAGCCACTGCAAGGAGCCTGAAAAAGAAGCAACATCAGCTTCAAGCTGATCAAGATCTGCTCAACGATAGATGGACTGATGTCCTGGCAGCAAAGGAATATGGCCTCGAGCGCCCAACCAAAAGTTACCCGAAGCATAAACTGCTACCTCAATTCGATGACGAGGCACTTGAGCCCGTACCATCAGCGCGTAATGCGGCTGATCGACCACCATGTGGCCGGGTGATACGTCTCCGTCGTATCTACTTTTCCAAACACTTTTGCCCTTGTTTTGGACTCTAACTTGCTTGATTTGAATAGAACTAACCCGGACTAACACTATTTTCAGCAGAATTGCCATGGTGTTATTTTTGTGCAGAAATAAAAGTTCTCGGAATGACCTGAAAATCAACGGAGAATTATTTTGGAATATATAATAAATACTGGAAGGAAGATCCACACCAGGGGGCCCTCCACCTATCCATGAGGGTGGGGGGCGCGCCCCCTGCCTCATGGGCCCCCTGACGCTCCACCGACCTCAACCCTGACTCCATATATTCACTTTCGGGGAGAAAAAACCCAGGGAGAAGGATTCATCATGTTTTACGATACGGAGCCGCCGCCAAGCCCTAAACTCTCTCGAGAGGGCTGATCTGGAGTCCGTTCGGGGCTCTGGAGAGGGGAACCCATCGCCATCATCATCATCAACCATCCTCCATCACCAATTTCATGATGCTCACCGCCGTGCGTGAGTAATTCCATCGTAGGCTTGCTGGACGGTGATGGGTTGGATGCAATTTATCATGTAATCGAGTTAGTTTTGTTAGGGTTTGATCCCTAGTATCCACTATGTTCTGAGATTGATGTTGCTATGACTTTGCTATGCTTAATGCTTGTCACTAGGGCCCGAGTGCCATGATTTCAGATCTGAACCTATTATGTTTTCATGAATATATGTGAGTTCTTGATCCTATCTTGCAAGTCTATAGTCACCTACTATGTGTTATGATCTAGCAACCCCAAAGTGACAATAATCGGGACCACTCCCGGTGATGACCGTAGTTTGAAGAGTTCATGTATTCACTATGTGTTAATGCTTTGGTCTGGTACTCTATTAAAAGGAGGCCTTAATATCCCTTAGTTTCCAATAGGACCCCGCTGCCACGGGAGGGTAGGACAAAAGATGTCATGAAAGTTCTTTTCCATAAGCACGCATGCCTATATTCGGAATACATGCCTACATTACATTGATGAACTGGAGCTAGTTCTGTGTCACCCTAGGTTATGACTGTTACATGATCGATCGCACCGGCATAATTCTCTATCACCGATCCAATGCCTACGAGCTTTCCATATTGTTCTTCGCTTATTTACTTTCCCGTTGCTATTGTTATCATCACTATAAAACACCAAAAATATTACTTTTTGCTACCGTTACCACTACTATCATATTACTTTGCTACTAAACACTTTGCTGCAGATATTAAGTTTCCAGGTGTGGTTGAATTGACAACTCAGCTGCTAATACTTGAGAATATTCTTTGGCTCCCCTTGTGTCGAATCAATAAATTTGGGTTGAATACTCTACCCTCGAAAACTATTGCGATCCCCTATACTTGTGGGTTATCAAGACTATTTTTTGGCGCCGTTGCCGGGGAGCATAGCTCTATTCTTTGAGTCACTTGGGATTTATATCTTCTTATCATTATGAAGAACTTGAAAGATCCAAGAACCAAGATTTATCCCTCAACTATGAGGGGAGGTAAGGAAATGCCATCTAGCTCTGCACTTGATTCACCTTCTGTTTTGAGTATGCTTGCGACACCTAAACCTGCTTCTGCTATTAATTCTGATATGTCGCATGTTATTGATGATGCCACTTCTGCTATGCATGATACTTATGATGAAACTACTTCTATGCTTGATACTACTGTGCCACTTGGTGAATTTCTTGATGAACAACTTGCTAGGGCTAGAGAGAAATTGGGTTATCAATTTTTGTGCTGTTATTCCTTCCTGGCACTCATTTTTCAAAAACTTTCCCCTGAATTTGCTGGATGACTCTGAGAATTCTTGTCATTTTCAACCTTTCAAAACCTTGCTCATATCTTTGTCAATGGGCAAGCCCTGATTTGCATCATATCAACCCTCTCAAACCCTAATTCCAAATTTCTGGAATTTGGATATGTCCTTTGTTCTTACAAAGGAGCCATCATTTTCCTTTATCTGTTGATCCTCCCAATTGTTCCCAGAGATCCTCCTATCTTTTTGATCCTTGGATGTGCAAAAATATTGCTAAGTCCCATGCAATATTTTTGAATTGTGATTTATTCTTTTTCTTGCCTTTCTGAGGAATAAAATCCAAAGGCATAGCTAGCCATCTCCTAAATTAATGAAAATTGGTGGAGTTGATACTTATGCCTAATCCAAGCTCTGGCAAATATATTGGCCATAATTAAATAAGGAAATTGCCTTTTCTTATTTAATGCCAACATTGCATTTATGCCACTTTCTAAAGGAACTACCATTTTTATAGCAGAGAAAATCCCCACATAAATTGTGAAGCTTGTCCTTGCTATATAATCACTAGTTCCATCCTTATCTCATGTTCCACAGATCAAAAATTGGGCACATGATCTAATGCAAGTTTCTGCCTTCTCTGAAATTTAGAAAAGGAAGTGCTTTATTCCTAATTCCAATTGAGCTGCAATTTGTCAGGGTGATTAACATGGATAAATAACCCATGGATGCCAAATATGAGCTCAATCCATTCATCCTAGCTCCCTGTTGAATTTGTCAAAGTTTCTGACCAGAATACAACTTTGTGAAGGAAGTACCTTCATAGAGTTTCCAAATGGGATGAAACCTTTCCATCTTCTCAAGTATCTCAAATCATTGGCCTCCACCCAAATTAAGTTCATTTCATTGAACTATGTGAGCACAGGAGCAATTCTTGGTTACTATCAAAATTTTCAGTTTGTGAAGCAAGTGTATTTTATCTCACTCCATTATGGCTGGAACTTTTTCCAGGCCTTCTCCTATCCATATTATCCATCTCCACAAGATTTTGGCTCATTTCATCTAGCCATTTGCCGTGAGGAGTTTTCTGAAGTTTTTGGGCAGAAATAATAGCTGTGAAGGAAGTACCATTTTGGCAACCCCATTTGGCATGAAATTTTACAGCATCATTATATATCCAAATCATCAGGCTTTGTCAAGTTTTAGCTCAATCCATCACTCGTAGTGAGTGCTTCTTCATGATTTAGTTTTTGGGTCAGATTTGGTAGTTATACAACAACTATGGTAAATAGTTGTCCAAATTACCTCATAATTTCCAGGACCGTAGTCATTTCTACCCTAAGCCTCTTAGACATCAATTTTACCTTTTAACTCCTCTGGTTTTACCTCTAGGATGCGGTCAAGTTTGCAACAGCAAACTTGTGGAGCTTGGTTTACTTTACTCCCTGTGTCTTTGCTCGTTTCATTACCGTAGTAACACTCTCTCTTCGAAGGAGTACGCGGTAGACATGAGCGGCATCAGTAAAAACCCCGGAGCGCGCCTTGTCCGTGGTGACCACGAGTGTAACCAGCCCAAAACGGTGGTCTAGCCACTGTTCTGGTCGGCAGTGCTGCTCCGACCGGCTCTGGCCTCGCCATTAATGCCCAACAGTTCCCCCTCGCCGTCCTCTTCCTGCTGGACCGCTTGCCCCCTCTGTTTCTTCTCCAGCGAGCCATGCCAACGACCGAACAGTGAGCGCTCCTGTGCATCATCTCCTTCCTCCCCGGTGTCCTCTTCCCCCGTTCGTCTCCGAGCGCTACTCGTCTCCGTGACTCTCTAGCGCTCGTCCACTTCCCCCTCATCGCCTTCCCGTGCCTCCCCGTGACTGCTGAGCTTGGCAGAGCTTCGGCCGGACTCGCTCGGTGGATCCCGGCGACTCTTCTCCTTGCTCGGCTATAAATAGCCAGCCCGAGCCCTCCCCGAGCAAGCCAGCCCCTCCCCTCTCCCTCTGGAGTCCTCTCACACCCGTGCCCGGCCGAATCCCTCACCGGAGCCTGGCAATTTAGCTGGAGTTTGTCCATGGCCTCCGCGCCAAACCCCTCTCTCCGGCCGTCCCCTGCCCCGTCCGAGCCCATGGATGGACGCGCCACTCTCCGGCGACCGTCCCTAGCCTGTCGCCCACCTCATTCCCCCACCGAAGTCACCCCAACCACCTACTCCGGTGGCCTTTGTCTCTGGTCGCCGCTGACCTCCACGGCCCTGGCGCTACAGGCTGCCCCGAGCCCCTCACAGGCTACCTACGGCCACAGCATGGAGTGGCGGAGCTACCGCGCGCGTCGCCCGGCCCTCCTGTGCCGCCAGCCACTCGCTCCGAAGAGAGCCGCGACGCTTCTCTTCCCTGAGTATTTGTCAACCCCCAGGCAAGCCAACCTCTTATCATGAGCACCGAACTTGCATGCTGACTTTGCTTGCACCTTGTGTGTGTGTGTAGTGGCAGCTGTTTCCTATCGTTTTCGTTTGTAGTCATTTTGTATGACTATCATGCATGCTTGTGTTTTCATAATGTCTTTTGCCATGCTAATTAGAATGTTGTTATTGATAATGCCATGTCACTACTCTACTTTATTTTTAGGACATCGTTATAAAATGCTATGATGATTGTAATGCACCATGGATATGCTAAGTACTTGGTATTGTCATGTTCTTTATGCCATAGTTGTTCACTTAAGAAGTTTGATATTTTATTAAAGCATTTGTATGATGCATGTTCATTTTTGCATCCATGTTCATGATGATGGAGAAGCTAATAAATTGACTTAATAATAACAAACCCCCTCCGTCATCGATGGGATCGAGTCATAGTGCCACCAAATCAAACTTTTTTTCAGTGCAGCCACATTTGCCTTTATGGGAAGGCCTTAATGCGACCTATTGTCGTGCCTCTCGCCGGTGCCTCCAAAGAGGGAAGGTCATGGGCGCGCGCTACCCTGATCAGGTAGGCGGACATGACCTTGTGTGCCTGTTGTTGAAATTTTGGTACCGTGTCCCCGTGTGGGATGTTTATGTTTTGGGCCACGACGGTGGTCGTTTTGTCTTTGGTAGACACGGGGCCACCCAGGACTAGCCCAGTGGGGAGTGAGTCGGAGTGGCCGGGAGAGTGTCATGGCAGTAGGTCGGTTTCGTCGGAATGCCGTTGGTCCACCCGAATGGGATGACGAGGCCATGGGTTCTGTGGTGTGGGTACAGTCTATAGTGAGCTACCTCTGCAGAGTGTTTATAAAGTCTATCGATAGCAACACAGTTTAGTAGGTCACACTATTGAGTCTTGGTCGAAATGGAGGATAAACCTGAAATAATTAAGTTGATGAATGAGGTGTAACAAATAATGTGGTGACTTGGACTATGAGATAGTCGTGAGAAGTCACGACGATGTTTTGATATTATCACGAGACGAGGTCTCAGTGAGTGTTGGAGACCAAGTGTTGCTCGTGGTTGTGATCGTCGGAAAGATCACTGTTGGCGACCAGGTATTGGTCGTGGTTGTGATCGCCGGAAAGATCACCGTTTGGTTACTAGGCAACCCGTTGGGAAGAGAGTCCGAGGGACTTAGTGCGCAAGTTTGATTGCATTGCATGAGTAATATGTTGTTATTTGCATTTAAAGAACCATGGCAGAACAGGAAATAGTTGCATAAAGTTAACATGCTATGTCTGCATTGGATATGACCGGTAGTTTATTTTCACCATGGGTTCATGATGCCATGCCATGCTGGGATTGATTATGCCATGATTGAGATGATATGCTATGTTTTGCTATTGCCATGTTAGAAGCATGTTTTGATATGCCATGTTATTGCCATGATAGTAGATGCTTTGAGGTTCAAGCTTAGTTGATCTTTATCATGCCATGATTAGTAATTTATGAGATATGTTGTTGCATGCACTTGGTTCTTGCCTTGTCTTCTGCTTGTTTGGATGCTATGTATTTGGTTGTCTTGCAAGTACATTCAATGTACTGACCTGGCATGCCATGCCAGTTTTGTAGGTCATACCCGAAGTGTTCGCTTGACCCGTCGTGCTAGGCCGTAACCTTGCCAGTCCTGTGAGTTGTGGAGCCCAACCAGAGTTGTTATGCTGCCAAACCAAGACTTCCACCACCATTTAAATAGATTTCCGCTGCCATTTAAATAGCCTTAGAGCTATGCCAGATAATTGTATTCATTAACGATGTAATCTTCTATACATGTATTTGATGAATATTCTTGAACCTGGAATGTTGTATTATGGACCTGTTGTGCGTCAGGTGTTATCCTGGGCTGACATGCGAAGGCCCCCTGCTCCATGTGGATCGGCGTGCCACATGACATGGTATCAGAGCAGCCAGGCTGGCATAGGTTATCCTATTATTAGATCACCGCTCCCATTAAACCGTAATAACCCTAAGGGATTTTACCCATCCCTGGCATCCGGCATGGCCACTGTTAATCCACAGGTGGCGCAGTTGGGACCGACATGTCCTCACCCCGCTATCCCCGCCTAGTTATCCGTGGAACGAATAGCAACCATATCCTTTCTGGTCGGCTGCACCGCTTGCCCTTCGCCATTAAGGGAAAGGGGCCGCACCATGTGGGCATGTCCCGCATAGCTGCCTATAAAAGCCCCCTTTCTGCTAGCCACATCGCTCACTCCTCATTCAGCCATGTCCCTGCAGAGAAGCCTAGCTAGTAACACTCCAGCCATGGCTAGCACCCTCAAAACTACCAAGTTTCAAACCCGCACAAGTGCCATCTATTGGGGAACGTAGTAATTTCAAAAAAAAATCCTACGCACATGCAAGATCATGGTGATGCATAGCAACGAGAGGGGAGAGTGTTGTCCACGTACCCTCGTAGACTGAAAGCGGAAGCGTTATCACAACGCGGTTGATGTAGTCGTACGTCTTCACGATCCAACCGATCAAGTACCGAACGCACGACACCTTCGAGTTCAGCCCGATGACGTCCCTCGAACTCCGATCCAGCCGAGTGTTGAGGGAGAGTTTCGTCAGCACGACGGCGTGGTGACGATGTTGATGTTCTACCGACGCAGGGCTTCGCCTAAGCACCGCTACAATATTATCGAGGACTATGGTGGAGGGGGGCACCGCACACGGCTAAGAGATCAAACAAATCAATTGTTGTGTCTTTGGGGTGCCCCCTACCCCCGTATATAAAGGAGTGGAGGAGGGGAGGGCCGACCCTCTCTATGGCGCGCCCTAGGGGAGGGAGTCCTACTCCCACCGGGAGTAGGATTCCCCCTTTCCTAGTAGAACTAGGAGCCCTTCCAAGTAGTAGGAGTAGGAGGGAAGGAAAGGGAAGGGAAAAGGAGAAGGAAGGGGGCGCCCCCCTCCCTAGTCCAATTCGGACCAGCCCATGGGGAGGGGTGCGGCCACCCTTTGAGGCCTTTCTCTCCTTTCCCGTATGGCCCATTAAGGCCTAATACGAATTCCCGTAACTCCCCGGTACTCCCGACAATACCCGAATCAATCAGAACCTTTCCGAAGTCCGAATATAGTCGTCCAATATATCGATCTTTACATATCGACCATTTCGAGACTCCTCGTCATGTCCCCGATCTCATCCGGGACTCCGAACTCCTTCGGTACATCAAAACTCATAAACTCATAATATAACTGTCATCGAAACCTTAAGCATGCGGACCCTACGGGTTCTAGAAAAATGTAGACATGACCGAGACACGTCTCCGGTCAATAACCAATGGCGGAACCTGGATGCTCATATTGGCTCCTACATATTCTACGAAGATCTTTATTGGTCAAACCGCATAACAACATACGTTGTTCCCTTTGTCATCGGTATGTTACTTGCCCGAGATTCGATCGTTGGTATCTCAATACCTAGTTCAATCTCGTTGCCGGAAAGTCTCTTTACTCATTCTGTAATACATCATCTCACAACTAACTCATTAGTTGCAATGCTTGCAAGGCTTAAGTGATGTGCATTACCGAGAGGGCCCAGAGATACCTCTCCGACAATCAGAGTGACAAATCCTAATCTCAAAATACGCCAACCCAACAAGTACCTTCGGAGACACCTGTAGAGCACCTTTATAATCACCCAGTTACGTTGTGACGTTTGGTAGCACAGAAAGTGTTCCTCCGGTAAACGGGAGTTGCATAATCTCATAGTCATAGGAACATGTATAAGTCATGAAGAAAGAAATAGCAACAAACTAAACGATCAAGTGCCATGCTAACGGAATGGGTTAAGTCAATCACATCATTCTCCTAATATGTGATCCCATTAATCAAATGACAACTCATGTCTATGGTTAGGAAACATAACCATCTTTAATCAACGAGCTAGTCAAGTAGAGGCATACTAGTGACACTCTGTTTGTCTATGTATTCACACATGTATTATGTTTCCGGTTAATACAATTCCAGCATGAATAATAAACATTTATCATGATATAAGGAAATATATAATAACTTTATTATTGCCTCTAGGGCATATTTCCTTCAGTCTCCCACTTGCACTAGAGTCAATAATCTAGTTCACATCGCCATGTGATTTAACATCAATAGTTCACATCACCATGTGATTAACACCCATAGTTCACATCGACATGTGACCAACATCCAAAGGGTTTACTAGAGTCAATAATCTAGTTCACATTGCTATGTGATTAACACCCAAAGAGTACTGAGGTGTGATCATGTTTTGCTTGTGAGAGGATTTTAGTCAACGAATCTGCCACATTCAGATCCGAAAGTATTTTGCAAATTTCTATGTCAACAATGCTCTGCACAGAGCTATTCTAGCTAATTGCTCCCACTTTCAATATGTATCCAGATTGAGATTTAGAGTCATCTGGATCAGTGTCAAAATTTGCATCGACGTAACCCTTTACGACGAACCTTTTGTCACTTCCATAATCGAGAAACATATCCTTATTCCACTAAGGATAATTTTGACCAATGTCCAGTGATCGACTCCTAGATCACTATTGTACTCCTTTGCCAAACTCAGGGCAGGGTATACAATAGGTCTGGTACACAACATGGCATACTTTACAGAACCTATTGCTGAGGCTTAGGGAATGACTTTCATTCTCTCTCTATCTTCTGCCGTGGTCGGGTTTTGAGTCTTACTCAACTTCACACCTTGTAACACAGGCAAGAACTCCTTCTTTAACTGTTCCATTTTGAACTACTTCAAAATCTTGTCAAGGTATGTACTCATTGAAAAAACTTATCAAGCGTATTGATCTATCTCTATAGATCTTGATGTTCAATATGTAAGCAGCTTCACCGAGGCCTTTCTTTGAAAAACTCCTTTCAAACATTCCTTTATGCTTTGCAGAATAGTTCTACATTATCTTCGATCAACAATATGTCATTCACATATACTTATCAGAAATGCTATAGTGCTCCCACTCACTTTCTTGTAAATACAGGCTTCACCACAAGCCTGTATAAAACTATATGCTTTGATCAACTTATCAAAGCGTATATTCCAACTCCGAGATGCTTGCACCAGTCCATAGATGGATCGCTGGAGCTTGCATATTTTGTTAGTACCTTTAGGATTGACAAAACCTTCTGGTTGCATCATTACAACTCTTCTTTAATAAATCCATTAAGGAATGCAGTTTTCTTTATCCATTTGCCAGATTTCATAAAATGCGGCAATTGCTAACATGATTCGGACAGACTTAAGCATAGGCACGAGTGAGAAACTCTCATCGTAGTCAACACCTTGAACTTGTCGAAAACCTTTTTTGCGACAATTCTAGCTTTGTAGATAGTAACACTACTATGAGCGTCCGTCTTCCTCTTGAAGATCCATTTAATCTCAATGGCTCGCCGATCATTGGGCAAGTCAATCAAAGTCCATACTTTGTTCTCATACATGGATCTCATCTCAGATTTCATGGCCTTGAGCCATTTCGCGGAATCTGGGCTCATCATCGCTTCCTCATAGTTCGTAGGCTCGTCATGGTCAAGTAACATGACCTCCAGAATAGGATTACCGTACCACTCTGGTGCGGATCTCACTCTGGTTTACCTACGAGGTTCAGTAGTAACTTGATCTGAAGTTACATGATCATCATCATTAGCTTCCTCACTAATTGGTGTAGTAGTCACACGAACAGATTTCTGTGATGAACTACTTTCCAATAAGGGAGCAGGTATAGTTACCTCATCAAGTTCTACTTTCCTCCTACTCACTTCTTTCGAGAGAAACTCCTTCTCTAGAAGCTTCTCTAGAAAGGATCCATTCTTAGCAACAAATGTCTTGCCTTCGGATCCGTGATAGAAGGTGTACCCAACAGTCTCCTTCGAGTATCCTATGAAGACACATTTCTCCGATTTGGGTTCGAGCATATCAGGTTGAAGCTTTTTCACATAAGCATCGCAGCCCCAAACTTTCAGAAATGACAACTTTGGTTTCTTGCCAAACCATAGTTCATAAGGCATCGTCTCAATGGATTTTGATGGTGCCCTATTTAACGTGAATGCGGCCGTCTCTAAAGCATAACCCCAAAATGATAGCGGTAAATCTGTAAGAGACATCATAGATCGCATCATATCAAGTAAAGTACGATTACGACGTTCGGACACACCATTACGCTGTGGTGTTCTGGGTGGCGTGAGTTGCGAAACTATTCCGCATTGTTTCAAATGTAAACCAAACTCGTAACTCAAATATTCTCCTCCACGATCAGATCGTAGAAACTTTATTTTCTTGTTACGATGATTTTCAACTTCACTCTAAAATTCTTTGAACTTTTCAAATGTTTCAGACTTATGTTTCATTAAATAGATATACCCATATCTGCTTAAATCATCTGTGAAGGTGAGAAAATAACGATATCCGCCACGAGCTTCAACATTCATTGGACCACATACATCTGTATGTATGATTTCCAACAAATTTGTTGCTCTCTCCATAGTACCGGAGAACGGCATTTTAGTCATCTTGCCCATGAGGCACGGTTCGCAAGTACCAAGTGATTCATAATCAAGTGGTTCCAAAAGTCCATCAGTATGGAGTTTCTTCATGCGCTTTACACCGATATGACCTAAACGGCAGTGCCACAAATAAGTTGCACTATCATTATCAACTCTGCATTTTTGGCTTCAACATTATGAATATGTGTATCACTACTATCGAGATTCATCAAATATAGACCACTCTTCAAGGGTGCATGACCATAAAAGATATTACTCATATAAATAGAACAACCATTATTCTCTGATTTAAATGAATAACCGTCTCGCATCAAACAAGATCCAGATATAATGTTCATGCTTAACGCTGGCACCAAATAACAATTATTTAGGTCTAATACTAATCCCAATGGTAGATGTAGAGGTAGCGTGCCGACCACGATCACATCGACTTTGGAACCATTTCCCACGCGCATCGTCACCTCGTCCTTCGCTAGTGTTCGCTTAATCCGTAGTCCCTGTTTCGAGTTGCAAATATTAGCAACAGAACCAGTATCAAATACCCAGGTGCTACTGTGAGCTCTAGTAAGGTACACATCAATAACATGTATATCACATATACCTTTGTTCACCTTGCCATCCTTCTTATCCGCCAAATACTTGGGGCAGTTCCGCTTCTAGTGACCAGTCTTCTTGCAGTAGAAGCACTCAGTTTCAGGCTTAGGTCCAGACTTGGGTTTCTTCTCCTGAGCAGAAACTTGCTTGTTGTTCTTCTTGAAGTTCCCCTTATTCTTCCCCTTTCCCTTTTTCTTGAAACTAGTGGTCTTGTTGACCATCAACACTTGATGCTCCTTCTTGATTTCTACGTCCACAGCTTTTAGCATTGCAAAGAGCTCGGGAATTGTCTTACCCATCCTTTGCATATTATAGTTCATCACGAAGCTCTTGTAGCTAGGTGGAAGTGATTGGAGAATTCTGTCAATGACGCAATCATCCAGAAGATTAACTCCCAGTTGAATCAAGTGATTATTATACCTAGAAATTTTGAGTATATGCTCACTGACAGAACTGTTCTCCTCCATCTTGCAGCTATAGAACTTATTGGAGACTTCATATCTCTCAATCCGGGCATTTGCTTGAAATATTAGCTTCAACTCCTGGAACATCTCATATGCTCCATGACGTTCAAAACGTCGTTGAAGACCTGGTTCTAAGCCGTAAAGCATGGCACATTGAACTATCGAGTAGTCATCAGCTTTGCTCTACCAGACGTTCTTAACGTTGTCAGTTGCATCAGCAGCAGGCCTGGCACCCAGCGGTGCTTCCAGGACGTAATTCTTCTGTGCAGCAATGAGGATAATCCTCAAGTTACGGACCCAGTCCGTATAATTGCAACCATCATCTTTCAACTTTGCTTTCTCAAGGAACGCATTAAAATTCAACGGAACAACAGCACGAGCCATCTATCTACAATCAAACATAAACAATCAAGATACTATCAGGTACTAAGTTCATGATAAATTTAAGTTCAATTAATCATATTACTTAAGAACTCCCACTTAGAAAGACATCCCTCTAATCTTGTAAGTGATTACATGATCCAAATCAACTAAACCATAACCGATCATCACGTGAAATGGAGTAGTTTTCAATGGTGAACATCACTATGTTGATCATATCTACTATATGATTCACGCTCGACCTTTCGGTCTTAGTGTTCCGAGGCCATATCTGCATATGCTAGGCTCGTCAAGTTTAACCTGAGTATTCTGCGTGTGCAAAACTGGCTTGCACCCGTTGTAGATGGACGTAGAGCTTATCACACCCGATCATCACGTGGTGTCTGGGCACGACGAACTTTGGCAACGGTGCATACTCAGGGAGAACACTTTTATCTTGAAATTTAGTGAGAGATCATCTTATAATGCTACCGTCAATCAAAGCAAGATAAGATGCATAAAAGATAAACATTACATGCAATCAATATAAATGATATGATATGGCCATCATCATCTTGTGCTTGTGATCTCCATCTCCGAAGCATCGTCATGATCACCATCGTCACTGGCGTGACACCTTGATCTCCATTGTAGCATCGTTGTCGTCTCGCCAATCTTATGCTTCTACGACTATCGCTACCGCTTAGTGATAAAGTAAAGCATTACAGGGCGATTGCATTGCATACAATAAAGCGACAACCATATGGCTCCTGCCAGTTGCCGATAACTTGGTTACAAAACATGATCATCTCATACAATAAAATTTAGCATCATGCTTTGACCATATCACATCAGAATATGCCCTGCAAAAACAAGTTAGACATCCTCTACTTTGTTTGTTGCAAGTTTTACGTGGCTGCTACAGGCTTAGCAAGAACCAATCTTACCTACGCATCAAAAACCACAACGATAGTTTGTCAAGTCGGTGCTGTTTTAACCTTTGCAAGGACCGGGCGTAGCCACACTTGGTTCAACTAAAGTTGGAGAAACTGACACCCGCCAGCCACCTGTGTGCAAAGCACGTCGGTAGATCCAGTCTCGCGTAAGCGTACGCGTAATGTCGGTCTGGGCCGCTTCATCCAACAATACTGCCGAACCAAACTATGACATGCTGGTAAGCAGTATGACTTATATCGCCCACAACTCACTTGTGTTCTACTCGTGCATATAACATCAACACATAAAACCTAGGCTCTGATACCACTATTGGGGAACGTAGTAATTTCAAAAAAAAAATCCTACGCACACGCAGTGATGCATAGCAACGAGAGGGGAGAGTGTTGTCCATGTACCCTCATAGACCGAAAGCGGAAGCGTTATCACAACACGGTTGATGTAGTCGTACGTCTTCACGATCCGACCGATCAAGTAACGAACGCACGACACCTCCGAGTTCAGCACACGTTCAGCCCGATGACGTCCCTGGAACTCCGATCCAGCCGAGTGTTGAGGGAGAGTTTCGTCAGCACGACGGCGTGGTGACGATGTTGATGTTCTACCGACGCAGGGCTTCGCCTAAGCACCACTACAATATTATCGAGGACTATGGTGGAGGGGCACCACACACGGCTAAGAGATCAAACAAATCAATTGTTGTGTCTTTGGGGTGCCCCTACCCCCGTATATAAAGGAGTGGAGGAGGGGGAGGGACGGCCCTCTCTATGGTGCGCCCTAGGGGAGTCCTACTCCCATCGGAAGTAGGATTCCCCCTTTCCTAGTAGAACTAGGAGCCCTTCCAAGTAGTAGGAGTAGGAGGGAAAGAAAGGGAAGGGAAAAGGAGAAGGAAGGAAGGGGGCGCCCCCCTCCCTAGTCCAATTCGTACCAGCCCATGGGGAGGGGTGCGGCCACCCTTTGAGGCCTTTCTCTCCTTTCCCGTATGGCCCATTAAGGCCCAATACGAATTCCGGTAACTCCCCGGTACTCCCGAAAATACCCGAATCACTCGGAACCTTTCCGAAGTCCGAATATAGTCGTCCAATATATCGATCTTTACGTCTCGACCATTTCGAGACTCCTCGTCATGTCCCCGATCTCATCCGGGACTCCGAACTCCTTCGGTACATCAAAACTCATAAACTCATAATATAACTGTCATCGAAACCTTAAGCGTGCGGACCCTACGGGTTCGAGAACAATGTAGACATGACCGAGACACGTCTCCGGTCAATAACCAATAGCGGAACCTGGATGCTCATATTGGCTCCTACATATTCTACGAAGATCTTTATCGGTCAAACCGCATAACAACATACGTTGTTTCCTTTGTCATCGGTATGTTACTTGCCCGGGATTCGATCGTCGGTATCTCAATACCTAGTTCAATCTCATTGCCGGCAAGTCTCTTTACTCGTTCTGTAATACATCATCTCACAACTAACTCATTAGTTGCAATGCTTGCAAGGCTTAAGTGATGTGCATTACCGAGAGGGCCCAGAGATACCTCTCCGACAATCAGAGTGACAAATCCTAATCTCGAAATACGCCAACCCAACAAGTACCTTCGGAGACACCTGTAGAGCACCTTTATAATCACCCAGTTACGTTGTGACGTTTGGTAGCACAGAAAGTGTTCCTCCGGTAAACGGGAGTTGCATAATCTCATAGTCATAGGAACATGTATAAGTCATGAAGAAAGCAATAGCAACAAACTAAACGATCAAGTGCTATGCTAACGGAATGGGTCAAGTCAATCACATCATTCTCCTAATGATGTGATCCCGTTAATCAAATGACAACTCATGTCTATGGTTAGGAAACATAACCATCTTTAATCAACGAGCTAGTCAAGTAGAGGCATACTGGTGACACTCTATTTGTCTATGTATTCACACATGTATTATGTTTTCGGTTAATACAATTCTAGCATGAATAATAAACATTTATCATGATATAAGGAAATATATAATAACTTTATTATTGCCTCTAGGGAATATTTCCTTCACCGTCAACCATACTGGCTTTCCACCCCTTCTTGCTGAGATGCTCGCCCAAGCCTTTGGCTATAATGCTAGCCCCGATTACCTGGTGTTCCAATCAACACCCGTTCCTCACCTTCATCGCTATGATGCAAGGGTGCACATCAGCCCAGGTCCCATAGCAGATGGCCAACCGTTGGTTTTTCAGGGTAGAGCCATGCCTACCACTTATTTGGCCATTCAGGCCGCTGCTGTGGAGGCTATCCTATACCTCCGAACCAAGTTCCCACAAGTGGTATATCGGAGGGAGTTCTGCTTCTTCCCCGTGGTGACAGCGTCAGGAATTCAGCCTTCTCCCTCTATCCAAGGAGATGACCCCGCAATTGCTCGCCTGGTGCAATATATCACTGCCCAGGGGATGATGATTTCAAAGATGCTTGCCGAATTCAGAACCTTGGACAACGATGCGGTACGAGTTGTCAAGGAAGCTTATTGTGCGGCTCGTAAATTCGCATCTCAAGCTGTTCACCCAACGCCATCTGAGCCAGTGCTACCCTCTTAGCCTGTGTTGTGCCCTCGGCCAAACATCATCACCCTCGATAAGACTCTTTTTTGGATCCACCAGCAACATATGCTTGGATCAATTTCAGCCACACCCCCAGTAGTCGAACCCCAACCCATAGTGATCTCGGACGATGAAGATGGAGATTAGCTCAGTCTTCGTCCTCCCAGAGAGCCCCAACAAGGCAAGTCCTTTGCATGACCTTGGTCACGCAGTAAGATGATCAGTCTGTCAGTTCATCCCCGATATGAGGATAGAACCATGTATCCCGGAGTGAGTAGTATCGTGTAGCGCGTAGCGCGTTCGTGCTTTGTTGTATGCTTGCACTGTTGTAACTCGTATGATGTGTTTTATGTCTGCTTTCTTGCTTTTGATTTTTTTGAGTTTGTTTTTGTTTGTCTCTCGGTCAAACAGAAATGTTTGATAGGGTTGGCAATGTGTGCTAACAAGATTTTAATCAGTAGAACACATACACTACAAACAACATTGGCTCGTCCCGAGTCTTTAATAAAATGCGTGCTGGTATACGTATATATATACCAGGATTATATATACCCACTAGCATTAAAACACCTTAGAATGATTTGTCTGCTATGTTTTTCATTGCATGTCTATTGCCTCTATCTGTTTGCTAGTTTAGATTATTCTGCATACTACACGCATACCCGGTTCTCCCACGAGTACCTTCGGGCAGTACTCGGGGGAATGCAAAGTCACATGTTCCTTTCTATCTGTGCATACCCCGTGTGCCGGATTTTCAAATCCAGAACCTCGTAGAGGCATTTCCATCTGGCAAATTCCACGTCTGTAATTCTTTCTCCCGATTTCATTTCTGGGGGAACACTACCAACTTTATTTCCCTCGATCCAGTACACCTACCCCGATACAATCAACTCCGATTCTACCTTAACACCTACTTTTGTGGAGCAATCCACAAATTTTTTCCTCGTACCCCGGTGTGATGCCTAGCTGGCGCAGCCACCTCGCCCGCACCTGGACCCCATCCCCACCATCTTATGTGCCTTGCATGGCGTAGGCAAGTTGCCACCCCGCTCCGCAGCTGCACGCGATTACTCCATCGGTGCAAAGCGGCGTAGGATCAAGCGTGGCGAAGGACCACGCAATGCACCATCTTCTCCCGCATCTCGAGCCACCGCACCTAGCCGCGTGTTCTCCCGAGCCCGATCATTCCTGATAAGAATCAATAGGAGGATCAACGAGCCGATGAGCGTTCCCAGCAGCACCACAAGGAACAACCACAACGCCGCCAAGAACATTTCCTCGCCGAAGGAGCTCAGCTCGATCTCGTCCAAACCAAAGAGGTAGTAGAGCGGCATTGTGTTGGTGTGTTGGAGGAGAGTTGCGCTGCCGTCTTTTACAGCCGAACCCCGTTGTACGGTGAGCGAGGTCCAGGAGAACCTCTCGTCGCTCGATCACTCGCATCCAGGAGGCGAATCCGTGAGCAGTGCCGACAAGGTGCTGGCCTGTGACGTGAGTGCCCGCTGCACCGGCGCCGTGCACGCCGCGCACTATGGCACTAGGGTCCTCATCGCCCTAGGAGCTAGATGCGTGCTGCGCCAAGCCGCACGCGGAGCAGCAACGAAGAAGAAGAAGCAGCAAGCTGGAGGTAGAAAAAGGAGGCTGCCAGTGGGCCCTGGACCCACGTGTCAGCAGGTGAAGTCACTGTTCATTGAGGTGCATCCAGTATTTTTCGGGAGTCTGATCTCGAGTGCCCCTAGCGGTGGATATATCCAGGTTTGCCATATCCCTCCCCGGGTGTACCAATTATCCGTGCCCCCATCTCGTTTGAATTTAACCAAAGGGTTAAAATTAACCCCGCGGTTCTCCCTAGAGTGGTTATCCTTTCAGCTGTGCTGTAACCCTAGAAATCATGAGTATGAGATTCTTTTTAAGGGGGGAAGAGTTGTAACAACCCCAAAATTGGGTTATCAATTTTTGTGCTATTTTTCCTTCCTGGCACTCATTTTCAAAATATTTCCCCTGAGTTTGCTGGATGACTCTGACAATTCTTGTCATTTTCAACCTTTCAAAACCTTGGTCATGTCTTTGTCAGTGGGCAAGCCCTCATTTGCATCATATCAACCCTCTCAAACCCTAATTCCAAATTTCTGGAATTTGGATATGTCCATTATGCTCACAAAGGAGCCATCATTTTCCTTTATCTGTTGATCCTCCCAATTGTTCCCAGAGATCCTCCTATCTTTCTGATCCTTGGATGTGCAAAAATATTGCTAAGTCCCATGCAATATTTTTGAATTGTGATTTATTCCTTTTCTTGCCTTTCTAAGGAATAAAATCCAAAGGCATAGCTAGCCATGTCCTAAATTCATGAAAATTGGTGGAGTTTATACTTATGCCTAATCCAAGCTGTGGCAAATATATTGGCCATACTTAAATAAGGAAAATTGCCTTTTCTTATTTAATGCCAATATTGCATTTATGCCACTTTCTAAAGGAACTACCATTTTTATAGCAGAGAAAATTCCCACATAAATTTTGGAGCTTGTCCTTGCTATATAATCACTAGTTCCATCCTTATCTCATGTTCCACAGATCAACAATTGGGCACATGATCCAATGCAAGTTTCCGCCTTCTCTGAAATTTTGCAAAGGAAGTGCTTTATTCCTAAATCCAATTGAGCTGATATTTGTCAGGGTGATTAACATGGATAAATAACACATGGATGCCAAATATGAGCTCAATCCATTCATCGTAGCTCCCTGTGCAATTTGTCAAAGTTTCTGAGCAGAATACAACTTTGTGAAGGAAGTACCTTCATAGAGTTTCCAAATGGGATGAAACTTTTCCATCTTCTCAAGTATCTCAAATCATTAGCCTCCACCCAAATTAAGTTCATTTCATTGAACTATGTGAGCACAGGAGCAATTCTTGGTTACTATCAAAATTTTCAGTTTGTGAAGCAAGTGTATTTTATCTCACTCCATTATGGCTGAAACTTTTTCCAGGCCTTCTCCTATCCATATTATCCATCTCCACAAGATTTTGGCTCATTTCATCTAGCCATTTGCCGTGAGGAGTTTTCTGAAGTTTTTGGGCAGAAATAATAGCTGTGAAGGAAGTACCATTTTGGCAACCCCATTTGGTATGAAATTTTTACAGCATCATTATATATCCAAATAATCAGGCTTTGCCAAGTTTTAGGTCAATCCATCGCTCCTAGTGAGTGCTTCTTCATGATTCAGTTTCTGGTTCACATTTGGTAGTTATACAACAACTATGGTAAATAGTTGTCCAAATTACCTCATAATTTCCAGGACTGTAGTCCTTTCTACCCTAAGCCTCTCAGACATCAATTTTACCTTTTAACTCCTCTGGTTTTATCTCTAGGATGCGGTCAAGTTTGCAACAACAAACTTGTGGAGCTTGGTTTACTCTACTCCCTGTGTCTTTGCTCGTTTCTTTACCGTAGTAACACTCTCTCTTCGAAGGACCACGTGGTAGACATGAGCTGGCATCAGTAAAAACCCCGGAGCGCGCCTTGTCTGTGGTGACCACGAGTGTAACCAGCCCAAAACGGTGGTCTAGCCACTATTCTCGTCGGCAGCGCCGCTCCGACTGGCTCTGGCCTCGCCATTAATGCCCAACAGTTCCCCCTCGCCATCCTCTTCCCGCTGGACCGCTTGCACCCTCTGTTTTCTTCTCCAGCAAGCCGTGCCAATGATCGAACAATGAGCGCTCCTGTGCATCGTCTCCTTCCTCCCCGGTGTCCTCTTCCTCCATTCGTCTCCGAGTGCTGCTCTTCTCGTGACTCTCTGGCGCTCGTCCACTTACCCCTCGTCGCCTTCTCGTGCCTCCCCATGACTGCTGAGCTCGGCAGATCTTCGGCCGGACTCGCTCGGCGGAGCCCAGCGCGTCTTCTCCTTGCTCGACTATAAATAGCCAGCCTGAGCCCTCCCCAAGCAAGCCAACCCTTCCCCTCTCCCTCTGGAGCCCTCTCACACTCGTGCCCGGCCGAATACCTCGCCGGAGCCCGGCAATTTAGCCGGAGTTCGTCCATGGCCTCCATGCCAAACCCCTCTCTCCGGCGCTCCCCTGCCCCGTCCGAGCCCATGGATGGACGCACCACTCTCCGGCGACCGTCCCTAGCCTGTCGCCCACCTCATTCCCCCACCGGAGTCACCCCAACCACCGACCCTGGCGCCCTCTGTCTCTGGTCACCGCTGACCTCCACGGCCCTGGCGCTGCAGGCTGCCCCAAGCCCCTCCCACGCTACCTACGGGCGCGGCGTGGAGTGGCGGAGCTGCCACGCGCGTCGCCCGACCCTCCCGTGTCGCCAGCCGCTGGCTCCGACGAGAGCTGCGGCGCTCCTCTGCCTCGGCGTCGCGTTGGAGAAGAAGGACCAGGCGGGAGAGAGAGAAGATGGCGTGGGCCCTGGCTGTCATGGTCTCAGCGCTGACGTGGCGGGACCACTGATTGGATTAAGTGGAAGCGTACTTCGGGTGAGTACGTCTTCTGTTACTGAAAGCGTACTTGTCTGTTTCCTCTGTTAAGAATACATTTTCAGTATTACAAAGACGCATTCCTCGGAATGCGTTTTCTCTTTTTCAGCCCAATGCCAAATCCTTTAGTTTGTGAATGTTCACCTGTTAAGGCCAGAAATGGATATATTTTTATTCGATTTCTGCCTAACGAACAAACGGCCACAACTTTTCAACCGTAACTCCGAATGAGGTGATTCCAACGCTCAATTTCTCTGTTCGTCGAGCCCTTTTCGATGGGACCATTTCCTTGATGTTTGAACATTCTGAAAATGACCATTTTTCCATTGCTCTTAAACAGCCCCCTCTGAGAGAGAACTGTTTTCGGTAAATCTTTCCGCGATCGTTTTACACTTCTTCCTGGAGTATTTGTCAACCCCCAGGCAAGCCAACCTCTTATCATGAGCCCCGAACTTGCATGTTGACTTTGCTTGCACCTTGTGTGTGTGTGTAGTCATAGCTGTTTCTTATTGTTTTCGTTTGCAGTCATTTTGTATGACTATCATGCATGCTTTTGTTTTCATAATACCTTTTGCCATGCTAATTAGAATGTTGTTATTGATAATGCCATGTCACTACTCTACTTTATTTTCATGACATCGTTATAAAATGCTATGATGATTGTAATGCACCATGGATATGCTAAGTACTTGGTATTGTCATGTTCTTTATGCCGTAGTTGTTTGCTTGAGAAGTTCGGTATTTTATTAAAGCATTTGTATGATGCATGCTCATTTTTGCATCCATGTTCATGATGATGGAGAAGCTAATAAATTGACTTAATAATAACAAACCCCCTCCGTCATCGATGGGATCGAGTCATAGTGCCACCAAATTGAACTTTTTTTCAGTGCAGCCACATTTGCCTTTATGGGAAGGCCTTAATGCGACCTATTGTCTTGCCTCTCGCCGGTTCCTCCAAAGAGGGAAGGTCATGGGCGTGCGCTACCCTGATCAGGTAGGCAGACATGACCGTGTATGCTCGTTGTTGAAATTTTGGTACCGTGTCCCCGTGTGGGACGTTTATGTTTTGGGCCACAACGGTGGTCATTGTGTCTTTGGTAGACACAGGGCCACCCAGGACTAGCCCAGTGGGGAGTGAGTCGGAGTGGCTGGGAGAGTGTCATGGCAGTAGGTCGGTTTCGTTGGAATGCCGTTGGTCCACTCGAATGGGATGATGAGGCCATGTGTTCTGTGGTGTGGGTACAGTGCACTACCTCTGCAGATTGTTTATAAAGTCTATCAATAGCAACATAGTTTAGTAGGTCACACTATTGGGTCTTGGTCGAAATGGAGGATAAACCTAAAATAATTAAGTTGATGAATGAGGTGTAACAAATAATGTGGTGACTTGGACTATGAGATAGTCGTGAGAAGTCACGGCGATGTTTTGATATGATCACGAGACGAGGTCTCGATGAGTGTTGGAGACCAAGTGTTGGTCGTGGTTGTGATCGTCGGAAAGATCACTGTTGGAGACTAGGTGTTGGTCGTGGTTGTGATCGCCGGAAAGATCACCGTTTGGTTACAAGGCAACCCATTGGGAAGAGAGTCTGAGGGACTCAGTGATTGAATTGCATGAGTAATATGTTGTTGTTTGCATTTAAAGAACCATGGCAGAACAGGAAATAGTTGCATAAAGTTAACATGCTATGTCTGCATTGGATATGACCAGTAGTTTATTTTCACCATAGTTTCATGATGCCATGCCATGCCATGCCGGGATTGATTATGCCATGATTGATATGATATGCTATGTTTTGCTATTGCCATGTTAGAAGCATGTTTTGATATCCCATGTTATTGCCATGATAGTAGATGCTTGGAGGTTCAAGCTTAGTTGATCTTTATCATGCCATGATCAGTAATTTATATGAGATAGGTTGTTGAATGCACTTGGTTCTTGCCTTGTCTTCTGCTTGTTTGGATGCTATGTATTTGGTTGTCTTGCAAGTACATTCAATGTACTAACCTGGCATGTCATGTCAGTTTTGTAGGTCATACCCAAAGTATTCGCTTGACCCGTCGTGCTAGGTCGTAACCTTGCCAGTCCTGTGAGTTGTGGAGCCCAGCCAGAGTTGTTATGCTGCCAAACCAAGACTTCCGCCGCCATTTAAATAGATTTCCACTGCCATTTAAATAGCCTTAGAGCTATGCCAGATAATTGTATTCATCAACTATGTAATCTTCTATACATGTATTTGATGAATATTCTTGTACCTGGAATGCTGTATTATGGACATGTCGTGCGTCAGGTGTTATCCTGAGCTGAGGTGCGAAGGCCCCCTGCTCCATGCGGATCGGGGTGCCACATCATCCTCTTAAGAAAAATGAAATACTTGATATCTTTTATAATGGACTAACCGATGCTTCCAGAGACCACCTGGATAGTTGTGCTGGTTGTGTTTTCAGGGAAAGAACACCAGATGAAGCTGAAATTCTATTGAATAATATGTTGACTAATGAGAAATAATTGGACACTTCCTGATCCAATCCCTAATCCAATTCCTGAACCAACTCCTAAGCCAACTCCGAAGAAAAGGGGTATTCTATTTCTCAGTCCTGAAGATATGCAAGAGGCAAAGAAATCTATGAAAGAAAAAGGTATTAAAGCTGAAGATGTTAAGAATTTACCTCCTATTAAAGAAATGCATGGTCTTAATTTGCCGCCCGTTGAAGAAATACATGGTCTTGATAACTCGACGCAGGTAGTAAAGGTAAATTCTCTCTATAGATATGATAAAGTTGAAATCCCTCCTACTAAGTTTGCTAGCCAATGCTTAGATGAGTTTGATAACTTTATGGTTAAGCAAGAGGATTTTAATGCTTATGTTGGTAGACAATTGAAACATAATGCTTATATGATTGAACACTTGAGTGATTATATGGCTAATGTTAAAGGTGAACTAAAACTTATTAGTAAACATGCTTCTATGGTTACCACCCAAGTAGAACAAGTACTTAAAGCTCAGAATGATATTCTCAATGAATTAAATAGTATGAAAAATGATAATGTTGTTAGAGTTATGACTATAGGTGGTAAAATGACTCAAGAACCTTTGTATCCCGAGGTCCATCCTAAGAGAATTAAGCAAGATTCTCAGAGAAATAATATTGAGGCACCTAGTCCTTCTAAGAGGAAGAAAAAGAAAAATGATAGGACTTTGCTTGCTTCTAGTGAACCTGTTGATGACACACCTGAGAATCCCAATGATATTTCTATTTCTGATGCTGAAACACAATCTGGTAATGAACATGAACCTAGTGATAATGTTAATGATGATGTTCATGTTGATGCTCAACCTAGTAATGATAATGATGTAGAGATTGAACCTGCTGTTGATCTTGATAACCCACAATCAAAGATTCAACATTATGATAAGAGATACTTTGTTGCTAGGAAGCCCGGTAAAGAAAGAGAACCATGGGTTCAGAAACCCATGCCTTTTCCTCCTAAACCATCCAAGAAAAAGGATGATGAGGATTTTGAGCGCTTTGCTGAAATGATTAGACCTATCTTTTTGCGTATGCGTTTGACTGGTATGCTTAAAATGAATCCTTATGCTAAGTATATGAAGGAAATTGTTACTAATAAGAGAAAGATGCCGGAAGCTGAAATTTCCACCATGCTTGCTAATTATACTTTTAAGGGTGGAATACCAAAGAAACTTGGAGATCCAGGAGTACCAACTATACCATGCTCCATTAAAAGAAACTATGTTAAAACTGCTTTATGTGATCTTGGAGCCGATGTTAGTGTTATGCCTCTCTCTTTATATCGTAGACTTGATTTGAATAAGTTGACACCTACTGAAATATCTTTGCAAATGGCTGATAAATCAACTGATATACCGGTCGGTATTTGTGAGGATGTGCTCATTGTGGTTGCAAACGTTACTATTTTAACGGACTTTGTTATTCTTGATATTCCCGAGGACAATAGTATGTCTATTATTCTCGAAAGACCCTTTTTGAATACTGCAGGGGCTGTTATTGATTGCACCAAAGGCAATGTCACTTTTCATGTTAATGGTAATGAGCATATGGTACACTTTCCGAGGAAACAACCTCAAGTCCACATTATCAAATCTATTGGAAAAATTTCAACAATTACTATTGGAGGTTTTGAATTTCCTCTTCCTACTGTCAAGAAGAAACATGATATTCTTATTGTTGGGGATGTGCATATCCCCGTTGAGGTAACATAGTGTTATTCAAAATTTCTTCGGTTTCATATTACTCGAAATGAGTTTGTTAACAAGACCTGATCAACCTTGTTAGTGGATTCCTTTTCATGAGCATGAGATGGATGAATTTAGAAAACACAACTCTCTGTACCCTCTTTTTACTTTCTGTTATTTATATTAAACAAAGCAAAAATAGTATTTTCTATCTGTTTTCTGAATTATCCAAGCAATAAAAATACCTCGAAAATAAAAGTTCTCCAAATTCCTTGAAATTTGAATATGATTTTTTCTATAATATTTGAGAATATCTGGCACTGAAAACACAATAGGGGGAGCAAGCACCTGACCACGAGGGTGGAGGGCGCGCCCTACCCCCTGGGTGCGCCCCCTGCCACATGGGCCCATGGTGGCTCCCCTCCACTTATTCCAGCTACTACACTCTCCTTCTTCCTCCCACAAAAATCACCAACCAGCTCAAACCCGAGTCCGAGCTCATTTTGCTACCATTTTCGATCTCCTTGCTCAAAGCTCCATTCAAAAAACTGCTTTGGGGGATTGTTCCTTGGTATGTGACTCCTCCAATTGTCCAATTAGTTTTTGTTCTAGCGCTTTATTCATTGCATATTTTTGCTGCTTAGGTGACCCTCTTCTTGAGCTTGCACGTCAAATTTATATGGTCAAAAGTAGTTTTAATGCATGATATATCCTCTAGGCACTTGTGGGAGTAGTTGCTATCAATTTTGTTGAGTTTGGTTCACTTTTATTTTGAAGTTACTAAAAATTTCAGAAATTTTTAGAAAAAGATGAAGAGATTTTTAAGGGGCTCATCGAGCCGAAGTTCGAAGGATAAACAAAGTGAAGAGAACAAGAAGCCCAAGTATAATCTCCCTCTCACCGCAGAGGTCCAGCCGTGTGAATGGCCTTGTGATGATTTCTTGAGAGCAGCCGAGATTTATGATGATTTCTATGAATTGGCTGAGAATACAGGCCTCACCGTCTTCCTCCACGACCAATGCCAACAGTATCTCCTACTCACCAATATCTTTGTGCAAAACTTTCATTTCCATGCTAGGAGCTCACCACCTACAGTGGAATTTTATTTATATGATGAGCATAAGGAGATGTCACTTCGTGATTTTTGTCGGGTTTATTGATACCATTGCTGTAGGGGAAACGAGGAAGGTTTCTGACGCACGAATTACTAGCATACATCTTCCTGTTTTATGTTACTACGCAATATTTGCTAGTAGATGCTTAATTGGTCGCGGAAACTGTGGCAACCTTAGTGCCCCTGATATTGTTATTTTGTGCCATGCCTTGTTCCGTGATGACACATTTAGTATGGGCGCTATTGTTGTAAAGCGGTTAAATCTTAACCGTACTAAGGGCCCCGTCCTTGGAGGCATCTTCGCCTCTCGCCTCGCTGCACACTTTAACATACCTATTAGGCATGATGAGAAAGAAGAAAAATTACTGGCTCCTGTTTATCTAGATTATAAAAGGATGGTAGCACATGATTTCATTGTTAAGAATAGGGAAAAGGCGTTTAAGTACAAATTAATATTTGGCAAAAATCATCCTGAGACTATTACCTTGCCTGCTCCTTCCTTGTTTGATTTATCTGCAGGCAAGTACCTTGTTCCGTTCGAGGCCATTCACGCGTACCGAAACCCTACATCAGCTACAGAGCCAGAGCCGGAACCACAATTTGATGCTCCACGACAGTCTGATTTCCAGTGGGATCCGGAGGTGATTGCCAACCAGTGGCAATCCGAGGCTGTGGCACAGTATGACCCCAACTATAACTTTGGATATCCGCCAGGCCAGCCGTGGCCATAGACCAACTTAGGCCAAAAGCCTAAGCTTGGGGGAGTACGTATTTCTCACTGAGATTACATTCATGTTCACACACTCATTGCTAGTTGTCGGTGCTCATACTTTTTCACTGTATCATCCATGCTAGTTTATTTCCCTTTTTATGCTTTCTTCTTGTGTGTTTAATAAACCTTAAGAAAAAAAATTAGTTGTAGCTTTTAGTTAGTTTAATTTCCATGCTTGTTGTAGTAACTAAAAAGAAAACCCAAAAAGATTTCTCGTTCTTCTTTTGCTTGTTGGGAGCTTTCTCGTGTATATAGTTTTATTTCTATTCTTGTTCTCTGGGGGTCGAGAGGACAAGACCATAATTAAAATGTTAAAGTGGCTCTTATATGCATTATCGTTGATCTAACAAAGAGCCCATATTACCTTGTCTTCTCTCTTGAATTGAATGCTTAAATATTCCAGCTTAGTCCAATGCACGTGCACTATTATTATTATCCACACTATTTGGTCGTGCAAGTGAAAGGCAATAATGATGATTATATTATGAACTTATTGAGATGAGAAAAGCTGGTGTGAACTCGACCTCTCTTGTTTTTGTAAATATGATTAATTCATTGTTCCTGATTCAGCCTATTATGAATAAACATGTTTGCAATGACAATTAGAGATTATAGTTACTTATGCCATGCTTAATTAGCTAGGAGCTTATAATGGTTTACCTTGCGTGCCAACATGCTATTAAAATGGTTGTGGTGTGGTATGATAGGGTGGTATCCTTTTTGAACGATTCGAGTGGCTTGACTTGGCACATGTTCACGCATGTAGTTGAAACAAAATCAACATAGCCTCTACGATATTTTTGTTCATGGTGCATTATATCCTACTCATGCTTGCATTCGGTGTTGATTAATTTTAATGCATGTTCATGACTGTTGTCGCTCTCTAGTTGGTCGCTTCCCAGTCTTTTGCTAGCATTCACTTGTACTAAGCGGGAATACTGCTTGTGCATCCAATTCCATAAATCCCAAAGTTGTTCCATATGAGTCCACCATACCTACCTATATATGGTATCTACGTGCCGTTCCAAGTAAATTTGTATGTGCCAAACTCTAAACCTTCAAATAAACATTCTGTTTTGTATGCTCGAATAGCTCATGTATCAACTAGGGCTGTCTGTATCTTCCATGTTAGGCGGGTTATTCTCAAGAGGAGTGGAATCCGCTCCTCACTCACGAGAAAATGGCTGGTCACCAGGATGCCCAGTCCCATGCTTTATGCAAATCAAATCAAAATAATTGCAAACGAAACTCCGCCGGGATTGTTGTTAGTTGGAGGCACTCGTTGTTTTGAGCAAGCCATGGATTGATGCTTGTTGGTGGAGGGGGAGTATAAACTTTACCATTCTGTTTGGGAACCGCCTATAATGTGTGTAGCATGGAAGATATCGCCATCTCTTGGTTGTTATGTTGACAGTGAAAGTATGCCACTTAAAATATTATTCATATCTATTTCAAAACCGAGCTCTGACACCTCTACAAATCCCTTCTTCCCTCTACGAAGGGCCTATCTATTTACTTTTATGCTGAGTCATCATGCTCTTATTAAAAAGCACCAGTTGGAGAGCACCACTATCATTTGCATCCATTAGTGTTAGTTTACATTGAGTATGACTTGACTGGATCTCTTTTACCATGAATTACAATGTCTAGTCAGTCCTTGATCTTTAAAGGTGCTTTGCATTTATGTTTTGCGGTCTCAGAAAGGGCTAGCGAGATACCATCCTATT
Source organism: Triticum dicoccoides (assembly GCF_002162155.2). Taxonomy (NCBI): domain Eukaryota; kingdom Viridiplantae; phylum Streptophyta; class Magnoliopsida; order Poales; family Poaceae; genus Triticum; species Triticum dicoccoides. Next base: position 590,028,827 of record NC_041388.1, read on the forward strand.
ATATCATATCATGATTGTTTTGAGAAAGTGTTGTCATCCGAGATTTATTATTATTGCTGGCTAGTTGATTATGTCATTGATATGAGTAAACATGAGACCTAAATGTTATTGTGAATATGGTTAGTTCATAATCTTTGCTGAAAACTTGAATGCTGGCTTTACATATTTACAACAACAAGAGCAAACAGAGTTTGTAGAAGTTTTTCTTTTTCACTTTCAGTTTATCAACTGAATTTCTTGAGAACAAGCAAAGGTTTAAGCTTGGGGGAGTTGACACGTCTCCGTCGTATCTACTTTTCCAAACACTTTTGCCCTTGTTTTGGACTCTAACTTGCATGATTTGAATGGAACTAACCCGGACTGACGTTGTTTTCAGCAAAATTGCCATGGTGTTATTTTTGTGCAGAAATAAAAGTTCTCGGAATGACCAGAAAATCAACGGAGAATTATTTTGGAATATATAAAAAATACCGGAAGGAAGATCCACGTCAGGGGGGCCTCCACCTGTCCACGAGGGTGGGGGGCGTGCCCCCTGCCTCGAGGGCCCCCTGACGCTCCGCCGACCTCAACCCTAACTCCATATATTCACTTTGGGGGGAAAACCAGGGAGAAGGATTCATCGCGTTTTATGATACAGAGCCGCCGCCAAGCCCTAAACTCTCTCGGGAGGGCTGATCTGGAGTCCGTTCAGGGCTCCGGAGAGGGGAACTCTTCGCCATCGTCATCATCAACCATCCTCCATCACTAATTTCATGATGCTCACTGCCGTGCGTGAGTAATTCCATTGTAGACTTGCTAGACGGTGATGGGTTGGATGAGATTTATCATGTAATTGAGTTAGTTTTGTTAGGGTTTGATCCCTAGTATCCACTATGTTCTGAGATTGATGTTGCTATGACTTTGCTATGCTTAATGCTTGTCACTAGGGCCCGAGTGCCATGATTTCAGATCTGAACCTATTATGTTTTCATGAATATATGTGAGTTCTTGATCCTATCTTGCAAGTCTATAGTCACCTACTATGTGTTATGATCCGGCAACCCCGAAGTGACAATAATCGGGAGCACTCCCGGTGATGACCGTAGTTTGAGGAGTTCATGTATTCACTATGTGTTAATGCTTTGGTCCGATACTCTATTAAAAGGAGGCCTTAATATCCCTTAGTTTCCAATAGGACCCCGCTGCCACGGGAGGGTAGGACAAAAGAAGTCATGCAAGTTCTTTTCCATAAGCATGTATGACTATATTTGGAATACATGCCTACATTACATTGATGAACGGGAGCTAGTTCTGTGTCACCCTAGGTTATGACTGTTACATGATCGATCGCATCCGACATAATTCTCTATCACCGATCCAATGCCTACGAGCTTTCCATATATTGTTCTTCGCTTATTTACTTTCCCGTTGCCATTGTTATCATCACTATAAAACACCAAAAATATTACTTTTGCTACCGTTACCACTACTATCATATTACTTTGCTACTAAACACTTTGCTGCAGATATTAAGTTTCCAGGTGTGGTTGAATTGACAACTCAGCTGCTAATACTTGAGAATATTCTTTGGCTCCCCTTGTGTCGAATCAATAAATTTGGGTTGAATACTCTACCCTCAAAAACTGTTGCGATGCCCTATACTTGTGGGTTATCACCGGGACAAAACAGCAACTCAAGCCGAATACCAGACCATCCTACCTCGTCGTAAGGGCAGAGATAAAACAGCTCGGGGATACACGTATGACCTGCGCAGGACCTGAATAATAAAGCAGGTCCGGCCAGATCGATCTACGGATCACAGGGGTGTGCCCCGATGCGGGACGACGACTATCAAGCCGAACATGGCAAGCACAATCACGTTTGGGCCGAAAACCGCAGACAGACTCCATCCGAACTACGTCATGATCTTCCCTGATATAGAGGCACCACACACCCCCTCTGCTTCACTGATGAAGTAATGGAACATGAATTCCTAGAAGGGTTCAAACCGATGAATATCGAATCGTATGATGGAACCACAGATCCCGCGGTATGGATTGAAGACTTTATTCTCCATATTCATATGGCCCGCAGCGATGATCTTCATGCCATCAAATACCTCCCCCTAAAACTCAAGGGGCCAGCCCGACACTGGCTGAACAGCCTGCCTGAAAACTCTATTGGCAGCTGGGAAGACCTAGAAGACGCCTTCCGCGACAACTTCCAAGGCACACACGTCAGACCTCCGGATGCCGATGACTTAAGTAACATAGTCCAACAGCCCACAGAGTCAGCAAGGAAATTCTGGACTAGGTTCTTAACTAAAAAGAACCAAATCATCGACTATCTGGATGTTGAAGCCCTAGCAGCCTTCAAACACAACATCCACAACGAATGGCTCTCCAGACACCTCGGCCAAGAAAAGCCGAAGTACATGGCGGCCCTCACGGCACTCATGACCCGCTTTTGCGCGGGCGAAGATAGCTGGCTAGCCGGCAGCAATAACAATGCAAGCGAACGTGGCACCTGGGTAGCCAAAAATAGCAACGGCAAGCCCCGATGCAACAGGCACAAGCATCGAAACAATGGTGACAATACTGATGACACAACGGTCAATGCCGGATTCAGTGTCTCCAAGTCCGGTCAGCGGAAGAAGCCATATAGAAGAAATAATCAGGGTCCTTCCTGCCTGGACTGCATACTCGACAGTCCATGTCAGATCCATGGCACCCCTGATAAACCAGCCAATCATATCCACCGGAGTTGTTGGGTCTTCAAACAGGCTGGCAAGTTAAATGCCAAAGACAAGGAGAAGGGGTCGCAAAGCGAGAATGACGACGAGGAGCCCCGTCCACCGAACACAGGGGGACAGAAGAAGTTTCCCCCTTAGTTCAAAACGGTGAACATGATATATGCTACCCATATCCCTAAGAGGGAGTGCAAGCGCGTGCTCAGAGACATCTATGCGATAGAGCCAATCGACCCAAAATTCAACCCATGGTCATCATGCCCGATCACCTTTGATCGCAGGGACCATCCGACCAGTATCCGTCATGGCGGTTCAGCCGCACTGGTTCTTGACCCAATAATTGATGGATTCCACCTCACACGAGTCCTCATGGACGGTGGCAGCAGCCTCAACCTGCTCTATCAGGATACAGTGCGCAAAATGGGCATCGATCCATCAAGGATCAAACCCACCAAAACTACTTTTAAAGGAGTTATACCAGGTGTAGAGGCCCATTGCTCGGGCTCAATCACATTGGAGGTCGTCTTCATATCTCCGGACAACTTCCAAAGTGAAGAGTTAATCTTCGATATCGTCCCCTTCCGTAGCGGCTATCACGCACTACTCGGGCGAACCGTGTTTGCTCGATTCAATGCGGTGCCACACTATGCTTATCTCAAGCTCAAGATGCCCGGACCACGTGGTGTCATAATAGTTAATGGAAGCACAGAGCGCTCCCTCTGTACTGAGGAGCACGCCGCGACCCTGGCAGCGGAAGTACAGAGCGGCCTTTTAAGGCAGAACTTTAATTCAGCGGCCAAGCTCCTAGACACTGTCAAACGAGTCCGGACTACTCCGCAGCATGATAGTCCGCCTCATCAGGAGTTATACTAGCAATTCGACCTCCATCTTAGTCCCGACCAAGTGGCGGCATACGTACCGCGCGTACATAACTACGCACTAAAAATACCATGGGCAGAGACGGAGGCATAACCAGACTATGGTCCACAATACGGCTCGACCTTCCTGAGAAACACATACTTCTACTTTTCTTTTTATCCTTTTCAGGTTTCTTTTCACACGCCCCTCTCGATGGCCTGATAATTGGTCCTTTTGAAGGACGGATATACCAAGGTGGCAAGTAGCACAGACGTGTGGGGAAATCTTTAGATTTTCTTCTTAACGATCATTCTACCTGTTTTTAGGACCCGTACGCAGCCCCCCTTGGTCTCGGCATGTTAAATAGCCACGGTTTCTTATCGCACTATTTGTACGAATACGCCCTGACATATTAATCAAAATTATAATGGAAACTGTTTGCGTCCCAACTTATGTGGCACTTGCTTACTACTTCATTTTTATTTCTCTATTCTTATTTGCATCCATACACTTTGGTACGCCGTAATTCGCCAGGGGCTTTATTGCGCCCCATACTATGGCAACAAGTCTGAACACTTTTAGAGTATAGTTTGGCCCCCGAATGAAGCATTATATGCATCGGCTCTGAATCATGTCTTTGGTCAATAGTTGGCTTGCCCGACTCCTATGCTTACTACCTTACATTCCGCTCTATCAGCTAGGGTTAGTAAAGGGAGAACTACTGCGATTGTGTCCTGGTTTATCCAGATGAGCATCTTAGTAGAGAAAGCCAAAAACTGAATGTCATGATGCGGCGTGAGCCGGTCAGCTCTTTGGAGGTTAAAATCTCTTGTGTTTTTTCCGTATTATGTGACGGATCAGCCTTCACCCAATCAGGTGTCTACATCACCCTAGTCTGGACTAACGAATACTAGGGACTGCGCCTACATTTCTATTATCAAACTCCTATGGCTAAGTGAGGGTGATAAAGCCACATAGTCTGATTGCCTGGTTCGTTGCGCTAACCACCTCTTTCAAGGACCAATTTCTGGGATCAAGAGTGTTTAGATTCCATCCCGAACACCCCCGTACTACCTACGTGGGGGCTGAAGCCGACGACTTGCCAACTCTCAGATTTAATAAAAACGACCGCACATGAGGTAAAATTCCAAAATAAATAGCAAGCATTATATTACATATCAGTCTTGTTTTCATCATACAGGGCGGGATAACACGAAGGTACTCAATCAAAGATAATGTCTTTTGAACACTGACCCTCTACAATGCGGGATCCCTTAAGGACTGATACGTCTCCAACGTATCTATAATTTTTGATTGTTCCATGCTATTATATTATCTGTTTTGGATGTTTACGGGATTTATTATACACTTTTATATTATTTTTGGGACTAACCTATTAACCCAGAGCCCAGTGCCAGTGCCAGTTTCTGTTTTTCCTTGTTTTTAAGTATCGCAGAAAAGGAAAATCAAACAGAGTCCAATTGACCTGAAACTTCACAGAGATCATTTTTGGACCAGAAGAAGCCCACGGAGTATTGGAGGTGGGCCAGAAGAGCCCCGAGGCCACCACGAGGGTGGGGGGCGCGCCCTACCCCCCTGGGTGCGCCCCCTGCCTCGTGGCCACCTCGTGCCCCCCCGATCGACTTCTTTAGCCTATATATATCCATATACCCAAGAAACATCGGGGAGCAGAATAGATTGAGAGTTCCGCTGCCAGAAGCCTCCGTAGCCACCAAAAACCAATCTAGACTCGTTCCGGCACCCTGCTGGAGGGGGAATCCCTCTCCGGTGGCCATCTTCATCATCCCGGTGCTCTCCATGACGAGGAGGGAGTAGTTCTCCCTCGGGGCTGAGGGTATGTACTAGTAGCTATGTGTTTGATCTCTCTCTCTCTCTCTCGTGTTCTTGAGGTGGTACGATCTTGATGTATCATGAGCTTTGCTATTATAGTTGGATCTTATGATGTTTCTCCCCCACTACTCTCTTGTAATGGATTGAGTTTTCCCTTTGAAGTTATCTTATCGGATTGAGTCTTTAAGGATTGGAGAAATCTTGATGTATGTCTTGGACGTGCTCATCTGTGGTGATAATGGGATATCATGTGATCCACTTGATGTATGTTTTGGTGATCAACTTGCGAGTTCCGTGACCTCGTGAACTTATGCATAGGGGTTTTCGTCTTGACTCTCCGGTAGAAACTTTGGGGCACTCTTTGAAGTTCTTTGTGTTGGTTGAATAGATGAATCTGAGATTGTGTGATGCATATCGTATAATCATACCCACAGATACTTGAGGTGACATTGGAGTATCTAGGTGACATTAGGGTTTTGGTTGATTTGTGTCTTAAGGTGTTATTCTAGTACGAACTCTATGATAGATTGAACGGAAAGAATAGCTTCATGTTGTTTTACTACGGACTCTTGAATAGATCAATCAGAAAGGATAACTTTGAGGTGGTTTCGTACCCTACCATAATCTCTTCGTTTGTTCTCCGCTATTAGTGACTTTGGAGTTTGGAGTGACTCTTTGTTGCATGTTGAGGGATAGTTATATGATCCAATTATGTTATTATTGTTGAGAGAACTTGCACTAGTGAAAGTATGAACCCTAGGCCTTGTTTTAACGCATTGCAATACCGTTTGTGCTCACTTTTATCATTATTTACCTTGCTGTTTTTATATTTTCAGATTACAAAAACCGTTATCTACCATCCATATTACACTTGTATCACCATCTCTTCGCCGAACTAGTGCACCTATACAATTTACCATTGTATTGGGTGTGTTGGGGACACAAGAGACTCTTTGTTATTTGGTTGCAGGGTTGTTTGAGAGAGACTATCTTCATCCTACGCCTCCCACGGATTGATAAACCTTAGGTCATCCACTTGAGGGAAATTTGCTACTCTCCTACTAACCTCTGCACTTGGAGGCCCAACAACGTCTACAAGAAGAAGGTTGTGTAGTAGACATCAAGCTCTTTTCTGGCGCCGTTGCCGGGGAGGTTAGCGCTTGAAGGTATATCTTTAGATCTTGCAATCGAATCCTTTTGTTTCTTGTTTTATCACTAGTTTACTTTATAAAAGAAAACTTCAAAAAAATGGAATTGAGTTTTTCTCATATGCTTCATCTTTTTAAAATATCTTTCGTGAGAATGATGGAAAGGAAAATTGTGCTCAAGTGCTAGGAGAAGAAGTCTATAAAATGCACGACACTAAATCTTTGAATGATGAGCATGATTGCAATGTTATTAGTATGAAATCTTTGAATATCCATAGTACTAATGATGATTGCACTAGTCATGATGAACATATCTCTTATAAGCATGTCAATTTTTGGGGAGTGCATAGAGTTTGCAATTACATACCAAATAGGGAAGATAGATTTTTCAAGAGGCATAAGTATTTGGAAACTAAATGGTTGCAAGAAAGGCTAGATGTTTGTGCTGAAAATTTAAACTTTCTTGGCCCTACTTGTGAACTTTGCAATGAACGTGATCATTTCAGTACCCAATGCAAATTGTTTCATGATCGTATCGTGTCCAAAAATTGTGATGACTTGATTTCCCTTGCACATCATAATGAACTTAGTTTGCTCTTGGGTTATGAAGAAATGAAACGTATATCTAAGGTTATTCCAGAATTTTCCCTTCATAGAGTTTTTAATTTTGATCTAGAGGAAATTTATATTATGCGGTGAATTGCATTGAAAATCCTTATATTGCCAATTACATCAAGAAAAGAAAAAAAATAGAGGATGAAGAGAATACTAATGAAAGGGAAGAGACTTCGCTATATCCTCCTATTATTTATTATGATGAATCAGGTAACGAGGAGGAGCTTCCTATTCAACCAATCTCATTAATAAGGAGCTCCAAAAAGAGGATTAAACCCACACATGATGTGAAGAAGAAAAAGAAAAGACGGAGAAGCAAAGGTAAAAAGGTATCTATCCCAAATGATGTTGCTCCTATTACTCCTTGTGATGATGATAATTGCTATACTATTGGTGCTGTCCATACTATTAATGATGAGAGTGATTATGCTTATGATATGAAAATGCCCAAGCTTGGGGATGCTATGTTTGATGAAGATGATGTTTTTGAGAATATATTTGCTGCAATTAATGTTTTTCCCAAGCTTGGGGATGCTACATTTAATGAAGATGATATTTTTAGTGTCCCAAGTTTTGATATGCAAATTTGTTATGATGATAGCATGCCTCCTACTTATGATGATTATATTGATGAAAGTGGGTTTGGAAGAGTGTCAACTTTAGGAAGTAATGATCCCACTATTTTGGAGGATATTGAATCTTATTATGATAATTATGAAAGTGGATTTGGAGAGGTCATGACTTTATTTAGTGATGATTCCACTATCTTGGAAGAGGTTTCAATCGATTATGATGAGAACAAAGTTGCTACTTATGATAATTATTGTGATGATACATATGATATAAAAAGCTGTGATGATTATATTTATAAAACTTGTCTTGATTATGATTACCCTTTTTCTGAACATTACTCTTTTAATGTGGAAACAATTTATAGAATTCGAGTCTCTTATGATACTCCCACTATTCCGATTGAGAAGAATTTTGCTTATGTGGAGAGTAGTAAATTTTCTATGCTTGTAGATCATGAAAGGAATGATTTATGTGATAGTTATATTGTTGAATTCATTCATGATGCTATTGAAAATTATTATGTGGGAGGAATATATGCTTGTAGGAATTGCAATAACATCAAGTTTCCTCTCTATGTGCTTAAAATTTTGAAGTTATGCTTGTTTTCCTTCCTATGCTAGTTGATTATTGTTCCCATAAGTTGTTTGCTCACAAAATCCCTATGTATAGGAAGTGGTTTAGACTTAAATGTGCTAGTCATATTCTTCATGATTCTCTATTTATGTTACAATTCTTATCTTTCATGTGAGCATCATTGAAATCATCATGCCTAGCTAGGGGCGTTAAACTATAGCGTTTGTTGGGAGGCAACCCAACTTTATTATTTTTGTTCCTGTTTAGTAATAAATAATCCATATAGCCTCTGTTTAGATGTGGTTTTATGCTTTTAATTAGTGTTTGTGTCAAGTAAAGCCTTTAGGACCTTCTTGGGTGATTGTTATTTGATCTTGCTGTAAAAAACAAAAAGTATGCGCTCACGAGAATAATTTTCATTTTTACCAGAGAGCGATAAAATACCAATTCCAACTGCAGTAGATCACTAAAAAAAATTCCTAGGACTTCCTAATTTCTCAGGATTTTTGGAGTTATAGAAGTATTCGAAACCTACAGATTACTACAGACTGTTCTGTTTTTGACAGATTCTGTTCTCTATGTGTTGTTTGCTTATTTTGATGAATTTATGAGTAGTATCGGAGGGTATGAACCATAGAGAAGTTGGAATACAGTAGATATTACACCAATATGAATTTAGAATGAGTTCACAACAGTACTTAAGTGGTGATTTATTTTCTTATACTAACGGAGCTTACAAATTTTCTGTTAAGTTTTGTGTTGTGAAGTTTTCAAGTTTTGGGTAAAGATTCGATGGACTATGGAATAAGGAGTGGTAAGAGCCTAAGCTTGGGGATGCCCAAGGCACCCCAAGGTAATATTCAAGGACAACCAAGAGCCTAAGCTCGGGGATGCCCCGGAAGGCATCCCCTCTTCCGTCTTCGTTCATCGGTAACTTTACTTGGAGCTATATTTTTATTTACCACATGATATGTGTTTTGCTTGGAGCGTCATTTTATTTTATTTAGTTTTGCCTACTGTTTGAATAAAATACCAAAATCTTAAATTCTTAAATGTTAGAGAGTCTTCACATAGTTGCATAATTATTCGACTACTCACTGATCTTCACTTATATCTTTCGGAGTAGTTTGTCATTTGCTCTAGTGCTTCACTTATATCTTTCTAGAGCACGATGGTGGTTTTATTTTGAAGAAATAGATGAACTCTCATGCTTCACTTATATCATTTTGAGAGTCCTAAACAGCATGGTAATTTGCTTTGGTTATGAATTTAGTCCTAATATGGTGGGCATCCAAGAGGGATATAATAAAAACTTTCATATAAAGTGCATTGAATACTATGAGAAGTTTGATACTTGATGATTGTTTTCAGATATGAGGATGGTAATATTAGAGTCATGCTAGTGAGTAGTTGTGAATTTGAGAAATACTTGTGTTAAAGTTTATGATTCCCGTAGCATGCACGTATGGTGAACCGTTATGTGATGAAGTTGGAGCATGATTTATTTATTGATTGTCTTCCTTATGAGTGGCGGTCGGGGACGGGCGATGGTCTTTTCCTACCAATCTATCCCCCTAGGAGCATGCGCGTAGTACTTTGTTTCGATAACTAATAGATTTTTGCAATAATTATGTGAGTTCTTTATGACTAATGTTGAGTCCATGGATTATACGCGCTCTCACCCTTCCACCATTGCTAGCCTCTCTAGTACCACGCAACTTTAGCCGGTACCATAAACCCACCATATACCTTCCTCAAAACGGCCACCATACCTACCTATTATGGCATTTCCATAGCCATTCCGAGATATATTGCCATGCAAGTTTCCACCGTTCCATTTATTATGACACGCTCCATCATTGTCATATTGCTTGCATGTTCATGTAGTTGACATCATATTTGTGGCAAAGCCACCGTTCATAATTTCATATATGCCACTCATGCATCATTGCACATCCCGGTACACCGCCGGAGGCATTCACATAGAGTCATATTTTGTTCTAAGTATCGAGTTGTAATTCTTGAGTTGTAAGTAAATAAAGTGTGATGATAATTATTATTAGAGCATTGTCCCAAGTGAGGAAAGGGTGATGGAGACTATGATTCCCCCACAAGTCGGGATGAGACTCCGGACGAAAAAAAGAGGCCAAAAGAAAAAAGAAAGAAAGAAGGCCCAAATAAAAAAATGAATGAGAGAAAAAGAGAGAAGGGACAATGCTACTATTCTTTTACCACACTTGTGCTTCAGAGTAGCACCATGATCTTCATGATATAGAGTCTCCTATGTTGTCACATTCATATACTAGTGGGAATTTTTCATTATAGAACTTGGCTTGTATATTCCAATGATGGGCTTCCTAAAAATTCCCTAGGTCTTCATGAGCAAGCAAGTTGGATGCACACCCACTTAGTTTCTTTAGTTGAGCTTTCATATACTTATAGCTCTAGTGCATTCGTTGCATGGCAATCCCTACTCACTCACATTGATATCTATTGATGGGCATCTCCATAGACCGTTGATACGCCTAGTTGATGTGAGACTATCTTCTCCTTTTTTGTCTTCTCCACAACCATCATTCTATCCCACCTATAGTGCTATGTGCATGGCTCATGCTCATATATTGCGTGAAGATTGAAAAAGTTTGAGAACATCAAAAGTATGAAACAATTGCTTGGCTTGTCATCGGGGTTGTGCATGATTTAAATACTTTGTGTGGTGAAGATAGAGCATAGCCAGACTATATGATTTTGTAGGGATAACTTTCTTTGGCCATGTTATTTTGAGAAGACATAATTACTTTGTTAGTATGCTTGAAGTATTATTATTTTTATGTCAATATTAAACTTTTGTCTTGAATCTTATGGATTTGAACATTCATGCCACAATAAAGAGAAGTACTTAGAGAAATATGTTAGCTAGCGTTCCATATCACAAATTCTGTTTTTATCATTTACCTACTCGAGGACGAGCAGGAATTAAGCTTGGGGATGCTGATACATCTCCAACGTATCTATAATTTTTTATTCTTCCATGCTATTATATTATCTGTCTAGGATGTTTTATATGCATTTATATACTATTTTATATGATTTTTGGGACTAACCTATTAACCTAGAGCACAGTGCCAGTTTCTATTTCTTTCCTTGTTTTTAAGCATCGCAGAAAAGGAAAATCAAACGGAGCCCAATTGACCTGAAACTTCACGGAGATCATTTTTGGACCAGAAGAAGCCTACGGAGTACCGGAGGTGGGCCAGAAGAGTCCCGAGGCCACCACGAGGGTGGGGGGGCGCCCTACCCCCTAGGCGCGCCCCCCTGTCTCGTGGCCGCCTCGTGGCCCCCCTGACCGACTTCTTTTGCCTATATATATCCATATACCCTAGAAACATAGGGGAGCAGAATAGATCGAGAGTTCCACCGCCAGAAGCCTCTGTAGCCACCGAAAACCAATCTAGACCCGTTCTGGCACCCTACTGGGGAATCCCTCTCCGGTGGCCATCTTCATCATCCCGGTGCTCTCCATGACGAGGAGGGAGTAGTTCTCCCTTGAGGCTGAGGGTATGTACCAGTAGCTATGTGTTTGATCTCTCTCTCTCTCTCATGTTATTGAGGTGGTATGATCTTGATGTATCACGAGCTTTGCTATTATAGTTGGATCTTATGATGTTTCTCCCCCACTACTCTCTTGTAATGGATTGAGTTTTCCCTTTGAAGTTATCCTATTGGATTAAGTCTTTAAGGATTTGAGAACTCTTGATGTATGTCTTGCACGTGCTTATCTGTGGTGACAATGGGATATCATGTGATCCACTTGATGTATGTTTTGGTGATCAACTTGCGAGTTCCGTGACCTCGTGAACTAATGTATAGGGGTTGGCACACGTTTTCGTCTTGACTCTCAGGTAGGAACTTTGGGGGCACTCTTTGAAGTTCTTTGTGTTGGTTGAATAGATGAATCTGAGATTGTGTGATGCATATTGTATAATCATACCCACGGATACTTGAGGTGACATTGGAGTATCTAGGTGACATTAGGGTTTTGCTTGATTTGTGTCTTAAGGTGTTATTCTAGTATGAACTCTATGATAGATTGAATGGAAAGAATAGCTTCATGTTGTTTTACTATGGACTCTTGAATAGATCGATCAGAAAGGATAACTTTGAGGTGGCGTCGTACCCTACCATAATCTCTTCGTTTGTTCTCCGCTATTAGTGACTTTGGAGTGACTCTTTGTTGCATGTAGAGGGATAGTTATATGATCCAATTATGTTATTATTGTTGAGAGAACTTGCACCAGTGAAAGTATGAACCCTCGGCCTTGTTTCAACGCATTGCAATACCATTTGTGCTCACTTTTATCATTAGTTACCTTGCCGTTTTTATATTTTCAGATTACAAAAACCGTTATTACCATCCATATTGCACTTGTATCACCATCTCTTCGCCGAACTAGTGCACCTATACAATTTACCATTGTATTGGGTGTGTTGGGGACACAAGAGACTCTTTGTTATTTGGTTGCAGGATTGTTTCAGAGAGACCATCTTCATCCTATGCCTCCCTCAGATTGATAAACCTTAGGTCATCCACTTGAGGGAAATTTGCTACTGTCCTACAAACCTCTGCACTTGGAGGCCCAACAACATCTACAAGAAGAAGGTTGTGTAGTAGACATCAAGGACATAATCAAAATACCGCTCTGGCGTGCGGCGCTCCTTGCCAGCGGTGGTCCCTCGGTCGCGAGCTTGACGGCGTCCATGTTCGCCCACTGTATCTTGGCACGGGTGAAGGCCATCCGCGCACCTTCGATACAGACCGGCCACTTGATGACGTCATGCCGGGGGGCAGGCATCGACCAGCCGCTTCACGAGCCCGAAGTAGCTGCTGGGTATGTCTTCGGCAGGCCATAGCCGGATTATTAAATACTTCATGGCTAGCTCGGCCACCCTATGCAGTTCCACCAGCTGTTTTAGCTGATCGCTAAAGGGCACCGGATGTTCTGGCGCAAGGTATTGCGACCAAAACAGCTTCTCCGTCGAGCTCCCCTCTTCGGCTCGGAAGAACTCCACAGCGTCGGCAACGCTGTGAATCCGCAAACGCTCCTGGAGAACTCCAAATCCGGGTTAGTAAGAGATACCTCTTCTTCACATATTTGCTCTGCATAATGAAGGCCTTACCTGCCGCGATTTTTCTGGCCTCTTGGATCTCCCGAAGGGCACCTTGGGCTTCGGCTCGGGCATCTTGTGCACTTTGGCGGGCCTTGGCGAGTTCAGAATCTTGATCCGCAACGTGGCGCTCCAAGGACTCGTATTTCTTCATGGCATCCTGGAGCTCCTGCTGGACCTCACCGACCCTGGCCTCATGCTTTTCACGGGCGGCTTGTTCCTTTGCCGCTCTCTCCTTGGCCTCGGCCAGCGCCTTCTTGAGGGCCTCCACCTCGGTCGCCGCCCCTAATAAATATCATGGCACTATGGTCAGCACAAATCATTCATCCTTTCCAGATATACAGAAGGTCATTGCATACCTTGCTTGTCTTCTAGCTGCTTTTTTACATGGCCGAGCTCTTCCTCGGCCCGCTTCAGACTCTTCTTTAGTCCGGAGACCTCGGCAACATGAGAGGTTGCGGCCAGCAACGATGCCTGCTTATTCACATAAAACATATTTAGTTAGTCTCCTGCGAAAATTACTTGATCCTCTGTCTGACTTTTTTTTGAACACCGGACAGTGTCTCAGGGGCTACTATCTATACTATGACATTCCTTTCGTACAATCGCGCCGCTTACCTCAAAGCCTGTTAGAAGGCTTGTGCAGGCTTCGGTCAGTCCACTCTTTGCAGACTGTATCCTCTCATGGGTACGGTGTTCCTCAACAATGGAAGCACTTCACAGCGCTTCTATTAGAGCATCCCGTGCCTCTGGATGGACAGAGGTCACCGGTGGAATTGGCGCACTTCCTTCCTTCAAAGGAGGCTGCCTGCCGGATTTTGGAGCCGTATAGGTCTCCGGGATCGTATTCGGCCGGGGGGCCGAATTGGAGATGGCCCCCATCGCCAGTCTCCATGGGGATCTGCTCCCCCATGTATCTGGCGGCCGAGGTGCTATCCTCTGGTGCCACCATGACGGCTTCCTGTTCCTTCCCCTGAGCCGGGAGTGTCCTTCGGGACAACACTTCAGCGTCTTCCATAGTCTTGGGAGAGGAGGCCGCCGGAAGAGACCCGCTGTCCATCACCTTCGGATCCAGTGAGTTTCCCGAAGGTGAGGATCGCTCGAGTTCGAAATGAGCCGGACTGCAAGTGCATGATTCAACATGTTAAAACTATGAAGTAAATGAGCTGGATATTTGTGGGTGTCTTTGAGTACTTACGATTCGGCCAGGGGCTTATCCCTGGGGCGCCACTCGGAGCTGCTGTCAATGTCCCACGCGGGGTTGTCTGCGGCGGAGGCCTTCCCCTTCTTGGACGCCTCTGCCTCCAGATGTGTGGAGTCCACCCTTTTCTTCCTTGCCCCCTCAGGGGGAGAATTGCTTTCCTCCTCTTCCTTGTCGTTGGAGGCGGGAGGGGAGTGGGTGTCGGCATCTTCGGACGTCATGTTCGAAGTGCCCTTATGGCGGAGACCACCACCCCTGGTCCCCTTGGCCTTCTTCTTGGCCTTCTTCTCCAGCGCTTGATAGGGCATCGGAACCAACATCTTCGTTAGAAGCGGGATAGCTGGTTCTTCGGGCAGCGGAGCTGGACACTGAATTCGCTCCGCCTTCTTCGTCCAGCCCTAGAAGAACAAATAGGGAAGCTTAGAGATCTTCCTTGAGTATGAAAGTAAAGGATACACCTTGAAATACGGAAAACTCACCGCACTAGCGGGATGGGCTAGGTCGTGCCCGCGGTCCTCGGTTGTCGCTGGCCATGTCTCGTTGGCCTTGAAGAGCACCTTCCAGATGTCTTCGTGCGTAGTGCCAAAGAATTGTTGCAAGGTCTGGTGCTTGGCCCGATCGAACTCCCACAAGTGGCAAGTCCAGCTTTGGCATGGCAGGATCCGGCGAGCGAGCATCACCTGGATCACGTTGACAAGCTTTACGTTCTTGTCCACCATACGCTTGATGCGCGTCTGAAGTGTTGTCAGCTCGTCCGACGAAGACCAGTGCAGGCCCTTCTCTAGCCAGGAGGTGAGCCGCATCGGGGCGCCGGACTGGAATTTTGGAGCCATGGCCCAAGTGGTGTCGCGAGGCTCTGTGACATAGAACCACTGCCGTTGCCACCCTTTGACAGTCTCCACGAAGGTACCCTTGGGCCATGTGACATTGGGCAGCTTGCTCACCATGGCACCTCCGCACTCTGCATGTTGTCCGTCCACCACCTTCGGCTTCGCGTTGAAGATCTTCAACTAGAGTCCGAAGGGGGTGGGATACGGAGGAAGGCCTCGCCCACGACAATAAATGTCGAGATATTGAGGAAGGAGTTGGGGTCCAGATCATGGAAATCCAGCCCGTAGTAGAACATGAGTCCGTGGAAGAATGGGTGGAGAGGAAATCCCAGCCCGCGGACGAAGTGAGGGATGACGCCGACCCTCTCACGGGGCTCCGTTGTGGGGAGGATCTGTCCCTTGGCCGGAAGCCGGTGGGCGATTTCCTTGGCCAAATACCGGGCCTCCCGGAGCTTGGTGATGTCCTTCTCCTTGACGGAGGAAACCATCCATTTGCCTTGCGCTCCGGATCCGGACATGGCTGGAGTGCTTTTTCTTGAGGTAGAAAGGATGGAAGCTTGGGCGCTAGAGCTCGAGAATGGATGGGCAGAGAGAAGGAAGGTGTGGGTGAAAGAGGTGAATCCTTACCCCTTTATAATGGCGATGAATATCAAATGCCTCCTCATAGGCCTTAAAGCCTGCCTATTCCCAAGGGATTGTGCAAACGGTGTGGTTGGGTTACCCACACCCATATTGATGAGAATCCCATAATAAGGGAGCACAATCTCTGCTTTCACAAGACGTGCCAATAAAACCGCATCTTGAAACATGGAGCGGGAGGCTAAAAAATGGTTCAAAATAATGACCGGGCTATGACATGACATCACGCTACAAAAGTTGTCAGTGGATCGGACTCATAAAATATTATACTCTCTGCGGATATATGTGGTGTTTGTTTTATAGAGTCGGACACGTTCTCTATGTTCGAGAGCTATTTTGGATTCGGAGGAGGAACCCGCCTTGCAATGCCGAAGACAATCTGCGCGCCGGACACCTAGTCATTGAAGCTTGGTTCAGGGGCTACTGAGGGAATCCTGGATTAAGGGGTCCTCGGGCTTCCGGCCTGTGTGACATGGGCTGGACTAATGGGCTATGAAGATACTAGACAGAAGACTCTCTCCCGTGTCTGGATGGGACTCTCCTTGGCGTGGATGACAAGCCTAGCGTGCGGATATGAAGATTCCTTTCTCTGTAACCGACTTTGTACAACCCTAGTCCCCTCCGGTGTCTATATAAACCGGAGGGTTTAGTCCGTAGAGAGAATCATAATCATACAGGGTACACCTCTAGGGTTTTAGCCATTACGATCTCGTGGTAGATCAACTCTTGTAACCCCCATAATCATTAATATCAATCAAGCAGGACGTAGGGTATTACCTCCATCAAGAGGGCCCGAACCTGGGTAAAACTTCGTGTCCCCTGTCTCTTGTTACCATCAACCCTAGATGCACAGTTCGGGACCCCCTACCGCAGATCCGCCGGTTTTGACACCGACACCGATACCATAAACCCACCATTTACCTCCCTCAAAACAGCCACCATACCTACCTATTATGGCATTTCCATAGCCATTTCGAGATATATTGCCATGCAACTTTCCACCATTCCATTTATTATGACAAGATTCATCATTGTCATATTGCTTTGCATGATCATGTAGTTGACATCGTATTTGTGGCAAATCCACCGTTCATAATTTCATACATGTCACTCTTGATTCATTGCACATCCTGGTACACCGCCGAAGGCATTCACATAGAGTCATATTTTGTTCTAAGTATCGAGTTGTAATTCTTGAGTTGTAAGTAAATAAATGTGTGACGATCTTCATTATTAGAGCATTGTCCCAGTGAGGAGAGGATTATGGAGACTATGATTCCCCCACAAGTCGGGATGAGACTCCAGATGAAAAAAAGAGGCCATAAAAAAGAGAAGGCCCAAAAAACAAAAAAAGAGAGAAAAAGAGAGAATAGGCAATGCTACTATCCTTTTACCACACTTGTGCTTCAAAGTAGCACCATGATATTCATGATAGAGAGTCTCCTATGTTGTCACTTTCATATACTAGTGGGAATTTTTCATTATAGAACTTGGCTTGTATATTCCAACGATGGGCTTCCTTAAATGCCCTAGGTCTTCATGAGCAAGCAAGTTGGATGCGCACCCACTTAGTTTTCTTTGTGAGCTTTCATTCACTTATAGCTCTAGTGCATCCGTTGCATGGCAATCCCTACTCACTCACATTGATATCTATTGATGGGCATATCCATAGCCCGTTGATATGCCTAGTTGATGTGAGACTATCTTCTCCTTTTTGTCTTCTCCACAACCACCATTCTATTCCACCTATAGTGCTATGTCCGTGGCTCACGCTCATGTATTGCGTGAAGATTGAAAAAGTTTTAGAACATCAAAAGTATGAAACAATTTCTTGGCTTGTCATCGGGGTTGTGCATGATTTAAATATTTTGCGTGATGAAGATAGAGCATAGCCAGACTATATGATTTTGTAGGGATAGCTTTCTTCGGCCATGTTATTTTGAGAAGACATGATTGCTTTGTTAGTATGCTTGAAGTATTATTATTTCTATGTCAATATTAAACTTTTATCTTGAATCTTAAGGATCTGAATATTCATACCATGATAAAGAAAATTACATTGATGAATATGTTAGGTAGCATGCCACATCAAAAATTCTGTTTTTATCATTTACATACTCGAGGACGAGCAGGAATTAAGCTTGGGGATGCTTGATACGTCTCCAACGTATCTATAATTTTTGATTGTTCCATGCTATTATATTATCCATCTAGGATGTTTTATATGCATTTATATACTATTTTATATGATTTTTGGGACTAACCTATTAACCTAGAGCTGAGTGACAGTTTCTGTTTTTCCTTGTTTTTTTAGTTTTACAGAAAAGGAGTACCAAACAGAGTCCAATGGACGTGCCAATATTTGATGATTTTTTATGGACCAAAAGAAGCCCCCGGAGGAAAAGAGTTGGGCCAGAAGAGTCCCGGGCCATCCACGAGGGTGGGGGGCGCGTCGTACCCCCTTGGGCGCTCCGCCCTATCTTGTGGACGACTTGGGGACCCCCCTGACTTGTTCCCGACGCCAAAAATTCCTATAAATACATAAACCTCCAGAAAATAACCTAGATCGGGAGTTCCGCCGCCGCAAGCCTCTATAGCCACCGAAAACCAATCTAGACCCGTTCCGGCACCCTGCCGGAGGGGGGAATTCCTCTCCGGTGGCCATCTTCATCATCCCGGCGCTCTCCATGACGAGGAGGGAGTAGTTCACCCTCGGGGCTGAGGGTATGTACTAGTAGCTATGTGTTTGATCTCTCTCTCTCTCATGTTCTTGATTCGACACGATCTTGATGTATCGCGAGCTTTGCCATTATATTTGGATCTTACGATGTTTCTCCCCCTCTACTCTCTTGTAATGGATTGAGTTTTCCCTATCTTATCGGATTGAGTCTTTAAGGATTTGAGAACACATGATGTATGTCTTACATGTACTTATCTGTGGTGACTATCAGTGTCAAAACCGGCGGATCTCGGGTAGGGGGTCCCGAACTGTGCGTCTAGGCCGGATGGTAACAGGAGGCAAGGGACACGAAGTTTTACTCAGGTTCGGGCCCTCTCGATGGAGGTAAAACCCTACGTCCTGCTTGATTAATATTGATGATATGGGTAGTACAAGAGTAGATCTACCACGAGATCGAGGAGGATAAACCCTAGAAGCTAGCCTATGGTATGATTGTTGATGTGTATGTTGTCCTACGGACTATAACCCTCCGGTTTATATAGACACCAGATAGGGTTAGGGTTACATAGAGTCGGTTACAATGGTAGGAGATCTACATATCCATATCGCCAAGCTTGCCTTCCACGCCAAGGAAAGTCCCTCCCGGACACGGGACGAAGTCTTCAATCTTGTATCTTCATAGTCCAGGAGTCCGGCTGAAGGTATAGTCCGGCTATCCAAACACCCCCTAATCCAGGACTCCCTCAGTAGCCCCTGAACTAGGCTTCAATGACGACGAGTCCGGCGCGCAGATTGTCTTCGGCATTGCAAGGCGGGTTCCTCCTCCAAGTACTTCATAGAAGATTTTGAACACGAAGATAGTGTCCGGCTCTGCAAAATAAGTTTCCACATATTGCCATTGTTTACACCAATCTAATCTGCTGACATATTTTGTAGCGTGTCACACCACAGCCAAGCCTTTATCCGAGTCGTTTCATTATCCCACCTCAGCGCGTCATGCGAGTCGGTTTCCTTGGCACATCTTGTTAAAGCAGAGATCGTGTCCCCTTATCCCGGGATTCTCATCAATACGGGCGTGGGTAACCCAACCGCGCCATTGATTATGACACTTGAAGATAAGCGAGTTTTACCAGGCTAGTGGGGACATGTAGTTGCGTCCACCCATATAAGGGGATAAAGATCCACCTTTTCACCTACGCCTTCTTCCTCCTTCGCCTATCCATTCTTGCGCACTCGAGCACTAGTGCCCAAGTCCGCACTCCCCACCTCAACCTTCTCCAGCCATGTTCGGAGCGGGAGGCAAGTGGATGGTCTCCTCCGTCACGGAGGGACATATCAAAAAGCTGAGGAAGGCCGGATACCTGTGTAACAACATCGCGTACCGGCTCCCCGAAAAGGGGCAGCTCATCCCCACCCCTAGGCCCCATGAGAGGGTGGTGTTCCTCCCCCATTTCCTCCGCGGACTGGGCTTCCCTCTTCACCCATTTGTCCGGGGGCTCATGTTCTACTACAGCCTAGATTTCCACGATCTGGCTATGAACTTCGTCCTCAACATCTCGGCGTTTATCGTTGTGTGCGAGGCCTTCCTCCGCATACGCCCCCATTTCGGCCTATGGCTCAAGACTTTCAACGTCAAGCCGAAGGTGGTGCGCGGCAACCAGGCGGAGTGCGGAGGCGCCATGGTGGGAAAGATGGCCAACGTCCTATGGCTCGAGGGCTCCTTTGTGAAGACCCTGAAGGGGTGGCAATCGGGGTGGTTTTACATCACCGAGCCGCGCGACGCCGAATGGGTCGCACCCCCCGAGTTCCGATCCGGACCCCCTACGCAGCTCACCTCCTGGAAGGAGACGGGCCTGTCGTGGGGTAAGAAGGGAGACCTGACCGGACTCCAAACATGCGTCCAAACCCTGGTGGACAAGAAGCTCAAACTTGTCAATGTAGTCCAGGTTATGCTCATACGCTTGATCCTCCCGTGTCAACAACGGGCTTTCAACCTGTGGGAGTTCGACCGGCGCGGCACCAAACTCTGAGCAGGCTCTTCGACATGACGTACGAAGATGCCTGGAAGGTGCTTTTCAAGGGCGCCGAGGTTCCCGCATCCGCTACCGAGGATCGCGGATTCAGTGTGCAGCGTCATGCTCTCGCGGTAAGCTGTTTTTTCCTTTTACAGGGTATCAGTTTTTCATAGTTTGACTCCATGCGGGATCTAAACTCCCTTATCTTTGACAAGATTGGCAGGTGACATCCGGACAGATCAACTGTCCGGCTCCTTTGCCCGAAGGTCCAGCGGACGCTCGCTTGGCGAAGCTGCTGGTTCCGGCACCCTATGTGGTGCCGGAGAAGAAGGCCGCGAAAAAGGCCGCGGGGACTTGAAAGAGTGCCCGACGCCAGGAGGTGTCGGATCCATCATCCGATGGCTCCGAGACGCATTCCTCCCATGAAGACGAGGAGGAAGAAGAGGAGAGCTCTCCCCCCAGCGGGAGGAGAGAAGAAAAGGAAGGCCGCCCTCTCTGGGGAGGCCGGAGGGTTCAAGAAGGGGAAAACCCTTCCTCCGGACTACTCCACCGACGCCGACGGCGGAGAGGAGTGGAAGCCCAGGGCCAAGCCCCTGGCAAAATCGTAAGTATCCGGATACCAGAGTAATTCATAGTATTCGTTTATTGCACAGCTTTCCCTTACGTCGAATATGTTTGTGCAACCCATCCAAAGACGGGCTCGACGCGTCGTCGAGTGGCTCACTGGATTCGTCGGATGTGAACTCGCTTCCGACGGCTTCCTCCCCCCGCCCTACGGATGACACCGAAGTGTTGTCCCTGCAGGTTCTAAGCCAGGAGGAGGTGGTCCTGGAGGCGTCGCAAGGCGACCTCCCGGACTCCAGGAGTAAAGGGGATGAAACCCCTCAGGGCTCCAAGTCCGGCTCTAGGCCGGACACCGCTTCGGAACCTTCAAAGGTTCCAGAGTCCGGCGGGGGACCTCCTTCCAAGAGGAGCAAGTCCACCGTGCCGGCGGCCCCTGTCCAACCGGAGGCGCCGGACAATATGTTGGAGGCGCTCCAAGGTGCCTCCATCAAGGAGGAGCACCGCGCTATTATGAGTGCGGTGATCCAGAAGGTTCAGTCCGCCAAGAGTGGATTGACTAAAGCTTGTACTAGCCTTTTGACAGGCTTTGAGGTAAGTAAAGAATGTGTAAATAATAGTACCGCATAGACAGTAGTCCCTGATGCTCTGTTTGGCGTTCGGGAAGAAAAGCCGAATAGAGGATCAAATAGAATTCGCAGGAGTCTAACAAAAATGAGTCAATATGCATATGCAGGCTTCCCTGCTTGCGTCCGCCGCACTGACTGCGGAAGTGGACACGCTAAAGCAGAACCTCGAGCGGTCCGAGTGAGAGCTCGGGCGTGCCAAGAAGCACCTCGAGGACAATGAAGGTAAGAAATACCTTGTTTTTAAATATATATAAAAAGGTGCAATTGCAAAGAATGACAGGATTATCGTGGCTATTTTAGGGGCCACGTCTGAAGTGGCGACCCTTAAGCAGGCGCTGGTCGAGGCCGAGAAGAGGGCGGCTTCGGAGCGCACCGAGCGAGAGAAGTATGAGGCCGAGGTTGGCAAGGTGCGGGAAGAGCTCCAGGCTCTCATGGAAAAACATGAGAGTTTGGAGCTTGACCCAAAGACGCGAGCGTCCGAGCTCGCGGTGGCTATTGAAAACGCCAAGTCTGCCAAGGCCGAATCCGAGAAGACCCTCCAGGAGTTGGGTGAGGTGAAGAAGATAGCGGCGGGTAAGGCATTCTTTATGCAAAGCAAACACATAAGCGTGAGTTACTTGTTACTTACCCGAATCTGGAGCTCTCCAGGAGCATTCACAGATCTTCCCCGGAGTGTATCAGATGCCGCCGTATTCTACCAACCCGAGGAGGGCATCTCGACAGAGAAGGTGTTCTGGTCTCAGTATACTGAGGCCGGACACCCTGTGCCCCTGAGCGACCAGCTGAAGCAACTGGTCGAGCTCCACAAGGCGGCCGAACAGGCCATGAAGGGCCTCATTGTTCGGCTGTGGCCTGGAGGGGCTCTGCCTGGGAGCTATTTCGGGCTGGTGCGGCGGTTGGTGGAGGCCTGTCCAAGGCTCGAAGTCATCAAGCGCTCCGTCTGCATTGAAGGTGCCCGTAGGGCCCTTGCCCGTGCTAAGGTGCACTGGGGCAAGATGGATGCTGAGAAGCTGGTGAAGGACGGGCTACCGCCAGGGAAAGAGCATCGCAAGCCCGAGAATTACTATAAGGATGTTCTGAAGGGTGCCCGCCTTGTGGCGGATGAATGTTCTAGGGATGTAATTTTTGAGTGAAACTTGCTCGTTTTGTCCTGTGCGCTGAAAACTTGTTTATATGCGCTAAGAAATGCTGTTGGAATTTAAAATATTACCTTCTATGCGGCTGTTTATCAATTCTGAGAGATGGCGAGTCGTCGGCTTCTGCCCCCGTGCCGCTAGTGCTGGGGTGTTCGGGGATAAACCTGAGCGCTCTTTTTCCCATGTTTGGGTCCTTCGAGGGAGGCGCTCAGCCCAACGAACGAGGCAATCAGACTATAATGCGTGAACACTCTCACTTAGCCATAGAATTCTATAATTTTAAATTTCGGCGAAGCCCCTGGTATTCGGAAGACCGAGTTCGGGGCGCTATCCACGCCTTGGCCGGACAGAGCCGGCTCCTCGCCCTAAGAGGCATAAGTCTTTAGGGACTTGAAAAACCTCTCGAACAGCAACCGGCTCTCGCTTCATCATGACAGTCAGTTTTAGCTTTCTCCACTGAGGTGCTCGACCCAGCTCAACTGGGGCACAATCGCAGTGGTTCTCCTAGTGCTACCTTAGCCGATATAGCGGAATGTAAGGCACCAAAACATAGGAGCCGGGCAAACCCAACTATTGACCCAAGACATGATTCGGAGCCGATGCATATAATGCTATAAGTTCGGGGTGCCGCACTTGTTAAAGTGTTCATACTTCTCACACCATATTGAGGGGTACTAAAGCCCCTGGCGTATTTTGGCTGTACCAACGTGTACGGGTGCAACATGTCGTTAAGGAACATACATAAAAAAAGCAAAAAGGTAATGCAAAAATAGATGAAAGCTATGCATTGTTTATTAAAAAGGGCTGCGATCAAAGCAGAACGATACAAATAATGCGATAAGTGGAAGGTTGGACTAGTTAACATGTCCGTTCCAGGGGCAAGCTGCGGAATAATATGCGGAACAGGTATACTGCTCGTGATAGAGACCACCTGGGAGTTCCGTACTGCGGCATGGCTTGTCTGCTTCCCTGGTTCTTGCATCGTTTGTGCGGCAATTGAACTGCCAAACAGGCCTTCCGAAGGATGGAGTCCTGAAAGTAAGAGAAAAATAAAAAAAATCGGCAGCCCCTGGTAGGGTTTAAGCCGTATTTTTGGGCGTGCCATGATGGTGCCCCTCCCCATGGTATCTCTAGGGCGTAGTTATGGGCGCGAAGTACTGGCGTCGCCTTTTTGCGAGGGTTGGAGTTGGGGCTGCATTGCTACGCCTGCTCGGATCGTGCCAGGCGGTCTTGTTGTAGGTTACGCCGGGCGTGCTTGATGGTGTCCGGTCGTTTAGTGGCTGGACTGGAGAACTGCCTGGAGAGGCTGCTTTGTACTTCCGCTGCAAGGGCCGCCGTGTGCTCCTCCGTTCGGAGGGAGCGTTCGGTGTTTCCATTGACCGTAATTACTCCTCGAGGGCCCGGCATCTTGAGCTTAAGGTATGCATAGTGCGGTACCGCATTGAACTTAGCGAATGCGGTTCGCCCGAGCAGTGCGTGATAACCACTGCGAAACGGGACTATGTCAAAGATTAACTCCTCGCTTCGGAAATTATCCGGAGATCCGAAGACCACTTCAAGTGTAACTGAGCCTGTACAGTTGGCCTCTACACCTGGTATTACGCCTTTAAAGGTCGTTTTGGTGGGTTTAATCCTCGAGGGATCTATGCTCATTTTCCGCACTGTATCCTGGTAAAGCAGGTTCAGGCTGCTATCGCCGTCCATAAGGACTCTAGTGAGATGAAATCCGTCAATGATTAGGTCAAGGACCAATGCGGCGAATCCGCCATGACGGATGCTAGTGGGATGGTCCCTTCGATCAAAGGTGATCGGGCAGGAGGACCATGGGTTGAACTTTGGGGCGACTAGCTCTACCGCGTATACGTCCCTTAACGCGCGCTTCCACTCCCTTTTGGGGAAGTGGGTTGCGTATATCATGTTCACCGTCCGCACTTGTGGGGAAAAACCCTTCTGTCCGCTGTTGTTCGGCGGCCGGGGCTCCTCATCGTCATCGCTATGCAGCCCCTTGTCTTCATTTTCAGCGTTTAACTTGCCTGCCTGCTTGAACACCCAACAATCCCTGTTAGTGTGATTGGCCGGCTTTTCGGGGGTGCCATGTATCTAGCACAAGCGGTCGAGTATTCGGTCCAAACTGGACGGGCCCCTAGGATTCCTTTTGAATGGCTTTTTCCGCTGACCGGATTTAGAGCCTCTGAATCCGGCATTAACTGTCGTATCCTCAGCATTGTCGCCGTTAATGCGGTGCTTCTGCTTGTTGCGATGCGACCTGCCACTACTGTCCCTGGTGTCCGAATTACCAGGGTTTTTGGTCATATTGTTGCTACGAGCAAGCCAACTGTCTTCTCCCGCGCAAAAGCGGGTCATGAGTGTCGTGAGGGCTGCCATAGATTTCGGCTTTTCCTGTCCAAGGTGCCGGGCCAGCCACTCGTCACGGATATTGTGCTTGAAGGCTGCTAGGGCCTCAGCGTCCGGACAGTCGACTATTTGATTTTTCTTTGTTAGGAACCGTGTCCAGAATTGCCTGGCCGATTCCTCTGGCTGCTGAATTACGTGACTTAGGTCATCGGCGTCTGGGGGTCGCACATAAGTGCCCTAGAAATTGTCGAGGAATGCAGCTTCCAGTTCCTCCCAACAACTGATTGATCCTGTTGGCAAGCTGTTAAGCCAATGCCGAGCTGGTCCTTTAAGCTTGAGTGGGAGGTATTTGATTGCGTGGAAATCATCGCCACGGGCCATGTGGATATGAAGGAGATAATCCTCGATCCATACCGCAGGATCTGTTGTGCCATCATATGATTCGATGTTTATGGGTTTGAAACCCTCGGGGATTTGATGATCCATTATTTCGTCTGTAAAGCAGAGTGGCTGTGCGGTGCCTCTGTACTGGGCTATATCGTGACGTAGCTCCAATGAGCCTTGTCTACTATGTTCGGCCCCGCCGAATTTGTGGCCGGCGTGACATTTATCGTCTCGAGCCGTGGGGCGCCCATGCGATCCGTAGATCGATCTTGTTTGCCTTGCCTTGTCCTCCAACATGTCTCGTAAGTCCGGCGCATATTCCCGTGCCTTGGTACGAGGTGCGGCTTGAGTGGGGGGCCGAGAGGCCTCTTTGTCGCGACCACGAGGTGGCCGGTCGGCCGCATCAAGTGCTTCCTCCTCTAATCGGGGTAGCAACCTGCGCTTTTGGTAGCTCTTGGAGGGGCGTTCGAGTTTATGCTCTTCAGCCGCAAGGACTTCAGTCCATCTGTCGACCAACAAATCTTGATCAGCTCTAAGCTGTTGCTGTTTTTTCTTGAGGCTTCTTGCCGTGGCCATAAGCCTGCGTTGAAAACTCTCTTGCTTGACGGGATCCTCTGGCACGACGAATTCTTCGTCGTCGAGGCTTGCCTCGTCTTCGGAGGGAGGCATATAATTATCGTCCTCGACCTCTCTGTCTGCCGCTCTCTCATGAGGGCTGGTTTCTCCATCCTCCTGTGCTAAATCTTGTTGGAGGGGGTTTTCTTCGGAGCTTTCCGGAGTATTATTATCTCCCGTACTGGAATCACCGTGTTTGTTTTGGTGGGATTTTAAGCGGCGCCGCTGACATCGACGCTTAGGCTGTTTCTTGGAGGGGCCATCCTCCGCTGTTCCATCGCCATCTCCCTCTTTTGGGGTGTCCACCATGTATATGTCATACGATGAGGTGGCTTTCTAGGGCCTAGTAGGCGCTGGTTCTTCATCATCTCCTTCATCGGCGTCCATACCGTCGATGTCTTCGGAGTCGAAGTCGAGCATGTCGGTTAAGTCGTCGACAGTGGCTACAAAGTGGGTGGTGGGTGGGCTTTGAATTTCTTCATCGTCCGTACCCCAAACTTGCTGACCGTAGTCCGGCCAGGGCTCTCCTGATAAAGAGAGAGACTTCACTGACTTCAGGATATCGCCGAAAGGCGAGTGCTGAAAGATGTCCGCGGTAGTGAACTTCATGATCGGCGCCCAATCGGATTTGATCGATAGGCGCGCGGAGGGTTCGGAGTCCGGAGAGGAGTCCGGCTCCTTGGAGTCACGAGTCTTGCAGAGTACGGGGCTGGTGCTTGGCTCAATCGCCGTTGGGGTCGCAGCCCCCAAGGTGGCATCCAACCGTCCATCCTCGATCGGCGCAGTTGGCTCCGAATTAAGGGTCAGAGCCGATGCGGGTGCGGCCTCCAGGGCACTGTTCGGCGGCAGAGCTAGATCATGCTCGTCGTGACAGTGCGGCGTGCTCGACCGTGGCTCGAATCCGTCGAAGATCAAGTCCCCGCGGATGTCAGTCATGTAGTTAAAACTTCCAAATCTGACCTGACGGCCAGGGGCGTAGCTTTTGATCTGCTCCAGACGGCCAAGCGAATTGGCCCGCAGTGTGAAGCCACCGAAGACGAAGATCTGTCCGGGGAGGAAGGTCTCACCCTGGACTGCATCGCTATCGATGATCGTAGGAGCCATCGAGCCTGATGGCGACGACACAGAGGAACTCTTAATGAAAGCACCAATGTCGGTGTCAAAACCGATGGATCTCGGGCAGGGGGTCCCGAACTGTGCGTCTAGGCCGGATGGTAACAGGAGGCAAGGGACACGAAGTTTTACCCAGGTTCGGGCCCTCTCAATGGAGGTAAAACCCCACGTCCTTCTTGATTAATATTGATGATATGGGTAGTACAAGAGTAGATCTACCACAAGATCGAGGAGGCTAAACCCTAGAAGCTAGCCTATGGTATGATTGTTGATGTGTATGTTGTCCTACGGACTAAAACCCTCCAGTTTATATAGACACCGGAAAGGGTTAGGGTTACATAGAGTCAGTTACAATGGTAGGAGATCTACATATCCGTATCGCCAAGCTTGCCTTCCACGCCAAGGAAAGTCCCTCCCGGACACGGGACGAAGTCTTCATTCTTGTATCTTCATAGTCCAGGAGTCCGACTGAAGGTATAGTCCGGCTATCCGAACACCCCCTAATCCAGGACTCCCTCAGTGACAATGGGATATTCACGTGATCTACTTGATGTATGTTTTGGTGATCAACTTGTGGGTTCCGTGACCTCGTGAACTTATGCATAGGGGTTGGCACACATTTTTGTCTTGACTCTCTGGTAGAAACTTTGGGGCACTCTTTGAAGTTCTTTGTGTTGGTTGAATAGATGAATCTGAGATTGTGTGATGCATATTGTATAGTCATACCCACGGTTACTTGTGGTGACATTGGAGTATCAAGGTGACATTAGGGTTTTGGTTGATTTGCATCTTAAGTTGTTATTCTAGTACGAACTCTAGGATAGATTGAACGGAAAGAATAGCAGAAGGTGACTTTGGCGTGACTCTTTGTTACATGTTGAGGGATAGTTATATGATCCAACTATGTTATTATTGTTGAGAGAACTTGCACAAGTGAAAGTATGAACCCTAGGCCTTGTTTTCTAGCATTGCAATATCGTTTGTGCTCACTTTTATCATTAGTTACCTTGCTGTTTCTATATTTTCAGATTACAAAAACCTATATCTACCATCCATATTGCACTTTTATCACCATCCCTTCCCTGAACTAGTGCACCTATACAATTTACCATTATATTGGGTGTGTTGGGGACCCAAGAGACTCTTTGCTATTTGGTTGCAGGGTTGTTTGAGAGTGACCATCTTCATCCTACGCCTCCCATGGATTGATAAACATTAGGTCATCCACTTGAGGGAAATTTTCTACTGTCCTACAAACCTCTGCACTTGGAGGCCCAACAACGTCTACAAGAAGAAGGTTGTGTAGTAGACATCACTGCGGTCGTATAAAAACAACGAGAAAGCGAGATTGCAGAGTGTGTGCAAGTGTGTAGCGCGGCCTGCCGGGGACGATGAAGATGGTGGACACTTAAGCATGATATGCAGAGAAGAGCAAATGACAATTGAAATGGGAGTTGACGTATTATCTAACCGCTGATATAATCAACCGCAATTATTTGTACCCAGTCGCTCCAAATTCGGAGGGTTGCACAGGATTCCTATTGGCTGATTTCCTTTTTCAGGACAAAAACAAGGAACGAGTTTTGGGATTATGCATCGGTACCGGTACGAACGAAGTAGGACAGTTGGCAAGAAATACATTGAGCTCTTCTTATTGATGAAGCCATTAATAATCAAACTACAAAGGAAAACAAAAAAAGGCAAAGGAAAATATCTGCACGAATCTTTGTGTAACATTGATACGTCTCCAACGTATCTTTAATTTTTTATTATTCCATGCTATTATATTATCTTTTTTTTATGCATTAATATGCTATTTTATATTATTTTGGGACTAACCTATTAACCTAGAGCCGAGTGCTAGTTCCTGTTTTTCCTTGTTTTTGAGTTTAGCAGAAAAGAAATACCAAACGGAGTCCAGACGGAACGAAACCTTCGCGATGATTTTTCTTGGACCAGGAGACAACCAGGAGATTTGTAGATGAAGTCGGAGGAGCCACGAGGCGGCCACAAGGACGGAGGGTGCGCCCAGGGGGTAGGGCACTCCCCCCACCCTTGTGGGCCCCTTGTAACCCTCCTGACATACCTATATATTCCCAAATATCCCCAACCCACTAGAGGCATCCATGAAAACACTTTTCGACCGCTGCAACATTCTATAGCTGTGAGATCCCATCTAGGGACCTTTTCCGGCACCCTGCCGGAGGGGGATTCCATCACGGAGGTCTTCTTGGATATCTATTCGATGGCTTCATCTCTCTCTTTGATTCTCAATACCATGTTCTCCTCGATTTTCTTGGAGATCTGTTCGATGTAATACTTTTTGCGATGTGTTTGCCGAGATCCGATGAATTGTGGATTTATGATCAGCTTATCTATGAATATTATTTGAATCTTCTCTAAATTCTTTTATGCATGATTTGATATCTTTATAATTCTATTTGAACTATCTGTTTGGTTTGGCCAACTAGATTGATTTTTCTTGCAATGGGAGAAGTGCTTAGCTTTGGGTTCAATATTGCGGTGTCCTTTCCTAGTGATAGTAGGGGCAACAAGGCACGTATTGTATTCTTGCCATCGAGGATAAAAAGATGGGGTTTTCATCATATTGCTTGAGTTAATTCCTCTACATAATGTCATCTTACTTAATGCGTACTCTGTTCTTTATGAACTTAATACTCTAGATGCATGCTGGATAGCGGTTGATGTGTGGAGTAATAGTAGTAGATGCAGGATCGTTTCGGTCTACTTGA
This sequence comes from Triticum dicoccoides, assembly GCF_002162155.2. NCBI lineage: Eukaryota > Viridiplantae > Streptophyta > Magnoliopsida > Poales > Poaceae > Triticum > Triticum dicoccoides. The sequence goes on from NC_041388.1 coordinate 590,059,250, forward strand.
CACGGACGTGGTGCCTATATTCATGATCATTGCCTTAGGTATCTTCATAACTTTGCGCTTTTCTATCAATTGCTCGGCAGTAATTTGTTCACCCACCGTATTATTTGCTATCCTGAGAGAAGCCTCTAGTGAAACCTATGGCCCCTGGGTCTATTTTCCATCATATAAGTTTCTATTTTCCATCATATTAGTTTACGATCTACTATTTTTGCAATCTTTTACTTTCCGATCTATAACCAAAAATACCAAAAAATTTATTTTACCGTTTATCTATCTATATCAGATCTCACTTTTGCAAGTAACCGTGAAGGGATTGATAACCCCTTTATCGCGTTGGGTGCAAGTTGTTTGATTGTTTGAGCAGGTATTTGGTGATTTGTGCATTGTCTCCTGCTGGATTAATACCTTGGTTCTCAAACTGAGGGAAATACTTATCTCTACTTTGCTGCATCACCCTTTCCTCTTCAAGGGAAAACCAACGCAAGCTCAAGAAGTACCAGGAAGAATTTCTAGCGCTGTTGCCGGGGAGATCTACACCAAGTCAATACATACCAAGTACCCATCATAATCTCTCATCTCTAGCATTGAATTATTTGCCATTCGCCTCTTGTTTTCCTCTCTCCCACTTCTAAAATGATTTTCAAAAAGATTTTCCTTTTCTTCGCCCCTCTTTCGTTCGTCTTCTTTGTTCGCTTTTGGTTTGCTCCTTTGCTAGATTGGTTTACTGCCATCATGTCTGAAATTGGGGAGATTATCACTGAAAAGGGTAGTAGTAATGATGGGGGAAACTTTGATGCTTTTGCTAATACTAATCCTCATGCAGAATCTACTATTCTACACACCAAAAAGCTTCGCATAGGTACCGGCAATATTATTGGAAAAGGGGTTATTCAAGATTTCTTTACTTGTGCTGGCGCGCCTCCCACTTTGGGTGGATCTATTCTCCATAAAACTAGTAGTCTTGCAGATGCTATATCTTTGCTTGTAGTTGAACTTGAAAGACAATTTGTTCATATGCATCCATCCATACAAAGGATTTTTCTAGAGTTTTCTAATATTGAGCACTCTTTTGTTAAGTGTGCCGCCACTATATTTCTAGCCCATGAGTTTAGATTTATTATGAAAGAAGCTAGTGAAATTTTTGCGCATTATAAAGTAGATGGTGGTCGTCCTCCCATAGAGGGAATTCTCTTTCACCAAGAGGACATAATGTGTTTACGTTCTTTAGATCATGTTGCTTATAACAAAAATTTAAGAAAGAGGATTCCTACCGATGTTTTGGTTGATAAGATTTCTGAGCTTAATGATAATTTTGCTATACAAAACAACGGATTGGGTTTCTCTCTTGGACACAAGCTCATGACTTTTTGCCAAAAGAATGCTTATAATGATGAGTTGGTCATACATTATGAGGGGCCGAAGGAGGAACCAATTCCTCCCGAACTTGATGTTGGGGATTCTTATCCTATTAAATTTATCCCTTTTGATTACTTTTGCCTACCACAAAGAAAACTTGCTGCTGAACGTAGGGAGTATGAGATGAGTTTTCGAGATTTTCCTTATCATTATTACGATTATACCTAGATCTATTCTAGTTTTATGCCTAGCTACGGGCATTAAACAATAGCGCTTGTTGGGAGGCAACCCAATTTTTTTTTGTTTTTGCTTTTAGGTTCTGTTTTGCAATAAATAATTCATCTAGCCTCTGGTTAGATGTGGTTTTGTGTTTTAATTAGTGTTTGTGTCAAGTAAGACCTTTGGGATGGCTTATGGTGATAGTTTATTTGATCTTGCTGAAAAATAGAAACTTTTGCACTCAGGAAAAAAATTCTCATTTTTAGCAGAAGCGTGATAAAATACTGATTCTTTTTGCAGAAGGTTAATAAACAAATTTCTTAAGTTGTCCTAATTTTTCAGAATTTTTGGAGTTACAAAAGTATTCGAGAATTACAGATTGCTACACACTGTTCAGTTTTTGACAGATTCTGTTTTCTATGTGTTGTTTGCTTATTTTGATGAATCTATGGGTAGTATCAGGGGGTATGAACCATGGAAAAGTTGGAATACAATAAATATTACACCAATATAAATAAAGAATGAGTTCACAACAGTACCAAAAGTGGTGATTTATTTTCTTATAGTAACGGAGCTTATGAGATTTTCTGTTGAGTTTTGTGTTATGAAGTTTTCAAGTTTTGGGTAAGGATTTGATGGTCTATGGAATAAGGAGTGGCGAGAGCCTAAGCTTGGGGATGCCCAAGGCACCAGAAGGTAATATTCAAGGACAACCAAGAGCCTAAGCTTGGGGATGGCCTGGAAGGCATCCCCTCTTTCGTCTTCCTCTATCGGTAACTTTACTTGAGGCTATATTTTTATTCACCACATGATATGTGTTTTGCTTGGACATGTCGGTGTACTAAAGTTTGGGCCCTTTAGTACCCCATACTTGTACACGGGAAGTTGCAGCCATAACCATGGCAAGGCCTGACGGGGACAACTGGAAGCAAGTACGAGACGACCAAAGAAGACCACAAGCGGAGCCCCCGGCAAGATTCTTGCCGGGATGGTTTGTGAAGCCCCGACAAGATTCTTGCTGGGATGGTTTGCAAAGCCCCGACAAGATCACCACCCTTGAGGTTGAGAGCTCTGACACCATCGACAATGCGAAGACCAAGATCCAGGGGTGTCTGTGTCGTGGCATGCAGATAGTTGTGAAGACTAAAAGGCGAAGTTCCCAGCAAGATTCTTGCCGGGAATGTTTGCGTGGCCCCGGCAAGATTCTTGGCGGGGACGTCTGCGAGGCCACGGCAAGACTCATGCCCGGCAAAGATCCCACCGCCCCGCCACCGCTCTAGCGCAGCAACTAGCCTGCCAGCCTGGCCCTGCGAGCTTGCCCATCCTGGATGTGTGTCGAGATGGGGTGAGGCGGCGACGAACGGGACGGGCTCTATTTCCGTCCTCAAGGAAGTTAGGGACACATAAGTATCACATTAAATGCGCTTGTCCTAAGACGTCAGGGATAAGTATGTGCACTGTAGCAACTTTACACCTCCTGTATGCACTGTACGCCACTATGGTAGCCCCTTGGTATAAAAGGAGGCCCAAAGTGATACGGAGGGGGACTTTTGGACTTTCTAACCTAGTTTGCATGCGTTGCAGCTAGCCAGAGCTCAAGAACTCTGAATACACTAAAGTAGGATTAGGGTTTTACGCTTCTCAGCGACCCGAACCTGGGTAAAAATCCCTCATGTTGATCGTCGGATCGGCTCTTGGTGCACACTTCTTTCCCTATCGAACCATAGAAGGGATCCACGTGATCCCATAGGTGTAGTTTCACCGACATCTTTGGCATGCCAGGCAGGGGAAGAGGTTGCGCAAACCTGATCTAGCAGTCAGCGCATCAGTTTCTTCAACCTCTTCATCATCATGCTTCCCAAGAGGAAGGGTATCATGGCGATTAGTTCATTTACGGCCGACCTGCCTATGCCAACACGGACGAGCGACGGGATGGACGCGGGTGGAGTACGAGGTGAAGATCATGAGCTTCCACGATGTTCTGGCGACCAGAGCCAGGCGAGCGGTATCGTCCGTGGCAGCGATGATGTCCCGCACACTGCTAGATCCAAGGACGGAGCCGTGCAGCCTACGGGCGGCGCAACGACTGTCGGTGTCAAAACCGACGGATCTCGGGTAGGGGGTCCTGAACTGCGCGTCTGAGGCGGATGGTAATAGGAGGAAGGGGACACGATGTTTACCAAGGTTCGGGCCCTCTTGATGGAGGTAATACCCTATGTCCTGCTTGATTGTTCTTGATGATATGAGTATTACAAGAGTTGATCTACCACGAGACCGTAGAGGCTAAACCCTAGAAGCTAGCCTATGGTATGATTGTGTGTCGTCCCACGGACTAAACCCTCCGGTTTATATAGACACCGGAGGGGGCTAGGGTTACACAGAGTCGGTTACAAGGGAGGAGATCTACATACCCGTGTTGCCTAGCTTGCCTTCCACGCCAAGGAGAGCCCCATCCGGACACGGGATGAAGTCTTCAATCTTGTATCTTCATAGTCCAACAGTCCGGCCAAAGGATATAGACCGGCTGTCCGGAGACCCCCTAATCCAGGACTCCCTCAGTAGCCCCTGAACCAGGCTTCAATGATGATGAGTCCGGCGCGCAGTATTGTCTTCGGCATTGCAAGGCGGGTTCCTGCTCCGAATACTCCATGGAAGGTTTTGAACACAAGGATAGTGTCCGGCTCTGCAAAACAAGTTCCACATACCACCATAGAGAGAATAATATTTCCACAAATCTAATCTGTGACACGTTTTGACAGCATGACATCACGCCATGGTCCGGTCATTATTCGAACTGTTTTTCTCAACCAACACCGCACATATCGCGAGGTGGTTTTCTTGACACGTCTTGTCAAAGCAGAGATCGTGTTCCCCTTATTACGGGATTCTTATCAATACAGACGTGGGTAACCCAACCGCGCCATCAATTACGGCACTTGGGGAATAAGCGATTTTACCAGGCAAGTGGGGAGGCGCATCGCCTCCTCCACCCTTATAAAGGGACAAAGATTCACTGTTTTCAACCATGCCTTCTTCCTCCTTGCTTACCCATTCCCGCACACTCGAGCTCTAGTGCCCAAGCTTGCGTTCTTCTTCTCAAACCACTCCAAGCATGTCCGGAGCAGGATGCAAGTGGATGGTCTCCTCCGTCACGGAGGAGAACATCAAAAAGTTACGGGAAGCCGGATATCTGGCCGCGGATATCGCGCACCGGCTGCCAGATGCAGGGCAGATCATCCCAACGCCCGAACCCCATGAGAGAGTAGTTTTTCTTACCCACTTTGTCCGCGGACTAGGATTTCCTCTCCACCCGTTTGTCCACGGGCTCATGTTCTACTATGAGCTGGATTTTCATGATATGGCCCCCAATTTCATCCTCAACATCTCGGCGTTTATCGTCGTGTGCGAGGCCTTCCTCCACATCAAGCCCCATTTCGGCCTGTGGCTGAAGACCTTCAATGTCAAACCGAAGGTGGTGGTTGGCCAGCAAGCAGAGTGCGGAGGCGCCATGGTGGGCAAGATGCCTAATGTCACCTGGCTTGAAGGATCCTATGTGGTGACCATAAAGGGGTGGCAATCGGGGTGGTTCTACATCACCGAGCTGCGCAACACCAACTGGGTGGCGGCCCCCGAATTCCGATCCGGAATCCCCACATAGCTCACCTCCTGGAAAGAGAAGGGCCTGTCCTGGGGTTCCTCGGTAGAGCGGATCGGACTCCAGACCTGCATCAAGAACATGATGAGCAAGAAAATCAAGCTCGTCAACGTGGTCCAGGTCATGCTCTTCCGCCGAATTCTCCTGTGTCAACAACGGGTATTTAACTTGTGGGAGTTCGACCCGGCCAAGCACCAGATGCTGCGAGAGCTCTATGACACGACGCACGATGACGTCTGGAGGGTGGTGTTCAAGGGCGCCGAGGTACCTCCTTTCCTCACCGAGGATCGCGGACTCAGCGCAAAGTGCCGCGCCAATCCGGTAAGTTTTTATATTTCACAGGGTATCCACTTGCTCCAGTTTAATCATGTGCGGGATCTAAGCCTTCCATGCCTTTAACAAGACTGGGTGAAGACAGCGGAGCAGATCGATTGCCCCGCCCCCTGCCGGAAGATCCTGCAGATGCTCTCCTGACGGAGATGCCGGTTCTGGCACCTTACGAGGTGCCGGTGAAGAAGGCCAAGAAGAAGGCCGCGGGGACCCGAAAGGGTCTCTGGCGCAAGGTTGTATCGGACTCATCATCCGATAACTCTGACGCGCCCTCCTCCTGCGAAAATGAGGAGGAGGAAGAGGAAAGTTCTACCCCCCAGCCGGGGAGACAAGAAAAGGAAGGCTGACCCAACCGGGGAGGCCGAAGGGTCCAAGAAGGGCAAGACCCTCCCTCTGGACTGCTCCACGACGGCCGCCTACAGCGGCGACGAGTGGCTACCCAGGGTCAAGCCCCTGGCGAAGTCGTAAGTATCCGGACACCATAGTAATTCATGGTATGTTTTACTGCACTGCTTCTCCTCATGCCAAACATGACTATGTAGTCCGTCCCGAGCTCATCTCGACGTATCTTCGTCGAGCGGTTCGTTGGACTCGTCGGATATGAACATCGGTTCTCTTCCGACTGCCTCCACCCCTTGCCCTGCGTACAACATCGAGGTGTTGTCTCAACAGGCACCGGGCCAAGGAGAGGCAGTCCTGGGGGCGCCTCGAGGCGACCTTCCGGACCCTGGGCGCAAAGGGAGCCGGACTCCCGTGGGTTCCAGGTTCGGCCCCTAGCCGAACACTGCACCGGAATATTCGGTGGTTCCGGACTCTGGCGGGCGACCCTCCATTAAGGGGGAAAGCCACCCGTGCAGGTGTCCTCTGTCTATCCAGAGGCACCGGACAATTTGCTGGAAGCGCTTAGCAGCGCTTCCATCGACGAAGAGCACCGTACTATCATGAGCGCGGTGATCGAGAAAGTTCAGTCTGCCAAAAATGGACTGACTGAAGCTTGTGCCAGCCTCCTAATAGGCTTTGAGGTAAGCAATCAAAATATAAGAAAATATTACATCATATATAGTAGCCCCTGATGCTCTATTCGGTGTTCGAGTAGAAAGGCCGAATAGAGGATCAAATGATGACTCTGGAGTCTAATCAGAATATATCTATGTGTATGTGTAGGCTTCGCTGCTGGCCGCTGTCACACGTACTGCGGAGGTCTCTGCGCTGAAGCAGGACCTGGAGCGGAACAAGAACGAGCTTGGCCTTAGCAAGAGGCAGCTCGAGGAGAGCAAAGGTAAGTAATACCTTGTCTATATAAAATAAAAGAAATTCAGGTGTAAATTAATAGGATCATCATGCATTTTTCAGGGGCCACGACCGAAGTGGCGACCCTGAAGAAGGCGTTGTCCGAGGCCAAAGACAAAGCGGCCGAGGAGCCCATTGAGCGGGAGAAACAAGAAGCCCCAGTGGTCGAGGTGCAGCAAGAGCTCGAGGCTCTCGCCAAGAAACACGAGTCCTTGGAGCTTGACTCTAAGGCGCGAGAGTCCGAGCTCACGAAGGCGCTCGAAAGCGCTCGGAGCGCCAAGGCTGAAGCCCACAAGGGCCTCTAGGAGATTGATATGGTGAAGAAGATAGCAGCGGGTAAGGCATTCAATATGCAAAGCAAGCATGTGAAGGAAACTTTCCTTTTTTCTTATCCGAGTTCGGAGCTCTCCAGGAGCATTTGCAGATCTTCCCCGTAGTGTACTGGATGCCGCGGAGTTTTACCGAGCTGAGGAGGGGAGCTCGATGGAGAAGTTGTTCTGGTCTTAGTATACTGGGACCGAACACCCCGTGCCCTTGAGCGACCAGCCTAAGCAGTTGGTCGAGCTTCATGTCGTGGTTCTAAGTCTGATAGTAGTGTAGGGGGGGGGGGTAAGTATGGAGAGGCAAGATCTTAGCTATGGAGAAGTTGTAAGCACACAAGGTTTACGAGTTTAGGCCCTTCTCGGAGGAAGTAATAGCCCTACGTCTCGGAGCCCAGAGGCGGTCGACTGGATTATGTGAGTATGAGTTACAGAGGTGCGAACCCCCGTCTCGGAGGAGGGGGGTGGCTTATATAGAGTGCGCCAGGACCCCGGCCAGCCCATGTTACAAAGGGTTCAGTGTACATTAAGGCAGGGCGTTACTGGTAACGCTGGTAATAAAGTGCTATGATGACCATAAAAGCTATTTAATGACCGACCGTTAGCGTGCGGAGTGACTTTAGGTCTCCTGGCCGTCAAGTGGTTGGATCTTGGTCGAGTGATTGCTTCTTGGTCGAGTGTCTTCGAGTCTGTCGAGTGGAACACCTTCAAGTCGATTGAAAGGTGATTTCTTCTAGAGATGTCCTTGGGTAGGGCAGTTAGGACAGGTCCATGACCCTACCCTAGGTACATAGCTTCATCATTAGCCCCCGAATGGATGGAGGTTTGAGTGGGGAAGGAGTTGAGGACCTCTCCGACTCGTTTTTCATGCCGTGAGCATATCTTGTTCCGGATCAATGGACCTGAGTGATGACAACAACTTCCTTTTCAGTCGCCTTGATCCATTCTTAATTCTTTGTCGAGTGAGTTTCTTTACTTGTAAGGCTCCGAGTGACGGTGCGGAGGAGATCTTTTAGTTTGACAAGTTTGTTTGCTGCCCGCAGATTTCGTGGGATCCGAATTTTGGGAAGCGTGCGGGACGGGGGAGGCCGCAGTAATCGGATGGGATAGAGCGGAGACGCCTCGATCCCCGCGCCGCCTTTTTCGCCACGTACCACGCGCGCGATCATTACGGGATTTGACAGAGCCACCTGGGCCTACCGGTCAGCCCCTGAGAAGCAGCCTCATATAAGGCGTTGGACCGGAGTCTCCTGAATAGTGCGTTCCCATTTCCTCTTCTCCTCTTCACGCCCGTCCGCTGCGCTCGCTCTCGCCCCAGCATCACCGCTCCGTACGCGTCTCACCGGCGACAATGGGGAAGGAGAAGATGACGGCTCTGGAGCGGGCAAAGAAGGCGACGACGAGGTCGAAGGGGAAGGCGACCAGCCGGGGCGGATCTTCCTCGTGGACCGGCCTGCCGAAGGGCTGGATCCAGGGCGACTGGATCCACTCGAGGATCACCCAAGAAGACCTCGATGACCTGGCCGAAGGGGGGCTGATCCCCTATGACTCTGCGCGGCTTCCGGAGAAGGAATCTAAGCCGCAACGTCGGGATGGTGAGCGTGTTCTTCTTGCCACCCACGTTGACCATGGATTTTCCTTGCCTCCTCACCCTTTCTTTTGAGGGTTTCTGAACTTCTTTGGGGCACAACTCCACCATTTTACCCCCAACTCGATCGTTTATCTCGCCGCTTTCATTTCTTTGTGTGAGAATTTCCTGGGTTGCCGGCCTCACTGGGGGCTTTTCAAGCATATTTCCACTTGTCGCTCCCAGACAGTGAAAAAGGCTAACCCGAGTGATGAAAGGACCCAAGTGATCCAGATGTGTGGGGGTCTTGGCATCCATACGAGAGGGAAAAGCTCCTTTCCAGCCATGATTCTTCCTGACTCAGTTCGCGGATGGCAATCGACCTGGTTTTACTGTAAAGACCAGTCGACGCCTGGGCAATCGACTGGCCTCCCTCCCTTTACCATGGACAGAGTGGAGAAACCCTCCCCTTTGAAGGTGCTCCCGGAGGAGAAGGTGCACGTGAAGCTGTTGGTCGATCGAGTGGTCCAGCTTATTCGTGACGGGGTCACTGGTATGGATCTCTTGGAGGTCTTCCTTCAGCGGCGCATCCAGCCTCTTCAAGCTCGATACCATCCAATGTGGATGTATTCGGGTCTTGAAGACTCCACTCGGATCCACCCGGAGGAGGTCGACGACAACACAGTAGAGAAGTGGCTGTCGGGCATTACCGGGAACAAGGACAATCCCAGGGGAGCCAGGAGAGTTCCCCCTTTCGACCAGTCTCATGCACCAGAGCAGGTCTGATTCTGAGTTTTTGCTTGTAATCTGAATTTACTCGCGCATCTGCCTATATTATGTTGACTGACTTTGTTCTCCCTACTTCCTTTCAGCCATTATTGAAATGTATTCAATGCCCAACGGGAGCAAGAGCAAGTACTGGAAGGCGAGGCGAGTGGCGGCGACAGTGGCGAGTGGACTTCCGATGGTGAAGGGGACGGAGGAAGCGACGACTCAAGTGATGGAGAAGAAGTCGAGTCGCCCCCTCGCAGGGAGAGGCGATCCAAGCTCGACCAAGAACGGCCGAGTGCCCACGACAAGGCAACCACTCAGGCTGGTCAGTCTTTGAAGCATCATCGGATCTCTTCACCAACCCCGACTGAGAAGGCGCCAAAGCACCCCAAAGTTGCAGAGCCGAGGACTCGGAAGGCGTTGCCGAAGATCAAGATTGATATCCCCGTTGCCTCCGCGTGAGTGTCTCTCTTTGTATTCACTTGACGCTCCATGCTGTTTGTTTTTCTTGTTTTAACTGGACGAACTTTGGAATTGTCAGCGCTGCCACTTCCGGGACCTCAGCTTACAGGGATGATGATGAGGTGATGGAGGATGCGGTCACTTCTAATCCGGGTATGATTTCTGCCATACTATCTTTATTCGGTCGATTCAACTGCAATGTGCCTCCTTGGGTGACGTGATTTTGGCAATTGAACTTTGCACAACTCCCAACATTATTGACCTCCCTGATGATGATGAAGAGTCCGAAAGGCCTTTGACGAGGAAGAATAGGCGAGATCCTGTAAGTGAGGCGCTACAGTCGACGCCGAGGGTGGAGCCAGTCGTTCAGGACACTGGTGATGTCAATCGGGGTTCTGTTACCTTCGCCGAGCCACTGTCGAGTGCCTTGCCTTGTTCATCGACTACTTGAGCCCCTGTCGACCCGCCTTCACTTTTTGTGACCCATCATGTCCCAGAGGACGAGGTGAATGCTGCTAGGGAAGCCATACGCCAGGCGGGCATTATGATGGAGAAGATGAAGACGGTGCGGGACGCCAGCCAAGCCGCCTATGATGCCAGCTCGGCTCTCCAGAGCAACGTTCAGGTTAGTTGGTCGCCGCTTGTTCTGTTAGGATATGCTATCTGAAGATTCTTTCCGAAAATCTTTTCATCTATACACCTAGTGGGCGTGTCAATTGAATTTTTTGGACTAGTGGGGGCACGCTGAGTGCACCCGCTGGGTGTAGTCCCCGAGACTACGGTGGACTGCTGGCAGTCGACTGTAGTCTTTGTATTTTGCCGAATGTATAAACCAAACTGGTAGTTTGTCTCTTCCACTCGGTTTGGTCGAGTGGGATCAGAACCGGTGGGGGCATGCAAAGTGCACCCACTGGGTGTAGTCCCCGAGACTACGGTGGGCTGCTGGCAGTCGATTGTAGTCTGAGTTCTACTTTCTCTCTTTCTGCCTTTTTTTGGACTCGACTTCGGCGGGCCGGTCGAGTGGGATCAGAACCGGTGGGGCACGCAAAGTGCACCCACTGGGTGTAGTCCCCGAGACTATGGTGGACTACGGGCAGTCGACCGTAGTCTTAGTATTTATTGCCTTTGTTGTTTTTTGCTGTAAAAATAACTTCTCCCCTTTGATTTGAGAAATCTTGTGATCTTGGAGCTCGCTTTGCTGACTTGGAGAAGCAGCAGATTCAACTGAACCTTGACTTGGAGCTGGCTAGGACAGAGCTGCAAAAGGTCAGAGACGGCGCCGCAGGTAAGACGAGTTTGTCGACTGGTCAATTTTAGGCTTGAGTACCCTTCTGCTACTTCTGAATCAATCATCATTTCTTTGCAGAAAAAACTGAGAGAAGCTCTGGCGAAGAAGGATCAGGATTTGGCCGCTGCTCGTAAGGAGGCTGACGACAAGACCGCTCTGGCCGAACAGAAGCTGGCTTCAGTCGGCCAGTTGGAAGAAGAGAATACCAGGCTGAAGACCGCTTTGCATGACTCCAACAAGGAGTGCTCGCGCTGGAAGAAGGTGAATCTCGTCCAGGGCGAGAAAATGGAAGACATTGCTCGCAGGAGGGATGATATGGAGAGCTATCTGAGAAGTCTTGCCAAGAAGTTGTTCATCAATCTTGAAGGTGCACATTCTGTTCCGACTGATTTTTTTTGTGTCAACTCAGTGTACAAAAATTGACTTATCCTTGGATCGTGAATGCAGAGTTTTGCCAGAACTTTGAAGAGGAGACTGGGCGGATCGAACCAGGTTTGGATCCAATCAACTCTCTCGTGAAAGATGAAACTGCCATGAATCTGCTCTGTCTGGAATCTCGCATCGATAGTGCCGAGGACTACTTGGCTTGACTGAAGGTCGCCATGTCACGGATTGACCCGACACTTTGGCCAGAGGCTGTGCTCCAAAATGATATTGAGTCCCTAATGACTGGACTAAATGAAATCCCCGACTGAGTGCAGGAGTGGAAGAAGTCTGCTGCTCGGTGTGGCGCTGACGTGGCTCTGTCTTTGGTTCGTGTCCATTAAAAGGAGGTGCGACAGGACAAACTGGCAGCAATCAAGGTCGCCAACACCCAGAAGCATGACTTCTGAACCTTTATGGAGACTTTCATCGCTGCAGCCACTCGGATAGCCGACGGCGTTGACCTGGATGAGTTCGTTGAGCCTGCCAGCCCTCCTCCCGCGGAGTGAACACACTCTTATGTACCACCTTAAATTTGCCTCGGAATGCCGAGTGGTTTTTGTAACCGTTAAACTTTTTCGGGCTGCATGCCCGAGTACTTCGATCTGTGATCTGGAACCTTTAGAATTTACCTGTACTTGGTTTACCGTTGAATATCTTTATGAATCTCCTGCTGAGTGAACCCATTCTTCATTCGAGACAACCTTTGTATTCGCAGGGCAGCTCCGAAGGAGAGGGAAGCAGTTGACCCATGTCTTGTATTTGTGGCGAAGCTCCCCAGGGGAAGGCGGCGGTCGACCCACACCCTATTACTGCAGACTGGACGGAGCGCACATTGTATTTGTGGCAAAGCTCTCTAGAAGGTGGCAGTCGACCCGCACTTCGTTACTGTAGAGCGGGATGAATCGCGCATTGTATTTGTGGCAAAGCTCCCCAGGAGAAGGTGGCAGTCGACCTGACCCTCATCGTCCTCGAGAATTGAGATGTGTTTCGTACTTAGGCGAGTTCGGGACTGCAGCTAAGCCCCCGAGTGGGAGGATTGCCCTCCACTCGGTAGGATTTTTTCAAACTTAGGCGAGTGCCGGACTGCTGCTAAGTCTCTAAGTGAGAGAACTTAGGCAAGTACTGGACTACAGCTAAGCCCCCGAGTGGGAGGATTGCTCTCCACTCGGTAGGATTTTTTCAAACTTAGGCGAGTGCCGGACTGCAGCTAAGTCTCTAAGCGAGAGAACTTAGGCGAGTACTGGACTACAGCTAAGCCCCCGAGTGGGAGGATTGCTCTCCACTAGGTAGGATTTTTTCAATCTTAGGCGAGTGCCGGACTGCAGCTAAGTCTCTAAGTGAGAGAACTTAGG
>NC_041388.1:590072691-590106322 GCF_002162155.2 Triticum dicoccoides
TTTTTTCAAACTTAGGCGAGTGCCGGACTGCAGCTAAGTCTCCAGCGAGAGAACTTAGGCGAGTACTGGACTGCAGCTAAGCCCCCGAGTGGGAGGATTGTTCTCCACTCGATAGGATTTTTTCGAACTTAGGCGAGTGCCGGACTGCAGCTAAGTCTCTAAGTGAGAGAACTTAGGCGAGTACTGGACTGCAGCTAAGCCCCCGAGTGGGAGGATTGCTCTCCAGTCGATAGGATTTTTTCAAACTTAGGCGAAACGGATTCGCAGCTAAGTCCCCGAGTGGGAGGCTGACTCGCCACTCGGTAGGAAACTGTTTTTACAAACTTAGGCAAAGCGGATTCGCAGCTAAGCCACCCACTAGGGGATTTCTTACGCAAACAAAAACAATAATAATCACTGGGAAAATTATAACGCTCTTGTCTTTGATAAATAAACTACAGGAGTTTTTCTTATTACATCTCATCTGAGTGAGAATTTAAGTATAAAAGGGGCGGAGTAGCTCCGCATTCCAGGCTCGTGGCTCATCAATCTGGCGATCGACATTGTAGAGGTGGTATGCTCCATTGTGGAGGACTCTGGTGACTATGAAGGGGCCTTCCCAAGTAGGAGCGAGCTTGTGTGGTTTCTGCTGATCCACTCGGAGGACTAAGTCTCCTTCTTGGAAGGCTCGGCTCTTCACGTTTCTGGCATGGAATCGACGCAAGTCTTGCTGATAGATGGTCGATCAAATCAAGGCCATTTCTCTTTCTTCTTCTAGGAGGTCGACTGCGTCCTGCCGGGCTTGTTCTGCTTCATCTTCTGAGTAGAGCTCGACTTTGGGAGCGTTGTGAAGCAGGTCACTCGGTAAGACTGCCTCGGCTCCGTAGACCAGAAAGAATGGGGTTCTTCCGGTCGATCGATTCGGGGTTGTCCTCAATCCCCAAAGGACTGATGGAAGCCCGTCGACCCATGCACCTGCTGCGTGCTTGAGATCGCGCATCAATCGGGGTTTCAGTCCTTTGAGAATTAGGCCGTTTGCCCTTTCTGCTTGCCCATTCGACTGAGGGTGAGCGACCGAAGCATAGTCAACCCGAGTGCCCTGAGAGGCGCAAAAGGCCCTGAATTTGTCAGAATCGAAGTTTGACCCGTTGTCGGTGATGATGCTGTGTGGAACTCCATATCTGAATATCAACTCTCTGATGAAACTGATAGCGGTGCAAGCATCAAGATTCTTGATAGGCTTGGCTTCAATCCATTTGGTGAACTTGTCGACTGCTACCAGCACGTGAGTGAAGCCGCTCCTGCCTGTTCTCAGTGGCCCAACCATGTCCAGCCCCCAAACAGCGAAAGGCCAGATGAGTGGAATTGTTTTCAGGGCTGACGCGGGCTTGTGCGGCATATTGGAGTAATACTGACATCCTTCACATTTGTCGACTATCTCTTTTGCCATCTCATTGGCTCTCGGCCAGTAGAACCCCGCTCGGTATGCTTTAGCCACAATGGTCCGAGAGGACGCATGATGACCACAGGTCCCCAAGTGGATATCATTAAGGGTCATCTGACCTTCTTCTGGTGTAATACACTTCTGGCCGACCCCAGTCGCGCTTTCTCTATATAACTGTCCCTTTATGACTGTAAAGCATTGGATCGACGGACGATCTGTCGAGCCTCTTCTTCGTCTTCTGGGAGTTCTTTCCTTAGGATGTATGCGATGTACAGTTCTGTCCAGACGGGAGTGATAACCAAGACTTCCATGATCAGGTCGACCACAGCTGGAACTTCAACTTCAGTCGGATCCGTGGCACTTTTTGGCTGCGGGGCCTCTTTAGTGAAGGGATCCTCCTGGACTGATGGTGTGTGGATGTGTTCCAAAAACACATTGCTGGGAATGGCTTCTCTTTTGGAACCTATTTTTGCCAGATCATCAGCTGCTTGATTTTTCAGTCGGGGTATGTGATGAAGCTCTAACCCCTCTAATTTCTTCTCCAGCTTTCTCACTGCATTGCAATAACCAATCATGGCTGGAATTCTGACGTCCCATTCCTTCATCACTTGATTAACCACCAAATCTGAGTCGCCATAGACCATGAGGCGATGGACGCCGAGTGAAATGGCCATGCGCAACCCATATAAAAGTGCTTCGTATTCTGCCTCGTTGTTAGAGGAATCAAAGTGGATTTGAAGAACATATCTGAGTTTATCTCCTCTGGGGAGACCAACACCACTCCAGCTCCGGAACCATTTAGCATCTTGGAACCGTCAAAGAACATGGTCCAATGCTCCGAGTGAACTTGAGTCGGCAGTTGCCATTCAATCCACTCGGCGACGAAATCCACAATTGCCTGGGACTTGATTGCTTTCTTTGCCTCAAACTTGATATCTAGAGGAAGAAGTTCAATTGCCCATTTTGCCACTCGACCAGTTGCATCCCTGTTATGCAAGATCTCTGACAACGGAGCATCGCTGACGACTGTAATGGAATGATCAAAGAAGTAGTGGGCAACTTTCTTTGTGGTCATATAAATCCCATATACGAGCTTCTGATAATGAGGATATCTTTGCTTCGATGGGGTCAAGACTTCAGAAATACACTGGGCGCTGAACTTTGAAGGTTTTCCCTTCTTCCCGCTCGACCATAAGTACCATACTGACGACTTGTCCTGTGGCTGCAATGTAAAGCAGCAAAGGCTGCTTGCTGATTGGGGCAGCAAGCACCGGCTGGGTGGAGAGCAGAGCTTTGAGCTCTGCGAACGCTGCATCAGCTTCAGGAGTCCACTCGAACTTGTCAGACTTCTTCATCAATCGGTAAAGAGGCAATGCCTTTTCACCGAGACGAGATATGAATCGACTTAGGGCGGCCAAGCAACTAGTAAGCTTCTGAACATCGTGCACTCGCATAGGACTTTTCATTCGGAGTATAGTACCAACTTTTTCTGGATTGGCATCGATTCCCGTTCGGAAACGAGAAAACCGAGTAACTTTCCGCCAGGAACCCCGAATGTGCATTTTGATGGATTAAGCTTGATATCAAACCTTCTGAGGTTGGCAAAGGTTTCAGCAAGGTCAGTCAGTAGGTCGGAAACCTTCCGTGACTTGACCACAATATCATCCATGTACGCCTCCACATTCCGACTGATTTGGGTGAGCAAACACTTCTGAATCATCCTCATGAATGTGGCTCCGGCATTCTTGAGGCCGAATGGCATGGTAACATAACAGAAGCACCTGAATGGAGTGATGAAAGCTGTTTTGATCTCGTCAGGTCCATACAGGCGGATCTGATGGTACCCGGAATAGGCGTCTAAAAAAGACAGTCGCTCACATCCCGCAGTCGAGTCGACTATCTGGTCGATGCGGGGGAGAGGAAAATGATCTATTGGGCAGGCCCGATTGATATGTTTAAAGTCAATGCACATGTGAAGTGACTTGTCCTTCTTGGGGACCATGACAACATTGGCGAGCCACTCGGAGTGGTAGATTTCTCGAATGAACTCCGCCGCTAAGAGCCGAGCCACCTCTTCGCCAATGGCCTTTCTCTTCTGGACGGCGGACCGTCGGAGATGTTCCTTGACAAGTTTTACTTTTGAGTCGACTCTTAGGCGGTGCTCAGCCAGCTCCCTGGGAACACCCGGCATGTCAGAGGGCTTCCATGCGAAAATGTCCCAGTTCTCGCGGAGGAACTGGATGAGCGCTTCTTCCTATTTGGAGTCGAGTGTTGTTGAGATATGAGTTGGAGCAGCGCTGGGGTCGGTCGGGTGGATGTGAGCTGTGTTCGTATCGCCAGTCGACTGAAAAGCTGACTCTGTAGCGGGCTTCTTGGCTTGCAACAAATCACTCAGGTCTGCAGTCTTCTGGTATTCCTGCAACTCCACCACTGCCATCTGAGCATCGGCGATCTTCGAACCTTTCTGAAAAAATTCTTCCGGTTTCTTCTGATTGCCCGTAATACTGATCACACCTTTGGGGCAAGGCATCTTCAATTTGAGATACACATAACACGGTCGGGCCATGAAGCGTGCATAAGCCGGCCTGCCTAAAATAGCGTGGTAGGCACTCTGGAAGTCTACAACTTCAAATGTCAACTTCTCTTTGCAGTAATTCTTGGAATCACCGAAAACCACATCAAGAGCAATCTGGCCGAGTGATTCAGCCTTCTTCCCAGGAATGACCCCATGGAAATTCATGTTGCTGGCACTGAGTCTAGACATCGGAATGCCCATCCCTTTCAACGTCTCAGCGTACAATATGTTCAAACCACTGCCACCATCCATCAGGACTTTGGTCAGTCGAGTGCCTTCAACAACTGGGTCGACCACCAAGGCTTGCCTCCCAGGGGTGGCGATGTGCATTGGGTGGTCGGACTGGTCGAATGTTATGGCAGTCTAAGACCATTTCAAATAACTTGGTGTCGCCGGAGCAACATATTCACCTCTCGGTTAATAACTTTCAGTCGAGTTTTGCTTTCAACATCGACAAAAATCATCAGAGTGGAATTGACCTGAGGGTATCCGTCGTCACTGTCTTCTTTGTCCTCGACCTTGTCCGACTCCTTTTCCTTACCTTTGGGCTGCTTGCCCTGGAACTGCTGGATCAAGAGTCGACACTGTCGAGTGGTATGTTTCGGGTAAATGAAATTACCCTCTTCATCTTTCTTTGTGTGGACGAGACATGGTAAGTCCAACACATCATTTCCGTCCTGGTCTTTAACCTTTTTGGGGTTCCAAGGTCCTTTAGGTTTCCCTTTAAACTTTCCTTGGGTTAAAGCCAAGGCTTCTCCGGGAGCTGCTGGCTCGGCTTTCCGCTTCTGTTTCCGATTGGAATTTCCTCTGGTTTCTTGGGCGACTGACTTGAGCTTGCCACTCCTGAGTCGATCCTCAGCTTCACCATTAGCGTACTTGGTGGCAATCTCCATCATCCGCTTCAGGGACATATCTCCGGTTCGACCGAATTTCAAATTCAGTTCTCTGTACTTGATGCCTTCCTTGAAGGCACAAACTGCTTGATGGTCAGGCACATTCTCCACCGAGTGATGTAACGTGATCCACCTCTGGATGTAATCCCTCAAAGTTTCATTCGGCTTCTGTATGCAAGACCGTAGTTCCGTCAGCCCTGGCGGTCGCTTGCACGTGCCTTCAAATGTGGTGACGAACACTCGGGAGAGATCCTCCCAAGTGTAAATGCTGCTAGGTGCTAACTGGTTCAGCCATGCTCTGGCCGAGCCCTCCAACATGAGAGGATGGTGCTTCATGGCCACTTCATCATTGCCGCCGCCAATCTGGCCGGCCACTCGGTAGTCCTCAAGCCAAGTATCGGGCTTGGACTCGCCAGTGAACTTACTGACTCCAGTCGCCAACCTGAAGTTGGGAGGAATCACAGCGGCCCTGATGGCTCTACTAAAGCACTCTGGCCCCGAAACATATACTCTGCTGCCGGTAGGTGCATCTCTGTCGTGACCTTCTCGGTGAGCCCTGTTCCTGTCGACCAAACCCTGGACGAGAATGGATCTCGCGTCAAAGCCTGGCCCTCTAGGTCGACTGGAATCCTTCGCCCACCACTATGAGGGCGCCTGTCATCCTGCTGGCGAGGCACATACGACCCGCTCCTCGGGGGAGGCGTGGGCACTCGACGCCGACCGTCACGATCGACTCGATGATCATACTACTCATGGTTCCCATACTGGTCACGCCGGTCTCCACGTCCCTCACGCCTCGGGGGCGATCTCGGGCTGTGAGCCGACTGGACCGTGTCCGCGGCAACAGATCTGCTGTGAATCCTGTTCCGCGACTAACAAACAGCGGAATTCTGATCTCCTGCTGCCCGGAGTAATGCTCTGATCTGCAGTAAGCCTCTGCCAGCCTCCGACTGGGAAGGCTGAATCGACTCCGCTATATGGGCCGTAGCTGCTAAATTCTGAATCGGAGTTCGATATACCTGCGGGGGCGGGAAGAGCTGACGTCGACTGGATTCGGGAACCCGTTGTCGCGCACGCTCGTCGAGTGCTCGCTGGAGGTTCTCCAGTCGAGTGCGCTCTGCCAAGTTTGCCAGGCGCGCGTCCTCCAAGGCGCGAGCCTTGGGGGTTTCTCCAACGATAGGAGTGTGCAGTGCATCCATGTTCCGGTGGCAAAGTTCTTCTCTTTGCAGCGACGTGAGAGGCTCGGGAAGATACTCCTCATGCGACGGTTCGCCTTCACCCGCGCCTCCGTCGGTGCGGGGAAAACTGGGAGGACTGGGTGGTCCATCGACCATTAGAACCTCCACGGACGGATCGCTGCTGTCGCACTCGGATGTGGTCTCTACGGAGCCAGTCGACAGGTCAAACAGGCTGTAGAGGGATTCGTCGGGCTCGATCGCTGCAACTTGAGGGGTGGCCGACTGACGTGCCACCGCGTGCCTCACCCACCGCTGAAGTCTCGACCGACCGGAGCACTTGTGCCGGCGGGAAACAGGAAGGAAGGAGAACACAGGAGCCGACCAGTAGGGGGTCGACGGTTGCCGCAGGAGAACGCCGTGGACGCACGCGCTAAAGTGCGTTGCTCCGCGAGCAGGGAGTGCGTCCACGTCGAGCGGAGCCTCCTGGAGCCAAGTAGAGTCGTCGACGATGAATGTGAGCGCGCCGAGATGGATCTTGCGGCCCTCCACCGAAACTCCACCGAAAACCATGATGATTCGGGTCGGAAAAAGGTCGCAACTCCTCCAACAAACGCTAAAATACCTGCCCCACGGTGGGCGCCAGCTGTCGTGGTTCTAAGTCTGACAGTAGTGTAGGGGGGTAAGTATGGAGAGGCAAGATCTTAGCTATGGAGAAGTTGTAAGCACGCAAGGTTTACGAGTTTAGGCCCTTCTCGGAGGAAGTAATAGCCCTACGTCTCGGAGCCCGGAGGCGGTCGACTGGATTTTGTGAGTATGAGTTACAGAGGTGCGAACCCCTGTCTCGAAGGAGGGGGTGGCTTATATAAAGTGCGCCAGGACCCCGGCCAGCCCACATTACAAAGGGTTCAATGTACATTATGGCAGGGCGTTACTGGTAACGCTAGTAATAAAGTGCTATGATGACCATAAAAGCTATTTAATGACCGACCATTAGCGTGCGGAGTGACTTTAGGTCTCCTGGCCGTTGAGTGGTTGGATCTTGGTCGAGTGATTGCTTCTTGGTCGAGTGTCTTCGAGTCTGTCGAGTGGAACACCTTCAAGTCGATTGAAAGGTGATTTCTTCTAGACATGTCCTTGGGTAGGGCAGTTAGGACAGGTCCATGACCCTACCCTAGGTACATAGCTTCATCACTTCACAAGGCGGCCGAACAAGCCATGAGGGGCCTTATAGTCCGGATGTGTTCTGGCGAGCCCCTGTCCTGCAGCTACTTCGGTCTGGTGAGGCGGCTCGTCGACGCCTGCCCACGGCTTGAAGTCATAAAGCGCTCCGTCTGCATCGAAGGTGCGCGCATGGCTTCTGCCCGGGCGAAGGTGCACTGGGCGAAGCTGGACGCCGTGAGGCTGGTGAAGGAGGGGCCGCCGGAGGGCAAGGAGCATCGCTGCCCCGGGATGTATTATGAGAGTGTCCTGAAGGGTTCCCGCCTTGTGGCGGATGAATGTGCCAGGGATGTAATTTTTGAATGAACATGCTCGTGTGATCCTGTAATGTGAAACAAGTTCATCTGCGCTATGCAACGCTTTTTTATTTTAAAATATTAGCTTCTGTGCGGCCGTTTACAAAATCTGAGAGTTGGCCAGTCGTCGGCTTCTGCCCCCATGTAACTAGTACTGGGGTGTTCGGGATAAACCTGAGCACTCTTTACCCCAATTTTGGGTCCTTCAAGGGAGGTGTTCAGCGCAACTAACCAGACAATCGGACTATAATGCTTTGTCACTCTCACTTAGCCATAGAAGTCTACAATTTTAAATTTTGGTGAAGCCCCTGGTATTCGGAAGGCCGAATTTGAGGCGCTCTACACGCCTAAGCCGGACAAGGCCGACTCCTCGCCCGAAGCGGAAAAAGTCTTTAAGGACTTGAGACCTCTCGAACAGCGACCAGTCTCTCGCCTTATCATGACAGTCAGTTTTCGGCTTTCTCTACCGAGGTGCTCGTCCGGAAGAACTGGGACACAATCGCAGTAGTTCTCCCACCGCTACCTTAGCCGATATAGCGGAACATAAGGTACCAAAGCATGGGTGCCAGGAAAACCCAACTATTGACCCAAGACATGATTCGGAGCTGATGCATATAATGCTATAAGTTCGGGGTGCCGCACTGTCGAAAGTGTTCGGACTTCTCGCGCCGTATTATGGGGTAAACGGAAGCCCCTGTCGTACTGACCATTCCCAAATTTACGGGTGCGGATTGTCTGTCCAAGAGCGTAGTGGTACAGATAGTGTAATAAGCAGAAAGTAGGACTATTCGAGATGTCCTATCCAAGGGCAAGCTGCGTATAGATAGTAGAAAGCGGGTATTATTATTAGAGACCACCTGGGGATTCCCATGTATATATTGGCCTCTTGTCGCCTTGGTTGTTCCTTCCCGTAATGTGTCCGGCAATCATACTGCCGGAAAGGGCTTCCAGAGAGTTAGGCCTTGAAAGAGAAAAGAAATGATATAGATATACAGCCCCTAGGGCGGTTAGGCCGCATTGCGGGACGTGCCCTGATCGTGCCCCCGCCTATGTCCATGGTATTTTTAGTGCGTAATTATGTACGTGCGGCACGAATTTCGTCGCTTGACTGGGACTGGGACGGGGGCCGAATTCCTAGGCGAGCTCTGAACGTGCCAGGAGATCCTGTTGCAGTTTACTTCGGACATGCTTGAAGGTGTTCGGCGGCTGTATCGCCGAATTAGTGGCTTGCCTTGAAAGGCTGCTTTGTGCTTCTGCTGCGAGGGCCGCAGTGTGCTCTTCCGTGCAGAGCGAGCATTCTTTGTTTCCATTCACTGTTATGACCCCCCTGAGGTCCTGGCATCTTGATCTTGAGGTATGCGTAATGCGGTACTAAATTGAATTTTGCAAATGCCGTTCGTCCGAGCAGTGCATGATAGCCACTGCGAAACGGGACGATGTCGAAGATTAACTCCTCGCTTCGGAAGTTGTCCGGTGATCCGAAGACCACTTCCAGTGTGATTGAGCTCGTGCAATGGGCCTCTACACCTGGGATGACGCCCTTAAAGGTGGTTTTGGTGGGTTTGATCCTCAAGGGATCGATGCCCATTTTTCGCACTGTATCCTGATAGAGCAGGTTTAGGCTACTGCCGCCGTCCATAATGTCTCGAGTGAGGTGAAATCCGTCGATGATGGGGTCTAGGACCAGTGGGGCGGATCCGCCATGACGGATACTAGTGGGGTGGTCCCTGCGATCGAAGGTGATCGGGCAAGCAGACCATGGGTTGAACTTTGGGGCGACTGGCTCCATCGCATAGACGTCACCGTTTTCACTTGTGGGGGAACCCCTTCTGTCCTCCCGTGTTCGGCGACCAGGGCTCCTCCTCTTCATCACTATGCTTCCCCTTGTCCTTGTTTTTGGCATTTAACTTGTCGGCCTGCTTGAACACCCAGCATTCTCTGTTGGTGTGATTGGCTGCCTTGTCGGGGGTGCCGTGGATTTGACACGAGCGATCCAGTATGCGATCCAAACTGGACGGAGCCGGAGTACTTCTTTTAAATGGCTTTTTATGTTGACCGGATCTAGAGCCTCTGAATACGGCATTGACTGCCGTATCCTCGGTGTTATCGCCGTTATTGCGGCGCTTTGGTCTGTTACGACGTTGTCTGCCGTTGGCATCTTTGGTATCCGAAGTGCCCGGATTCCTCGATGTGTTATTGCTGCGAGCCAGCTAGCTATCCTCGCCCGTGCAAAAGCGGGTCATGAGTGTCGTGAGGGCTGCCATAGACTTCGGCTTCTCCTGGCCAAGGTGGCATGCAAGCCACTCGTCATGGATGTTGTGCTTGAATGCCTCTAGGGCCTCTGCGTCCGGATAGTCAACACTTTGGTTTTTCTTAGTCAGGAACCGAGTCCAGAATTGTCTGGCCGATTCCCTTGGCTGTTGAGTTATATGGCTCAAGTCATTAGCATCCGGTTGTCACACATAAGTGCCCTGGAAGTTGTCAAGGAATGCGTCTTCCAGATCCTCCCAACCGCCGACGAAGTCTGCTGGCAAGCTATTCAGCCAATGCCAAGCTGGTCCTTTGATTTTTAATGGGAGGTACTTGATGGCAAGTAGATCATCGCCGCGAGCCATGTGGATGTGAAGGAGGAAGTCCTCAATCCATACAGCGGGATCTGTTGTACCATCATATGATTCTATATTTATGGGTTTGAAACCCTCTGGGAATTCATGATCCATAATTTCATCAGTGAAGCATAGGGGGTGTGCGGTGCCTCTGTGCCGGGCTATATTACGACGCAGTTCATATGAGTCTTGTCTGCTGTATTCGGCCCAGCCGGATTTGCTTTTGGTGTATCCGCCGCGACGATCATCGTCCCGTGTTGGCACACGTGCCCGTGACCCGTATATTGACCTTGCAAGTTATGCCTTGCTGTCCAATACGTCTCGCAGGTCCCGTGTGTTGCCCCGGTCAGCCGCATCGTACACTGGTGAATGAGGTTTCAATGCTTCCTCCTCGAGGTGAGGTAGCAACCTGCGTTTTGGGTAACTCTTGGAGGGGCGCTCGAGTTCGTATTCCTCGGCGGCAAGGACTTCGGTCCATCTGTCTGCTAGCAAGTCTTGATCAGCTTGAAGCTGTTGTTGCTTTTTCTTCAGGCTATTTACTGTGGCCATAAGCCGGCGCTTGAAGCACTCCTGCTCAATGGGGTCCTCAGGCACGATAAATTCATCGTCACCGAGGCTCGCCTCATCTTCGGAGAGAGGCATGTAATTGTCCTCCTCCGGTTCTCCATCTGCTGCCCGCTCTGGAGGGATAGCTTGTTCATCCTCCAGATTGTGGTTGTCTTCGGCACTATCCGGAGTGTTATTATCTCCTGTGCTGCTATCACTACTTTTGTTGTGGCGGGACTTAGAGCGGCGCGCTGATGTCGGCACTTGGGTTGCTTCTTGGAGGGGTCATCCTCCGTTGTCTCGTCGCCATCGCCTTGTTTAGGGGTGTCCACCATGTATATGTTGTATGATGAGGTAGCGGTCCAGCACCCTGTGGGCGGTGGTTCATGCTCGTCTCCTGCATCATCGTACATACCGTCAATGTCTTCGGAGTCGAAGTCGAGCATGTCGGTTAAATCATCGACAGTGGCTACTAAGTGGGTGGTGGGTGGGCAGAGAATTTCTTCTTTGTCCGCATCCCATTCTAGCCGGACATATTTCGGCCAAGGTTCTCCTGACAGGGAGAGAAACCTTAATGAATTTAGCACAGCCGAAGGGCGAGTGCTGAAAGATATTCGCGGAGGTGAACTCCATGATCGGCGTTCAGTCAGATTCGATGGGCACGGACGTAAGCGGCTCGGAGTCCGTGGCCGGAGGTGAATCCAGTGGTTTGGCGACACAGCTCTCGTAAGGGGTGAAGTCAGTATCCGGCTCTATCGCCACTGAGAGTGCGGCCTCCATGGCAGGGTCTATCCCTCCGCTCTCGGATGGTGCGATTTTCTCCGGATTGACGGCCAGAGTAGTTGCAGATGCGATTTCCCGAATATTGTTCAACGGCAGAGTTACATCATGCTCGTTGTGACTATGCGGCACACCTGGCATGGGCTCGAATCCGTCGAAGATCAAGTCTCCACGGATGTCGGTAGTGTAGTTTAGGTTTCTGAATCTGACCTGATGGCCTGGGGCGTAGCTCTCGATCTGCTCCAGATGGCCAAGCGAATTGGCCCGCAGTGCGAAGCCGCCGAATACAAAGATCTGTCCAGGAAGGAAAACCTCACCCTGGACCGCATCGCTACCGATGATCGAAGGAGCCATCGAGCCTTATGGTGACGACACAGTGGAACTCTCAATGAAAGCACCAATGTCAATTTCAAAACCGGTGGATCTCGGGTAGGGGGTCCCGAACTGTGAGTCTAAGGCGGATGGTAACAGGAGGTAGGGGACACGATGTTTACCAAGGTTCGGGCCCTCTTGATGGAGGTAATACCCTACGTCCTGCTTGATTGTTCTTGATGATATGAGTATTAAAAGAGTTGATCTACCACGAGACCGTAGAGGCTAAACCCTAGAAGCTAGCCAATGGTATGATTGTGTGTCGTCCCACAGACTAAACCCTCCGGTTTATATAGACACCGGAGAGGGCTAGGGTTACATAGAGTCGGTTACAAGGGAGGAGATCTACATATCCGTATTGCCTAGCTTGCCTTCCACGCCAAGGAGAGTCCCATCCGGACACGTGACAAAGTCTTCAATCTTGTATCTTCGTAGTCCAACAGTCCGGCCAAAGGATATAGTCCGGCTGTCCAGAGACCCCCTAATCCAGGACTACCTCAGTGACCTCCAAGGAAGGGCGGAAAGGCGACTTCCAAGACACTCCCGCCAGCGCATGCGCCGCGCTCTTCCCAGGTCATGTACGATGAGCAATTCCACGACCTTGGTGACCCCAAGCGTCCCCATGGAAAGAGCCCTCAGCATCATCCCTGAGATGCGCAGAGCCAGCATGCATGCCAAGATGCCGGTGGAAATGGCGCACAGCCACGGGACCATGATGGAGCTCCTGCTCACATGGTTAGGAGTCAGAGCACCTCAAGTTCTTTGTGCCTGTCGCTGCCACCTACACGGCAGAAGCGTTGGCGCGAGCGCAGCTACTCCTGGATTTTCCTCCCGCTGCGGAGAAGCTTGAAGAATGGAGAGCTGCTATTCAGAGCCTCATCGGTTTCACCAATAGGGATGGGTAGCAGCAGGCGGAGCCTTCGCGATGGTGGTGCATCGAGCCGGCGCGTGCCGATGGTGGAAAGATTGGAGGTGGTGCGACCACAGTGCACTCTCCTCCACCACGACAACATCGGTCGCCAGTTCGGTGGGTCGATGCCCAGATGACGGATCCACGACGTCATCCGATCCAAGAACTCGCCGCGATCAACATTAAGTTCTTCGGGAATGAGTCAAAGAAGACGCTCGAACCAGCATCGAGCAGCAGCGGTAAGTGCGCCATCAATCTGACACGCGTGCCGGGCCCACTGTAGACAAGCCTGCACTGGGGGATTCTTGTGACTTACCTTACGAAGTGGGTTGTCCAGCTTTTACCTGTGAGCTGTGGCGAGTCCAGTGGCCCACTTCCTGCAAATTCAATCCAGAGGTCCCGGAGAAATACGATGGCAAGACTCACCCGTCGGAGTTCCTGAGCATCTACAACATCGAGGTGCAGGATGCCGGGGCTCGAGACAACAAGGTGCCCGACAAGGTACGCAAGCCCAACGTCAGGTCGTTGTTGATGCACCTGCTAGAAAATTCCATCTCTTCCTGGTCGGATCTGTGTCACGAGTTTGTTGGCGCCTTTACCGAAGGCCACCAAGCTCCTGGCCAGGCAAGTGATTTACATCTCATCCCCCCAGAAAGAGGGTGAAACCTTGCGCAAGTACATACAGAGATTCAACCGTGTATAGTACAACATCCCAGACGTTCATCATGCCGCTGTTATCAGCTCATTTCATCAGAATGCGCGCAATCGCAAGATGCGTGAAGAGCTGGCAATGAACAAGGTTAGCGATGTTGCCGAGCTTTATGTTTTAGCTGATTGATGTGCTCGGGTTGAAGAAGGAAGGAGATACCCCGACGAAGATGCCGGCGTGGGAACTGACTCCGCAGACGAAGACGCCGCCGCCCCGGCGAAGAAGGGCCGGCGGCGTAATAAGAAGTGCAAGGGAAAAACCATGCTTGCCATCAAGGAATCCGGAAATGCCGGCGCCACCAAGAAGGCCGAGGTTGACGACCCCGGCAAGGAGGTTGCCGGGTGCGCTGCCTATTAGGCCTTGGCGGCTGCCGACAAGCCGGAGGGCTCCGACAATCAGTATTGCAAGATCCATCGCAATAAGGGCCATGATCTCCAGAATTGCCGGTAAGTTGAACAGCTTGTCCAGAGGCAAAAGCTAAATATGAGAGGCGAGACAAGGAGAAGGGCCAGGATGGTGCTGAGGGATCCGACAAGTAACATGGTGGCCGAGGAGGTCACCGCGACAAGGACAAACAACATGAGAGGTCTGCTCAAGGCCGCGACAAGAAAGAGGGTGATGATGACCACAAAGAGGACGATGAGTCTAGCGAGCATGAGTTTCAAAAGGCTACATAAGCCATGTGCATTGATGGTGGTGCCTCGTTGCATTCTCTCACCACTAATGTCGGAGTAAATGACCATGGATAGCCACATCGGCTCCCTATGGTATTTCAAGACATCGGAGCTAGTTGCGCCCCTCACACCTCCTAGACGAACGGCCGACCTCTAGTGTCGGCTGGTCTAGGAGGCCAGCTGCTAGAAGGCGGCAGAATACCAGAAGGTGCATGGCTACGAGGCGGCCGGCTCCTAGTAGGCGGCCCCTCGTGCCATCAAAGTTTGTACCCACATAACTGCGACAAGATGGGGCATGGCTACAGTGCAACCTGCCACCCCTGAATCTAGGGCTGAGTGTGGCTACAGTATAGGCGTACCCGACGGACGCCCCTCACCCGGCGGGGTACTGTAGCCACGTAGCCCATGACATCACCTACTACCTAGGGAGCTATTCTCCCACGATGGCCTGTCGGTACGGCCCACAGGCGGTGGGCCCTACATGTCGGTGAGCCCTAGAGGGCGGCGAATCCCCAGCAGGCAGCAACGGGGGCAGGCCGCCTCCTAGTAGGCGGTCGTCCCCCCCCTCAAAGTCTATGCACCATTAACCAGAAGAGAAGGGGGGTGGCTACAGTGAACGCCCACCAGGCGGCGGTACTGTAGCCATGCTCCACCGGACAAAGCATCCATCATCAGTAGAAAGGCTGTAGTACAAAGGGATCAACCAGACCCGCAAGCGGCGGGCGCGGCCTGTCGGCCAAATACACAATAGCTGGCGGGACCCACCAAGCGGCGGGCCCCAACAGCCGGCGAAGAAGCCGGTGTCAAGAGACACTGACGGTCGGGTCCTACCCTGGCTGGATTACCATTGTACCCCTGGGGGTAGGCCTATATAAACCCCCCAGGTTTCCCCATGCAAGGGGTTCAGACCTCAGAGATCACACACACTCCCATATAGAGAGAGGAGTAGGGCTAGCATTGTTCTTCTTCCTCCTCTAGCAAAATAGCTTAAGGAGCAACTTGTAGCTACTCTATTTGATCATAGTCATCATGCGTAGACCCCGCATAGCAGGACTAGGGGTGTTATCTCCACGGAGAGCCCCGAACCGGGGTAAGATTTGCAGGCGTATGCGGTCTCGCTCACTCCCGCTTCTAGAGCCCGGCGACATACTCTTGTCCCTCTCCATGATTAGCCACCCCCTGGGATATGTCACTATACATCCCCAACATTTGGCGCCCACCGTGGGGCAAGTTGCACTATCGTTCGGAAACACGTTCTGGACGGGAACCCTTTTCCTTCCCAGTGAACGGAGCGAGCCCGGCACACCGGATGGCGTCTGCGTTGACACGCTGCGTGGCGTAGAAGCCGCTTGCGCCGCAAGCAGTCTCGCCGACCTCGTCGGCGAGGTCCGCCTCTCCGATGAGCCTGCGCCTGAAGTGGGTGCTACCATCTCCGAAAGCTGCTTCATCGACCTCCCTGGCAAGCTCCACATCGCCAACGAGCCCGTCTTCGACATAGAGTCTGTTGGCTCCACCGACTTGATGCTCGTCGACTTCGACATGGCATCCCCTGATTCCTTCCATGCTAATGTGGTGGTCATCGCACTACAAAAAAATACACTTTGGTGATGATACGTGTTTGTCATAGTAGGTCCCGTTTTCTGTCATGCATGTACATCCATGACAAATTTATGATAGAATCAAGATAGTCATACCTGTGCTATCATAGAAGTGTTCCATGACATTGCCAAAATTATCATCACGGAAGTGTCCACTTCCATGACGATAAATTGCGCGTCACAAAAGTGCTTTCGTCAAGGGTGACCGACACGTGGCATCCACCGTAACGGAACGCCGTTAAGCTATCGGGTCGGATTTTGGATCCGATAACCCGTTAACAGCCACGACCAATGCCGATTTTCCATGTGTAAAATTCTCATTGGATGACGGATCCATGTGTCAGCTCCACATTGGCACAGGTGTCACTCATCCAACGATCGAGATGGGCCTAGGATATGTTGACATGTGGACCGGCCCAAAAGTGGCCCACAAAGATTAAATGCGCCGGCCTAACCGAAGGCCCATAAGATTTAGCGAACCATAATGGGCCGGCCCAGCTAAAGGCCCACAAAATTTAGCGGACCATAATGGGCCGGCCCAGCTAAAGGCCCACACGATTTTGCAGACCATAATGGGCCGGCCCAGCTAAAGGCCCATAAGATTTTGTGGACCACAATGGGCCGGCCCACCTAAAGGCCCACTAGATTCTGCCAACCATAATGGGCCGGCCCAGCTAAAGGCCCAACATTCTCTGTGAAATTGGCCCGTCAACGGCCTATCCTAAACTTGTCATCAACGCGGCCCATGGTCACTTCTGGCCCGTTAACAGTCCGCTAAGTAATTGGGCCGAATTACGACCTGGTGTATTTCCGGCCTATTAAAGGTCCGGCTTCATTTGGGCCCATTTACAGGCCATCAAAACTTTCAATCCATAAATGACCATGAAGGATTTGGGTCATATTCGGCCATGTCTGACATTCGGCCTGTTAGAGGCCCACTGTAGCTTTGGGCCACTTTCGGCCTGTTGTCATTTTCGGCCTGTTAACGCCGGACGTAAACCATGGGCCATATGTGGCCCAACGTCATATCGGGCCCATTAACGGCCCATATAAAAATGACGATAATCTTGCCCGACCGAAGTTCCGGCCTGTTAAAGGCCCGTGTATTAGGTCGGCGCATTTACGGCCCGTCCGAATTTCGGCCTGTTAAAGTCCAGTGGGTTATTAGGCACAATCAGGGACCAATCTCACTTTCGGTCTATTAAAGGCCCATGTATTTTATGGGCTCGAGATATTTACACCTGTAAACGGCCTATTTTTACTGAGGGCCCAAATTATGTTTAGGCCTGTTAAAGGCCCACTATGAGCACAGGCCTACTAGAAAAATATGAAAGCTTATGCTGATTTAGGCCCAGATATTTTTAGTGGGCTACATGCCAATTTCGGCCCGTAATCGTTTTTAGCCCAATTGGAATGGGCCCGACGAATGTTGGCATGTTGGGCTCCTACGAAGGTTTCGGCCAAATACATTACTAAGATAAACCTACACTATACAAAAATAGCGTCGTAATTACTGCAGCCTGAGGCAGCATCATAAATGTTGTATCATAACAAAATAAATTCCAACCATACAACAAAAGGCCTGTTGGCATAAAGTTTACAGTCCTTCCAGATAAAAGCACCATCAGATGTATAGAAGCACAGATCATTTGATCTGAGTGCTAGTGTTTCAGGCTGTAGAATCTGATGGAGCAGCATGATCTCCACCTTTTTTCCGCCATTGCTCTTGAACAACACAACGAATGTCTGATAGTCTGGTTTCAAAACCATTCATATCTTGATGACATTTCTCAACCACTATTCTTGTTTCTGAAACAATGTCCATTAGGGATTGGACTTGCGTCTGGAGCACAGATATATCACTCTGTCTAGCAGGAAGATTTTGTTTAGTAGGCGATTTGGACGAGGTTACCTTGATAACCAACCCAGAATTACGCTGGAAGGTGCTTTTTTGCACTGTTAGTGGAGAGATACTGACACACTGCAACAAGAGGTGACATTGTGCCTGTAGTAGCCTCGTCACATTCATGTGGTTGTGGCTGTTCAACCATTTGTTCCATAGCTTCCTGAAAGCTTGAACTTGTAGATTAGTGTACCAGATAAGTTACTAATGAGACAAAAACAAACAAAGTTGGTTAAACTTTTATACATAACTTATTTTGGTGAACTACTGTAATACATTAGCATGTATTGTAGTGCCAACTACATAATAAAATCACTTTCGGAACATATGTCCATGTAGCATGCCTACTGTATTGTCCATTTCCTCACATTTGTTGACATCTAAGGATAAAGAGACATGGTTTAAAGTAGGATAAACATAGTATGACATCATTCATATCATGGGAAAACAGATATAAAACAAACATGCTATTTTATCATTGTGTGAGCACGTGAACATAACAACTAGATTACAGATCAAGACCAAAAGAATATCCTTCATCTCTTTTAAACCATGTAAGGTGAAATGATACGTTAAGACAACTATGAATAAAAGTGAACAGAGTAACTAACATTGGCTGCAAACCAAGTAGTTAAATGAACACATCACAGTACCAATCAGTTCAAGGCAGGAGAAGTAAGGACTTACAACAGCGGCTTGAACTGGTGTGCTCATGCCCTTCATCT
The DNA here is from genome assembly GCF_002162155.2 of Triticum dicoccoides. Classification (NCBI taxonomy): domain Eukaryota; kingdom Viridiplantae; phylum Streptophyta; class Magnoliopsida; order Poales; family Poaceae; genus Triticum; species Triticum dicoccoides. Next base: position 590,091,098 of record NC_041388.1, read on the forward strand.
TGCTGGTGTGGCAATCCTTGAAGATTTGCACTACATTCGGTTCAGGTTCTTTTTTATCCGCACGGGATTTCCTCTGTATTTGGAACAAGTCAATATAGATACGATAATATGGCACAAAAAAAGAAGGAAGTAGCAGCTATTTACAAGAGCCTCACAGTGTGCAATATAGCTACGAGATCCTGTGGACTGTTGGAATTTCACTTTAGAACGGTTGGTTTTGTTCTTCAAACAATTAGCCTAGAAGAAGATACACTTGTAAGGCACATACATAAATACAAGTTCAATATGTGGTCTGATCAAATACATATAGCCTACCTGATACTTTGGATCAGACTAGTGTTTAACGAGGGTTGTCCAGTCTTCATCTATAATATATTCCACTAGAGATGTTTGGGCGATTTCATTGTTAGCCTTGCCTTCAAAGTGAGATTTCCTAAGGTGGTACCGATACTGTCGGAGAGCAGACTGAAAACATGAGTGCATGCTTGTCTAGTTGCATCATCTTATGGATCCAACTTGAACCTCATTCGTTGAAAAAAGAAAAGAATGTGAGTCTTATTAGGAGGAAGCTAGTAAGTATGGGACAGAGCAAGACAATATTACTAATTGCGATGAATAACATTACTTATGGATAAATGGTCAAGGAAGGTGTTAAACTGGGTATTGTCTTTCTCATTCCTGTACTGGATCCACGTTGGGAGGATACGTGCATGACACCTAACGGCAACGGCTGCCTCTGATACTAACTTGGCAGACTCTGTAGCATCACGTGGCCTTTTTAAACCTGCCTCAAAATGGATCTCCATTCTTCCTCCTTTAGATTTTGTTAATCTGTCAAGCATTATCCCTGATGTCAGTTTCCGCTTGCGCCGTGGTGCTAGTTCAACAATGAATATGGAAAGTGTTAGTGTTCATCAAACTGTGAGAGTACATATAAAGGAGCATGCAACTGCAACTTGACTCGGTCAGGTACCGTCTTGGTGTTGATGTTCATGAGGTTCATCTGATCTTGCCAAGTCCTGTTGTGTCAGCAGTGCTTCGGAAGTAGTGTTAGGTGTGAAGGCAGCTTGGGAACTGGCCAGTTCCGGAGCAAACGAACGGGTAACTGGTTGAGACACTGGTACAGTTGAAGCGGATGCTACAGCTGGTGGAGTAGGTGATACTGTGTTTGTAGATTTAGCCGGTGGACTTGGACCTTCTACTGCACTATAAGTACCAGCAGAATCTCGACGGCAGAACCTTTTCTGTTTCACCCGACGAGTAACAGCACTCCCTACTATATTATTTTCCTTGCTCTTTTTTGACTTTGCCATGTCAAGCTGTACCCACAACACAAAAGAATAAAATCACTCTTCAGAACTCATTGATGCATGATACAGACAAGCAATACTTTGATGTAAGACAACCGTATGAGGATGGAACATGTAAGAAAAACAGGATGGCATGACATATTCACAGCTACGATGTGCAAACTAAGCTAAAGGATTTTCAAGAAAATAGAAGTAGTGCAAGCTAGACACCATATGAAAGATGCAACCAATATTACTCTGCCAAGTTAAAAGTGTCTTGTCATAAGTGGCAATTCGAAAAATCAGAAGCAGTACAACATAGAAATCAATGCAAGATGCAACCACTATCAAACTGCCATGTTAAAAGCGTTCAATCACGAGTGACTGATGCGGGATACACAACAGCAGTACTTTGATGTAAGAACATGGTATGATAGATAGATGCAGTCTAGACACAGAAAGCCATGTCATATGCACATGTATAACGTATAAACTTAGCAGGTGCAATTTAATCAAAATAGAAGAAATACAGGCTAGATAACATATGCAACATGAAACCAATTATCACACTGTCAACTTAGAGCAAGCACCTGCGATGGTGGAGTACGGGAGATGAACTCATCATGTAGACTTGGGACTTCAACTTCATTAGCAGTAGTAGTGGCAAATCTAGAGAGTCTCTGTTTGCGTCGGTGCGGAGGACCACCAACATCCCCTAACTTACTCTTTTCCTTCCTATTTTCTGATATTGCCTTATGAAGTCAAAACCACAAGATGAATAAAATTAGCTCTGCATAACTGGTTGATGCATGATACAGACGAACACTACTTTGATGTAAGGCAAGCGCAGGATAGGAGGATGGAATATATACAAAAAAAAAGACAGCGTGTGATGGTGGAGTAGGGGAGATGTGCTCATCATGTACACGTATGTTCTAGAAACAGGAACACGTGTCATATTCACATGCATTATGTGTAAAGTAAGCAGATTCAATTCAAGTTAGAAGCAATACAAGCTAGACATCATACGCAACATGCAACCACATATAATAGTGTCAAGTTAGAGCAAGCACCTGCGATGGTGGAGTAGGGGAGATGTGCTCATCATCTACACAGTTACGTTGACTGTCCAGCCTTGTGTTGTCTTGCGAATCTTGTTGGGAGGATGGCGGAGTAGAATCTATAGAGACCCCCAGTTTGAGTTGCTCCGAAGGACCACCATCATCCACTGCCGGACTAATTTCCTTCAGCTGTAATGATTTTGCATTGTGAAGTCAAACCGATAATAAAAAGAAATAAAATTCGCTCTTCAGAACTCATTCATGCATGATACTGACGAACACTAGTAGGATGAAAGGCAAACACATGATGCGAGGATGGAATATGTATGCAAAACAGGATGGTGTGACATATTCACACCTATGATGTGGTAACTAAGAAGAAGGCATTTCAACAAATTAGAAGCACTGCAAGCTAGACACCATATGAAAGATGCAACCAATATCACTCTGCCAAGTTCAAACTGTCTGGCGTTTCAACAAATTAGAAGCAGTACATGCTAGAAATCATATGCAAGACACAACCAATATCACAGTGGCGACTTAAAGGTGCCTTATCATAAGATATAGTATGTACCAAAAATAGGAAAGCGTGTCATATTCACATGTATCATGTGTAAGCTAAGCAGATGCAGTTTACACTAATTAGGAGCAATACGAGCTAGACACCATATGCAACATGCAACCAGATATCACGCTGCCAAGTTAGAGCAAGCACCTTGGATGGTGGAGTAGGGGAGCGGAGACTTGGACCTTGTAATGCACTATCAGTACAAGGAGAATCGATACAGATGCTCCATTTACGTTGCTGCAGAGGACCACCATCATCGCCTTCCTTACTCTTCTCCTTCCTCTTTCTTGATTTTGCCTTGTCAAGCCAGACCCACAAGAAAAAGGAATAAAACTTGCTCTTCAGAACTCAATGATGCATGATACTGATGAACACTACTTTCATGTAAGGCAGCCGCATGATAGGAGGATGGAATATGTATGAAAAACAGGACGGCGTGACATATTGACATGTATGATGTATAAAGTGTAAACTAAGCACAAGGTGCTTGAACTTGTTAGAATCGATGCAAGCTAGAAACCATATGAAAGATGAAACCAATATCACTCTGCCAAATTAAAAGGGTGCCCTAACAAATGTATTTGACCAAATTAGAAGCAATACATGGCAACAGGCTAGAAATAATATGCAATATGCAACGAATAAAGGTGACTCATCGTAAGTGATTGATGGAGGATACAAAAGAGAGGTAGTTTCATGTAAGAACAAGGTTAACACATAGATGTAGTGTGTACCAAAAATAGGAAGGCATGTCATATTCACAGGTATAGTGTGTAAACTAAGCAGATGCAATTTACCCTAATTAGAAGCATTACAAGCTAGACACCGTATGCAACATGCAACCACGTATCACACTGCCAAGTAAGAGCAAGCACATGCGATGGTGGTGTGGGGGAATTGCGGTGATCAACTAGAGAGCTATGTTGACTATCTTCATTTAGCCTTGCTGTTTCTTGAGAATCATGTGGGGAGGATGACACTGCACTCTTTAAACGAGTATGGGGTCTCACAGTAACCCACCCAGGTGACTGTCTCATCATAAGTGATTGACGAGGGATACAAAAGAGCATTAGTTTGATGTACGGACATGGTTAATAGACATATGTAGTATGTATCGAAAACAGGAAGGCATGTCATTATCAAAGGTATAATGTGTAAAGTAAGCAGATGCAATTTAACCAAATTGGAAGCAATACAAGCTAGACACCATATGCAACATGCAACCACATTTGACAGCGCGAAGTTAAAGCAAGCACCTGGGATGGTTGTGTGTGGCAATTGAGATCATCAACTGCAGAGCTACATTTACTGTCTCCAACTGCTGACACTGCACCCGTTAGAGCGCTGGAACGCTTAATGCTTATCTTCAAATTACACTGGAGCGACTTCTGTCTTTTCTTTTCTGCATTCATCAACATTGCGTCAGAGTATGAAATACCCATGCATAAAAAAACAATAGTGTGAGTATGGGTGAAGTGTGTGCACAATTAGTACAGTGTAAAGGTAGCAGATAGCAGGTCGGTGAGAAATAAATGACGGGAGACATATGATAGCTCTACAACATGCATGACACACTAAATTACTACAGGATTCTATGAAAATAACAGTCGACTGAAAGGAAATAGGCCAGTCCATTTTTTCTGCACCGTCCGATGTACAAAGAATGGGCAGATCGCCTTCATCTACCTCCATCCAGTCAGTGTTGACGATCTTCCTCGAAACGCCAACGACCACCGACCCAGTATTCCTCCCCTGCCTGCGCCCTCCCCTCGACCTCACTGCACTGCCGTGCTTGGCACCAGCCCCGGCCATCCATTCAAGCCCCGCCGACCTCCAGATCGGGTGCAAGCAGCTCCTGCGCCCCACACCCCACTTCCCCGGGGAGCAGGCGGACTAGGTGCTCCTTGCGCCTAAGCGGGTGCTGCTTCTTTTAATTGCGGTTCGACTGACCCTGAATTGAAATCCAGGCAGGCTACTGACCTCTAGCAAAGGTGAAATAGTAAAAGGGAGGAAACCTTGTGCATTTAGTATCACGAAGAAGATGCAGTAAGAAGCGCTCAACTAGTTTCTTTCGTGGGATGAATACGGTGTGAGCGGAGACGTAAGATTTGCACGAATATGGGAAGAGGAGTACCTCTTTCTGCTGGCAGTGCTGTGTCCTCCTTCTGTTTTTTCGACGATCTTCTTGTTGTTCGCTAGAAACCAGAAGTTGTGGAGGACGGTGCAGCCTTGGACGAACCCATGGCCAAGTTGTTGAGTGTGGTGTGGTGGCCGTCTGTCGGCGGCGGGGAAGCAGATCCGAGGCGGCGAACGACGGCGTAGCGGGAACAACTCCGGTGCGGTGGACGGTTGCGACAGTGGAGCTACAGCAGTGAGGCGCAGGACAGCGTGGTCGGAGTGGTTCTGGTATGGCGCACGTCGGCGTCGGCGTCGTGGAGGCAGCTCTGCCTCGGCTTCAGCTGCTAAGTCCTTGAGGGCGTTGCGGTTGCGGTTGCGTTGGACGACGACGTCGGGGTACTGGCTCCGGCGTGATGGAGGAGGGCAGCGGTGGATTGGTCGCTATGGGGTGGAGGACGGAGGAGACTGGGGTTTCGCAGCTGGTGGAGAGGGCGTTTTTGCGCCCACGGAGTATGAATGGGGAAACAGAGGGAGGCGGGGAACTAAGGGGGAACAATGTTTCAGTTTGAGAGGCGCTTGTTTGAAATTTGGGGAAAGTTACAAACTTTCCCCCCATCTAAAATTTCGGACATATTGCGGGTTGGGGGTAGGACAGTCATGTCAGGTGTCCCAAATGTGGGCGGGATAGATTTCGGCCGAGCGCATAGGTAGGCTCCCACGGCGTATGAATGCTTCTCTGGCGTCTTGGTGAAGTTACAAACCTACCCTGGTTTAGACCTTTGGACATCGGGACGATAGGCTACACGGGCCAGAGTCAGGACAGTAATTTCCTACCACCAAGACATTGGTCTTGCGCGGTTTCGGGTGACCAGAGGCCTATTTGGTGCTTCATTCAATATTTGGGAGCAAAAGCATTAACGTTTTCGGTTCTCTTGAATTGAACTTTCAGGATTTGTCAAACTTCACAAATCTTTACTCTTGAAAATCCTAAAGCTACGATTATTTTGGAATGGAGGGGGTACATTTGAATGTATATTGTACATGAGTATATATTAAAAAATATGCAACTTACCTCCGTTCATGCATGGTTCCAGATATAATCTCCATGATTGCAAAAAAAAGTTAGATATGCGCATGAATATATATATAGCATGTTCAAACTCACAACAAAGATTGATGCCCCCTTTTACATCTGATTTACAAATGCCATTATCTCAGGTTCAAATAGATGAATGCACTTCCTATGAATTCGAATCTTCGAAACCCCCTTTATGTTGAATTCGACATGTATTCTATTTCGTAGCTAGCAATTTGGAATGTATCCATGCAAGTGACAAATGTATAAAGTTCTTCACACTAACAACATGGAGTGCACTAATTAATGTTTATATATGAATTGCAAAAGCATCCATTGCCTGTATTTCAAACCGCTCTCACTCTATGGATCGATAATATGAAATAAACACATGCACATGCTAGAATTCAATTGCAGTTGAAGAAAAAGCCTACTCCTAGTACTGTATATTAGTGATAAGGGTGTGTACAAAGTACACGTGAATACCAGGCATTGTGCGTGTGTGGATACTATCGAAAAACTAGCCCCCAAGCTTGTATAACATACTAAGGGCCTAGGGTTACAAATCATATATAGTCGGCTTATCACCAATGGGGATAGAGTCCTCCGCGACTCTGGTAGCTTCGTGTTGAACGCCGAGTCCTCCACATGGGTCTTCGTATAACATGTCTCGGTCCAACCTATATGTGGTGCAGGATGGAACCGACCCATGAGTCTTCATGTTGACCCACCACAACTAGAAATGATGTGCCCACCACACCACACACGCAATCGGCCACTAAGATAATAAGCATATACAATAGTACAATGGTATCTAGCTCACGATACGTCTCCATATTTTGTTGATGACACTGACGGACTTTGCATTTGATGCGTGCTCCGTATTTTGTTGATGACACTAATGGACGTTGCATTTGATGCGTGCTCCGTGCTGGTGGAGAGGGAGGGAGGGAGAGGAGGATAAGCTTCGAGGAAGTGGGGAGGGATCTGCTGCGGCGAGAGCGAGAGAAAAAATATATTTTTAATGGCCTTGAGAAGAACTAACCCAAATAAACACCTCTTGTATGGGTTAGTGTTTTTGGATGGGTTAGATGCATCTAACCCAAACTAACCCTCCTGTTTGGATCTTTTTGAGTTAGTTGAGTCCAAACTAACCCAAACTAACTCTAACCCATTGATCCAAACAGGGCCTTCGGTTCGCCATCATCTCAAACCACGTACTAGTATCGCTTCTGCCTCAAGAGGGACACGCGCATCGCCTTGGTACATCATGACACGTGGGACCTCATGACAGGCCATGCTCCCCCGCCGAACGCTCGGTAAAATCACCTCATTTTTACTATACTTCCTCCGTATCGGTTTACTACATGGCATGCATGTCGTTCTAGGTTGAGAATTTAACTGGCTATATATGTGATGAACAATAATCTAGCCTTTTAAAAAATGTATACTTTTGTACAGTAGTACTATCGATGGATTGCGCAATGGAGCAAAACTTGAAATTAAAAAAAGGTGGTACATATAGAGAGTGCTCGTCGCCAAATTATGCATATAGTACTATTAAAAAAGCTAGTACGTGCTTAATTGGGGTGCTAAATTCAATTAACGAAATACTAGTAGTATTATACATACTGAAGAGTTAAAGTAACGAGAAGAAACATAACATAGTTCTGCTGGGGGCTCAGCACAACACACCCCTCAAATTAAACTAATCACGCCTGAAATTAAACTATGTAACTAATTCGGTAGACACTGCATTAGAAGTTTAGAACCAGCATGAGCAACGACACTGCCACGTTACTCGGAGTCCTCGTCCACGTCCTCGACTTCATCCTTGTCCCTATTCCTCTTGGCCGATACTTCTTTGCTTGAACCGCACACTTGGCTGTTGCTCTTCATCCAACCCTTGTAGATATTGAAGCAAAGGTAGCCATCCATTGCAGCGTAGTGGATGTGGTCTATATCTAGTAAATTCCGCTGCCATGCATGACGATGAAACGTGTATGGAGGTTTCACCAGTTTACCGTATGAAGGATGAACCATGGCTCCTGCCAGGGTCAGCATTGAAGGCTGACGAGAGGGCACCAGCCGATTCTTCTGGAGGTCGAAGGGGTTGCCTACAACGAGGTCTATCTGACCTAGGATTTCTTTGTTGTTACCAAAGTCTACAGTAACGAATTTTACAAGGTTGCTCCCGAGGAAGTCCTTAAAATCCTGGCACTCAACGTCGGCATGGCATATGTGGTAGACCAAGCATAAGTCATGCACGAAAACCTGGATCACGGCGGGCTTCTTCCTCTCTTCGTCCTTTAGATCCTTCTCTCGTCCCAGGACTGTGGTGTACTCAAAATCTAGCCTAGCGACCCACTCATCATCTGAGTTCTGGGACATGCATCTGAAGCGAGAAAGGCATCCTTTCACCGTCGCGGAAGAATGGGTGTAGATGACGTCGAACTCATCGCCGGTGATGGTTCTAACCTTGTACTCACCGCCGATCATGGAGATTTGGGACGCCGTGGATTTGGGAGGAGGGTTAGGATTAGTGGAACTGCCGTAATGTGAATGGATGGGATGACTAGGAGCGAACCACCGTAGTATTGAAGGACGTGCGTGGACGAGTAGGAGCGAACTGCCAGCGTGCGAACGGGAGGGTAGTGGCTTTCCATTCTCCCATGATACGGGCTTCCGAGAGCCCTTGGGTCTGAGATGGAATGGTTGCATGGCGTGATTCTAGACCTATGGGTGAATATCCTATCCTGGAGGGTTATTCTACAAATTTTCAGCAACTTAGCATGCGACCGTTTGATCTCAGATCCAAGGGCTGCCAGCAGCCCGTATCATGGTCGCGCCTACCACGACTGTCGCGTCGCTCGCGCGGTCGCGCCCTTGGAGATTTAACACGGTGCGTTAGGCTATCTGATGTTGGCATGTCATACATAGTCATCACTTAGTCACTCATACTACAATAAGGTTGGCTATAAGTGTATTTTTTGTTACTCCTGTCTATCTCTTTCTTCGTACTCAAGGAAGAAACGGTGCTAGTAAGCGTGTGTATTTATTGCATTTGCAGGAGTGGCCTCTTCCAATGAAATGGTGTTGCTAAGTTTGCTTCATTTAATTAGCTATAGACTCAAAATTGTCTTTTCACCTAGGTACACACGCTTAGCACCATTTCTTCCTTGGGTCACCAAACTAGTCTCTCTCTTCTTGATTAACTTGCCACATCAAACTTTATGCCTATGTGGAAAGCTTAAGCACCTGTAGGAGCAAGTAAAAGTAAGTACAATAGTGCGCTTTACATGGCATTTTTGCATATGTGGAGGAAAGAGAGGCAAGGAAAAAATGGAGAAGTGGGCTCTCATGAAAGAGCCAGCCTATACTACATGGTAGAGCATTGGGAGAGGCACCTGTATGGAGATGGTCAGGAATCTGGGAGACTCACGCCGGTCGTAGCGCCGCAGTTAAAATGATAATGGCAAGTCAAATCACGGGGCCCCACCTGCCAGCAGTAACTTGCTGTCAAATCACACAGCCCTACGTTTGCAGCAGCTACTCCCTCGTCTTCTCGCGTCTCTGTCGAATTGACTAGGCGGAACTGCCCCGCCGCCTACCGCGCAGGAAAAGCCCCGCCCTCGACTTTTAAATACAACTACATCCGCTTAAGAATCCAATGATATACTTTTTGTGACATAGTAACTCCTATTCAGTTAGTCAAATGGATGACCTAGAACTACGTGCATGCCCTATAAACCGAGATGGCTAAAAATAAAAAAACTGAGACGGAGAGGGTAGTTCAGCACGTATCCTTTTAGATCAATATAGTCGGGATTCACCAAGGTGCAAAACCAAGTGGTAGGCTGCTCCTGTCGTGTTGGCGTAGCAACTCAAGCAGGGTCAGTCCGCACACGAAATGGCGACACACTTAACAGGACCCCTTTGGCCGACATGTCGCTCATCCACCATCTTGTTCCACGTGTGATGCACCAAATTACAGTTCGGAGCAGCGGTTAGAATTGGAGGCACCCCGGTCGTAGCGCCGCTGTAGTAGAAAATGAGCGACGAGGGGTCAAATCACAAAGCCCCACCTTTCCTGCATTAAGCTGGACGGACGAAGCAACCACCATTTCACTCTAGGGTGCAAGAGCATAAAGAAAAGAGAAAACAATGATGCGTGCGACAGCTACCTAGGGCACCCTAGGGTAGGGGTCTCCACTGCAGATCCTTTTTTTAAAGCGCCTCCACTACAAATTGGCTTCTCCCTCATCCTCTTGAAGAAAACCGATGATGAGTGCGGCGGTAGGGTCTGTAGGAGTACTACGGCATGCGGGGCCACGTCGTAGTAAACGGGTTCGAGCCGACGCCTTAAATATGTGTGGGCCGCTTGGTTTTACGGGAACGAGGCAGCATTTTGGGTTCGGGGACCAGTGCAAATATAGTACATACAAAAAATTGTGGACGTAGGTTCAACCGAAAGGCAATGATGCATGGGCCCTGCATTTTGATATACCCGGGGCCGCGTGAAATTTGCTACTCTACTCAAAACTACTAGTAAGGTACTCCCTCCGTCCATGAATAAGTGTACTTCTAGTTTTTGTCTTAAGTCAAAGTTTTAAAACTTTGACCAACTTTATAGGGAAAAGTAGCAGCATTTATGACACTAAATTAGTATCACTAGATTCGTTTTGAATTGTAATTTCATAATATATCAATTTTATGTCATATATGTTACTAATCTTTTGTATATATTTGGTCAAAATTTGAAAACTTTGACTTAGAACAAAGGCTAGAAGTACACTTATTCGCGGACGGAGGGAGTACACATGTATTGAACACATGAGATTTCGAAACCAAATTATGAATAAATACACACTATAGCATGTAAAGCTTTGAGTCATATATGCATGATGTAGATATTCGTTTAGTTCTTATAGTTCATCTCATTCAAAATCAATAAGTTTTATAAAAATGTTAAGATTCATGGGGTTGTGCATTGTACTCCCTCCGTTCCAAAATAGATGACCCAACTTTGCACTAACTTTGAGTTAGTGCAAAGTTGGGTCATCTATTTTGGAACGGACGGAGTAAATCATATAGTAAAAAACAAATAATGGCAATTCATTTAGAAAAAAACAATCAATTATGATAGAGAAGATTCTAGAACAAAGGAGAAGTGCTTTTGTTTTGAGGTTTGTGCATTATGCTAAGTTCAACCATGGAGTCTTCTAAATTGTACATGTGGCAGATCTGGTGGAATGTTGATGATATCCAACGGCTAGTAGTGCTCGGATTTGCCTATCTCTGCACTGTCAGGTTAGCTTCATCCAGCGACCACCTTTCAAAGTTATTGGCACACAATATAGTTCTTGTGCCATAGTTGCATGTTTTGGAAAAAAGCTACTAGTGGGTTGTACTATCTATTTAGGAATAGAGGATGTATACATGGAAGTTGTAGGGAAAGAGATGACATGGATCATCTCAATTCCTATGAGTAGGGATTGGAAAAGAGATGTCATTTGGTTCACATCATAGGAACTTTTCTATTGAATTTAGAGATGACATGTATCTCAATTCCTATGAGGAGACTTTAGAAAAGAGATGTAATTTGGTTCATATCATAGGAACTTTTCTATTGAATATACGCTAATGTTTATTTTCCTTTGAAATTAAGGGAGTATAGGAATCCATTCATATGAACCAAGTGGCTCTAAAGCTATAGAAATGATATCATGTTTATTTCCTTTGAAATGTGGAGTATATGAATATATTCCTATGAACCAATTGGCTCTAAAGGAAAAAAATCCTATAAACATCATATCATATAGAGTTCCTATGATATTCCTCGACACTAAAGGATGCTTGAAATTGCTGCGGGTGATACGATGGTCTTTCTTTGTAGACTCCTCACCCAACTTTATAGTTACCTCTCGAAGATGAATGAAATGACATATACATGGTATTATACATGTGCAATTTGGTACACGAAAACTCGGTAAAAGTTTGCAAGGTTCGAATTTTCAATAAAGCTATATGCACTGCATTTCGAAACGGATGGAGCATACGGCAGTTGCTAACACTCACGTGGAAGATTTGTGTGTAGGAGGAGTGGATGTTCTGTTAAATGACATGGCAAAACTGACACTGTCGAATGCCGATCTAACGGTTCTTACGGCGTTCATCAGGAAAAGGCTTGTGGTGAACGTTTGTCAGATAATGATTTACGGACACATGCACTGCATTGATACGTGCCCCCTCTCTCTCACGCACACGCACCCTCACGAGTCACGACTCTCCCGAGTCCTCTCGCAGACTCGCACGTCGCACCCACCATCTATCTATAGGTAGACGTCATGCACATATGTGCTCTTCACACCCTACCCTCAGAACTTCTAAAAAACAAAAGACGGCGCGCACATTTTATATTAGCTCACATGTCACACACTTGTACTATTACTCTTGCGGCGAACGTTCTTTGGGCATAGTATATTGTACTCTCACGAAGAGAAGCGGTGCACGCACGCACTAGTTCTCTCACACCCACTCACGGGTACACGTAGGAGCGCATTTTTTTGAAGCTGGTACAACAAAATCACTCCACTATATATAAAAGCAGGAGCCTTAGCGCTTGCTTTACTAGGGTTCCTCTCATTCACACTCTCATGCTCTCCAGATCTAAGCAACACATAGGTGGCCACACTCTCTCTCAGCTCACGGTTGGTCACAAATCCGGCCGGACAACCTCGACCGGGGCAGGGGTGTAGGTGCATCGTTCATGCTGTCGTCGGCGGCGAGGGAGGAGACCAACGGCTGCCCGCGCGTCCCGATCGGCGGCCATGCCGTTCTCTCCGAGAGAGCGCCGGCTCGGGTGGGCCTCCGACCCCTTCTTCCTCCCTGCGGTATTGTGGCCAAGATGCGGCCTCCCGACGCCGTCTTTGCGACATGCCGACGACCCTCAGGTATATATTCCTCCGAAACCTGCCTTGCTCTATTGCCACAGCTCCCTTCGTGTGGATCCTTTTCTACTTCCGTCCGCTGTTCCAAAGCCACCTAGACTTCTACTATTATTAGAAGTAAAGCTATTTCATACAGTCAACTCAAAGCGTTGGTTCAAACAGGGAAGAAAGTAGGAAAGCTGTAGCATGAATCTAGGACTTGGTTCTAAGAGGAAACGGGGGAAAGTAGTAATATCTGTCACTGTTTAAATAACCGTAGTTCTTATTTGCGCAAACAGGGATGTCTGTCTCCATATCGTTTCGGGAAGTCTGTCTCCGTATCGTTTCTATCCGCACAATCAAAAGCACACACCTCAGTTTTAGTACAACTATGCAAAATGAGATGGCTATCCCTCGTTGTCGTCGTCTAACCTCCCGTCTTCAAGGTATCCCTACATTGGTAGTAACTAAGGTAGAATGACCAACGCAATCTAAAAGAATCTGATTCGTACGTTTTACTTCCTGATTGCAGTGCAGGGACGAGCGAAAACAACTGCATCCTAGTCTGGAATGCACTTTCTACCAGTTCATCCATGGACTGAGGACTAGCTGGCACGGCTGCACGGCGGTTTTTTGGACAGGTGCACAGACAAGAGGCATTGTGGTCTGCCTATTTCTGCAAATAGCGATGCTTAAATTTAGTGGAATGCACAAGAATTTCACCTGGTCAGTACACTGCATGGTTCAGTTCACCATTCCAGCTGAGACCACAATTATAATAGGTTATTCTGGAATGAGAGAACCTAACCCTGAATGGTGGCAACAAGAAAAAACCAGAGTGAACTCCAGGAAATTTAAGCCTGCCGGGAGGCCTTTTGCTCAGAGAGAAGCCTTGCTTGTTTTTCCTGATTTGTAAACCTTCTCACAACTTTGTCTTTTGCTGTGAACTAGTATATGTTTGATATGTTCTATGAATCATTGAGATGTATAAAATTGCTGAACTTATGCTTTTCAAGTTTTTTTATGAAGTCGAGTTTAATGTGAGTGTTCCACATGAGCGCTGGACTAGCGTGTGAACGTTTGGATTTTATTACATTGTGGCCTCAATTAACTGCATGAACCACTGTAACAAGATACATAGTTGTTTATATGTTAGACAACAGATTGTTGATTGTTAGCTGGTCGATAGCCTAGTGTTGAAGCGAGTTGAGCCAATGTGCCATGTTTTGCACAACTTCTTACAAGTGGGGTAGCACCAACAGTGTTTACAAGTACTTATGTATACGTCGGCGCACGGTTCTCAAACGAGTGCTCTATTTCATCAAAACACACACTGCTCGTATGATAAACCGTGACAACTTATGTCTTACCATGCCATATTCATGAAAAAACTAGTGAGGACATATCTGTTTTGGCAACAATTATGATGGTTCTCACATGATTCACGGGCACACAAAAGTAGCAGCAGTTCCCATAGACGGATTCAAACAGAGTAGTAGCCCCAGAGGGGTCGATAACAGGCAAGGTTCGGATAATTAGACACAATCCAAACTACTATTAAACACTAGCTGGGGCAACTATTTCATGCCTCGATCTAATTTGGGCTGGACACAAGACGGACCTTGCCATGAACATCATCGAGGACGTCCCGCAGCAGCTCAATCCTGTGAACCTTCATGAAGACAACCTTGTGGCCTTGCCACTGATAAACTTGTTTATGGAGGCATGCCACATCATCTTCCTGCGTAAGCTTGACAAGAACAGTATTCCTCACAAACGAAGGAGTAGCTTTGAACTTGTTGTGCTTCAGTACACCCTGGACAACACGCCTGACAACGGTGAGGCTGGAATACAACTCTTCATTGGTATAACCGCAAATGGCTTCTAGGATCCAATAGCCTAAGAACTCTGTTTTCCCAGTGCATATATTCAGGTCGTCCGCCTCATAGCGAGTGACATGTACAATCACACAATCCTTGTCTGCATCAGGGCTCTAATTGAAACAGAAACAAATTCTGAATTACTTTTCAGTATAAGAAACACAAGTTATTTAAACCACTACGTATACCATGGCATCGAAGCTAATAAAATTTTGCATTATTAATCACCACATACTTCCTTTTCTAAAAAAATCACCACATACTTAGATGAAAAACCACAATCGAGATCGGCAAAGAAGGAAATC
>NC_041388.1:590106577-590182144 GCF_002162155.2 Triticum dicoccoides
ACATCCTCGAAGGGGGAAAACTGCTCCTGCAGTGCCACGGGGGCTGTAACCTCAAACGGGGCGTTGGCCATCTCAGTATCTGGGGTCGCCTTGGTGGTTGCCTCCATCTTCTTGGAGCTCTCTGTCTCGTGGGGATCAGCCTCCCGCGTCTGCTCCAATATCGGCATATCTTTGCCTGGTTCTCCTTGGTCCATCATGAAACTGACGAATACTTGGAGACCACTGAAAGGAAAAAACAATCGCAATGACAATGAAATAAAAAAACAGAGTGAGGATCGGTTACTGCTTTGCAAAAGTTCTTTTTTTCCTTTGGAATGAAAATATACCAACATCACGGATCCACTTACCTTCCCTTCGTTCGGAGAGAAGAACAGTGGCAGATGCAAGTGTTGCCTTTCTTGAAGACGGTGAGGGAGAAGGGGATTCAGCGAAGAGTGAAATGATGGTTGCTTCGTCCGTCAAACTTAGACTGCGGGGAGGTGGGGTTTTGTGATACGACGGCTCGTTACTGCCGCTCTACGACCGGGGTGACTCTTCGCCTGCATACTGCCTTCTAATTTGGTGGATGCATTTGGGCCCGCGCGCTGCATGGCCCGCATGTCGGTGAACAAAAGTATAACGACATTCAGTAGAGGGAGAGTTTCAATGACCTAGGAGGAGCCAGAAGCGGTAGAGTGTCTCCACTGTACTAGTAGTAATTATTTTTATGGGTAGCTATAGAGTGTATCCAATGTACTAGTAGTAATTGTTTCTCGGGTCCCAAGACAAAACAGCCCATCCACACTAGTAAATAGTAAAATCAATTCAAAAGCCCATATATTTACTGAATGAGATGCGCTACCCACACCCAGCACACTGACCCCCCCAAACCTGGGTGCTCTTCCTCCTCCTCGCTCCTACAGAAAACCCTAGCTCCCTTTCTTCCTCACTCCTACAGAAACCCCCAGCTCCCCTTCTTCTTAGCTCGCACTACAACTAGGCTCGTCATTCATTACTCTGCTCAAATCCATGAGCGCGACGCGACGCCCTCGAGGAAAATGGAGTCGGCTGACCCCAGCGCCAAGAAGATGAGGCTCCCGCCAGCGGCGACTCCTGTTATAGATCCCGCACCCAGTAACGTGGGGAGAAGTGGCGACCCCACCCCCACCGGATCCCAGGAACCCGTAGAATCTCGGGTGGACCGCATCAGCGATCTCCCGGATGCCCTCCTTGGGGAGATCATCTTGCTTCTCCCCACCAAGGATTCCTGCCACACCCAAATCCTCTCAATACGGTGGCACCCTCTATGGCGCGTCGTTCCCCTTAATCTCGACTGTCGTCAGCTATCTCTCTTCAATGATTTTTAAATCCCCAGAGCCATCATCTCCTCCCATCAGGGCTCCATTCAAAGCCTCTGCATCCCATCATGCTACCTGAGCAAGCATACCATGCCCTGCACGGTGGACGCCTGGCTGGAATCCCCTGAATTCACAGAACTACAGTTGCTTGAGTTCTACTATTCCCCTGGAAATCACATACCACATACCGAACGCCATGAACTTGTGCCCTCAGCACCGATGTCCATCTCGGGGTTTTTGTCCTCTCTCCACACCGCCACCTTTGCGCAGTGCTACCTACTAGACAATCTGGTACTAAACCTTCGACTCCCATTTCTCAAGAAACTTTCACTTGTGTGGGTTCGTATATCGGAGGCCTCATTGCACAGCAACATCCACTCCAGTTGCCCTGCGCTGGAGTGCTTGGTTCTTGATTTCACAGTTAGAATCAGTTGTCTCCAAATAAAGTAGCCTAACCTTGTAGGAATTGGAATTTCTTTTGACGGAAGGCAGCTCATCATCCAAGATGCCCCTTCACTTCAAAGGTTGATCCTTGATTCTAGTTATTCACCGTTGCAAATAACCATCCTCTCTCACTAGTGCAGAACCGGGCAATAGCACCGGTTCGTAAGGCCCTTTAGTGCCGGTTTGGTAACCGGCGCTAAAATGTAGGCACTAAAGGCCCCCCTTTCGTACAGGTTCAGCACGAACTGGTGCTAAAGGGCAACCACGTGGCACGAGCCAACTTTGGGGGAAGGGAGCCCTTTAGTACCGGTTGGTGTCACCAACCGGTATTAAAATGTTGGGGGGGTTTTGGGTTTATGATTTCTTTTTCATTTAATTTTGTGTTTTCCATTTAATTATTTTTCGTTTGCTGGTATTTTACGATACTACATATTGTACACGTTATGCATATATATAAATAGAATTTCTAGTAGAACCGATCATAATATATATATATATATATATATATATATATATATATCATCGAATGTCTCACAACCACCATTAATTAATTCACACATATATACACACATGTATATATATACACACACAATTTCTCCTAATTGGTGCTTTCAGAGCTAGTGGCATTAGCCTAGCTAATTGGTGCCTTCGGAGCACGATAACAATTGGAAGTGGTTCATGGGGGCGGTAGCGGGTAATAGTATTCTCCTTTGGGATCTATGACCTGGTCAAGCAAAAATCCTGCTATTTCCTCTTGAATTGCTTCTATGCGGTCCTGTGCTAGGAGCTTGTCCCGCACCTCTTTGAACTGTTAAGAAGGAGATCAATATGCATGTGTATTAGTTATGTGACTAGATATCGATAATGGTCTAAAAATTGTGAATAGTGTTCTGACAACCGATATCGTACCCACTCCTGTCTTTGAGATTTGCTCCTTTCGGACGCCATCATGCGAATGTTCTTGCAAACGTAGTATGCACATAGATCATTCCCCGGCGCCTGCTTCAGGGCCTTTACGAGAATGGAATTTGATCAGATAATAATTAATCAAGCATGATAATTAAAGAGATGGCAGCTAGCTAGTACTACTTAATTACTTACCTTGGGTCGATACCGTTTCAGACTTTGTTTCCATGGGCCTGGGGTGACCCTGAAGAACTTTGCCCAAGCCCTGCCCGCCGACAAAGAAAATGAATAAATGGGTTATTAAATAGTTGTTATCAGGAAATGACGAACTAATTAAATAGGCCGAGATATAGTTAATAATGATTGAAATTACCTGTTGACTATCCCCTTCCCGATGGTGTAGTCACTTGCTTTCTTAAGTAACGAGTCTAGTACTTCAATTGTTCCTTCATCAACTTTAATGATTAACAAGATCCAGTGAAATCTGCATGCACACACGTTTGCATGTCTTAATTAAGCGGCATATGTAAGCAAAAACATGTAGCTATAGCTAGTAGGGAAAGACAGAATTTGTAGTACAAGACAATGTGACTCACTGGAAGTTGTAAGGAAGTAGTATATCTTCATTGTATTTGAGTTCCTTGAAGAACTGTAGCATGCTTTCCTCTACACATTTTGTGTGATATGGATCTATTTTCCATGTGTATTCATTAATGGTATTTGGGTCAACGAACCCAATGCCATAGCGTCCACCTTTTTTCATTTCATAAATCTTCATTCTGCATAATACCACAGAAAAGAATATAGTGAGGTTAATTACAGGTAATGATTGATCAAAATGATCAGCTAGCTTGAGACTTAAATTACAGAAAGAAATCACTTACAGACAATAGCAAATGACGATAGATTTGTCGAGTGCGTCTTTATTGTATAGCTGCAAAAATTCTGAATACTCAACGGTCACAACTTTCTTATGGTAGTAATGCTCCTCGTTGACATTCACCATGAGGGACTCTCGATTGGAAATCTTGGTAATGTCCATGTACCATTGATGCAATTCATACATTCTCATTGGGAGCTTATTGACCTCCTCTGGCTCGACCAAAGGTTGGCCCCAGGTATATTTCCGTTTTATTTCCTCCTCTCTAGTCGGAGACATGGGCTCGATATCGAGGAGTTGTCCAACAGTGATCCCGATCGATTCAGCCTGCGCAATATGCTCCTTAGTTATTACCACATCGCCCACCCCGGGAACGTTAACGGTTTGCCCACAATAATATTGGGCGCGCCTACTCTCATTTGTTGTTGGCACAACAAGCAGGGGAATTGATTGCGCCGCCTGTTCTCCCAGCTGGGGAACAGTTTTACCGCTCCTTTTGCCAGCTGATTTGCTCGAGCTCGAGCTCGCCTCTTTCTGTAGACGTGCTCGATTTAACTTCCTGAGGTGGCGCTCATAGTCTGTGTCAACAGGCTTGGGAGCTGGTGGTCTAGCCATACGAATGAAGTGGTCAATCTTTTCCACAGGCACTTTCTCCCTTGGCGGCGGTGGCGGTTTCGGTGCAAAATGGGCTTCCACCTTGGCCTTCGATATGGCTATGTTTTCCTCCTCGGACTTGTCGTAAGGCCTCTACGGAAGAGGCGCGAGGCTTGGACCATATTGAAATCGCTTGCCTCCGCCTGTACCTGCAGTACTACCTCGACTTGTACCGCTACACACCATAGCTGAGGCGGCTCTCTTTCGTGATTGCTGAGGCGGCGAAGACGGCTGACGTGGTTGAGTTGGAGGAGGAGGAGTGGCCTGAAGCTGTGCCGGACTTGGAGGAGGAGTGGCCTGAAGCTGTGCCGGAATTGGAGGAGGAGTGGCCTGACACTTTGCCGGACTTGGAGGAGGAGTGGCCTGAAGCTGTGCCAGACTTGGAGGAGGAGTGGCCTGACGCGTTGGTGGACTTGGAGGAGCGGGAGTCTGCTGACTCGGTGGCGGACTGCAACGAGGAGTCGGATGACGCGGTGTCGGTGGCCTTCGAAAGATGATGCAATCCTTTCTCCATAGGATGATATGATGGTTGGCCTCTCCTAGTGTGTGCTCATCATCACCTCTAGGAATGTCAAGCTCTAGCCCCGAATATTGGTCCACCACCTCATCAGCCAAGACACGAGCATAGCCTGCTGGGATCGGGTTGCAATGGAAGGTTTCCTCGGGGGGATTTGTAAAAGCAAGGGCATCCGCCACCTTCATGGATATGTTCTTCATTTTGAAGTGTAGCTCGCAGTTAGTGTTCTCCATGATGTCATCCACTAGGTAGCTTTCCAGCAATGCGTCGCCCGGGGCGGAACCCATGCTGCTTCTCGGCATGGATGGGACGGTGCTATCCATTGGTGGATCATCCGCTAGCTGCTGAGACCCCCTTTGCTGGCTAAGTGAGTCGATCTGCTCCTGCTGCCGCTGGAATTTGATTGCCAAGTCCGCGTGCGCTGATTCTAGGCCTTGAAGGCGTTCATAGTCTAGCTTCCTCTGCTCCTCCTCCATCTTCCTCTTCTTCTCCTCCGCAATCTTCTTTCTCGCACGGGTTCTGTAGTCGGTGTTCCAGTCCGAAAACCCCTCATACCACGGAATAGCGCCCATGCCTCGTGTTCTTCCCGGGTGTTCAGGATTTCCCAGGGCACGCGTAAGCTCACCATTCTCTCTGTTGGGCTTGAACAACCCGGATCGAGCCTCTTCTATTGCAACAAGTAGCTTATCTTCGGCTCCGTCCAGACATGCCTTCTTCAAAACTTTGCCTGTCTTCGGGTCCAACTCCCCCCATGCGCATAGAACCAAGTCCTGCACCTGGGGGGCCAGCTCAATGTTTCTGGAGTGACACCTGCATCCAGCATCTCTTTCTCAGACGTATCCCACTTAGGCATTCCCACCGCATAGCCACCTGGCCCCAGCTTATGGAACTTATCCTTTTTTGCGGCATTGGCCTTGTTTATTCTCGACCTTTCCTTAGATAATTCCGAATCCTTGAATTTCACGAAATCGTCCCAATGAGCACTTTGGTTCTCTAGTGTTCCCTCGAATACTGGAGTCTTCCTTCCTCCGTTGATGTACTTGGCCCATTCATGAATCTTGTGGTTCTTGAATGCAACCGCCATCTTCCTAAGAGCAGCGTCCTTGACTTTCTCCACATCTGCATCTGTGAAATGATCTGGTAGGGTGAAATGTTCCATGAGCGTTTCCCAAAGAAAATGTTTTTGTCTGTCATCGAGAAAATTAACTCCTGGACGTGGCTTTGCTGGCTCTCTCCATTCTTGAAGGGAGATCGGGAGTTGGTCCTTCACAAGAACTCCGCACTGACGAACGAACTTGTCCGCAATCTTCTTAGGCGCGAATGGTTCGCCATTAGGTCTGATTGCCTCGATATTGTACTTTACGCCCTCCTTCAACTTTTTGTTCGGGCCTTGTTTCGTCCTGTTGCCTGAAGATTTGCTCGATCCGGATGGCTGAAAGAAGAAAGATTGATTCGTTAATATATCTTCAAGTCATTTAAAACATGTGATGATCACCAGATGCCTGCTTATATAAATATATGTACCTCGTCGGTCTTTGTTGTTTCAAGATCAACATTTTCTTCGTCATGTTCATAGTTCATGACTTCATCAATTCCGTCGTCGCGATCGAATATCATATCACCCTCCCCGGTGTTGTTTAGATATTAGGAGCCATCATAATCTTCTTCATTCTGATCATCATCTGGCCCGCGAGGATTGCGTATGATATTGAACAGGGCCTCTTCTCCCTCTCTGTCGGTATTGTCCGCCATAGGTTTTGTTTAACTAATCCAAAAGAAATATATTCAAATTACAATGCATGGATGCAATCAATTAATAAGAAAAAACTGAATCAATCATAGTACATAATAAGCATCATCGAATATAATCTTGAATACATCGTCTCGAATAATAGATATAATCTTGAATACATCGTCTCAAATAATAGATATAATCTCTAATACATCATCGGATCATGCGGCGCGGGCGGTGGACACCCAAAGAGAAGGAACCCTCACAGGATCATAGCTGAAGTGAGATCCCTGAAGAAACTGCCAGGTATTGGAGAACCTGCCGCCCTCTAACGCAACCATGTAGCGATGGACGTGCTCGTCCTCCTCCCTGACACGGCGACGTACCACCTCCAGCGGGGCCGGCTCCCTCCGCACCAAAACTGGACCACGCGAACACCACCAAACGAGATCAGGGTCGACGACCGGGGCCGGGTTCATCATCAAGCGGCGCGCCCCTCCAGGCAGCACCTCCCAGTGCCAGCCCGGTGGAGCCCAGTCCCGGACATGGGTTAGCCGAACGTCGTCGCGGATGGGTCGACGACGAGGATGTGGGCCGGGCATCATCGAGAACAAATTCTAGCTATATGCCTGCAAAAAGTAACATTTTTTTAATGATTGGATTTTGATAACTAAAATTTCTAACATTTCTATATAACTAACATTCCTATAACATTTCTAACAATGCAATATAACTAACATTTCTATAACATTTCTAATATTTCTATAACTAAAAAACAGAAAAAATTATAACACTTCTATATATATAACTAACATTTGTATAACAATTCTAATATTTCTACAACTAAAAAAAAGAAAAAATTCTAACTTTTTTATAACTATTTCTATAACTAAAAAACAGAAAAATTCCTAACAATTCTAACTTTTCTATAACATTTCTAACAATGCTATGTAACTAACTATTTCTATAACTAAAAAAAGAAAAATTTCTAACTTTTTTATAACTATTTCTCTAACTAAAAAAGCAGAAAAATTCTTAACAATTCTAACTTTTCTATAACATTTCTAACAATGCTATATAACTAACTATTTCTATAACTAAAAAAACAAAAATTTCTAACATTTTTATAACTATTTCTATAACAAAAAAACTAAAAAAATGTATGTGTGTGTGTGTGTGTGTGTGCTCACCGGCGAGGCGAGAGGTGATGGGGACAGCGACGGGCGCGACGACGACGGGGACAGGGACGGTGCAGCGACGACGGGGACGGGCCGGGGCGGCGACGACGGGGACGGGGCGGCGATGACGGGGACGACGCGGGATGGGCCGGGACGGCGCGGCGGTGACGACGGGGATGACGGGGACGGGGACGACGGGGCGGCGACGACGGGGACAGGGCGGCGACGGGGGATATGGAGACGGGGGCGGTGGGCGACGGGGCAGAGGAGAAGAAGCAGATGAGAAACTGAAAATTTTGAAGTGTTTAGTTATATAGGATGGACCTTTAGTACCGGTTGGAGCCACCAACCGGTACTAAAGGCCTGTTTTGGCCAGGCCAAGCGGCGGGAACCGCACACCCTTTTGTACCGGGTGGTGGCTCCAACCGGTACTAAAGGGGGGGCCTTCAGTACCGGTTGGAGCCACCACCCGGTACTAAAGGGGGTGCGCTGGCAAGGTGCTGTGCGGCAAGTTTAGTCCCACCTCGCTAGCCGAGGGGCGTCCGCACTGGTTTATAAACCCCCGTGCGGTAGCTCTCTCGAGCTCCTCTCCAAAGCAAGCCTACTGGGCCTACATGTTCTGTGCTGCCCTGTGGGCCTACTGGGCCTTTGTGGGCCTGCATCCTGGCCCAACAACAGGTTGGGTTTCTAGTCGTATGCAGGCCGCTTTGGCCCAGTAGGCGGGCTTTTTTATATTTTTTTGCTTTATTTATTTTTAGTTGTTTTTTGTGTATTTAGAGTTTCTTTGTGAATATTTTTGCTTTAGGTACAAAAAATTACAAACTTTCTGTTAGTGCCCGTAGTTTTCAAATTTGAATAGTTTAAATTTTGAATTATTTGAAATTAGTGTGAATCACTAGTTTGTGAATAACTTAACTTTAAAAATCAGTAAAGGCATGAAAGAATTTGTTTGCACATAAAATTTCTTCACGTTTCAAATGCCAAAACACATAACTACCCTAACTATTACAGAGATTCCCACCTGCGTGTGAAACACAGAAGAAAGTGATGATAGTGAAGCCGATCACATCCCAGATCTTTGGGTGTGAAACATTTTCTTCGCGTGTGTCCGTTTGCGCCGTAACCATGGAAAATCTTCATCATTTAACGGGATGCTCGGGTCAATATTCATTGTGAATGGAGCAATTTCATCAAACTTTTCATAATCTTCTGACATGTCTGTCTTGTCATCCACTCCCACGATGTTTCTCTTCCCAAAAAGAACTATGTGCCGCTTTGGCTCATCATACGATGCACTCACTTCCTTATCTTTTCTTTTTCTTGGCTTGGTAGACATGTCCTTCACATAGAAAACCTGTGCCACATCATTGGCTAGGACGAATGGTTCGTCTGCATATGCAAGATTGTTGAGATCCACTATTGTCATTCCGTACTGCGGGTCTTCCGTTACCCCGCCTCATGTCATATTGACCCATTTGCACCGAAACAAAGGGACCTTCAAACCACGTCGATAGTCAAGTTCCCATATCTCCTGTATATAACCATAATATGTTTCCTTTCCTGTCTTGGTTTCTGCATCAAAGCGGACACCACTGTTTTGGTTGGTGCTCTTCTTATCTTGGGCGATCGTGTAAAATGTATTACCATTTATCTCGTACCCTTTGAAAGTCATTATATTCGAAGATGGTAACTGGGACAGCAAGTACAGGTCATCTTCAATAGAGGTGTCATGCATGGTACATGTCTGCAACCAGCTGGCGAAACTCCTGGTTTGTTCACGTGTAATCCGGTCATCAGACCGCTCCGGGTGTTTGGAGCGTAGCAAATTCTTGTGTTCATCCATATACAGAGCCACCAAGGCGGAATTCTGTAGAACTGTGTAGTGTGCTTCAGTGAGAGAATGTCCATCCATACATATTATTTGTTCCCCTCCTAGCGTGCCTTTTCCATCCAGTCTGCCCTTATGCCGCGATTAAGGAACACCAATCGGCTTAAGGTTAGGAATAAAGTCAATACAAAACTCAATGACCTCCTCATTTTAATGGCCCTTGGAGATGCTTCCTTCTGGCCTAGCACGGTTATGAATATATTTCTTTAAGACTCCCATGAACCTCTCAAAGGGGAACATATTGTGTAGAAATACAGGACCCAAAACGTTAATCTCTTCGCATATGTGAACTAGGACGTGCGTCATGATGTTGAAGAAGGATGGTGGGAACACCAACTCGAAACTGACAAGACATTGCACCAAAGCATTCTCTAACCTTGGTATGATTTCTGGATCGATTACCTTCTGAGAGATTGCATTGAGAAATGCACATAGCTTCACAATGGCTAATCGAACGTTTTCCGGTAGAAGCCCCCTCAATGCAACCAGAAGCAGTTGCGTCATAATCACGTGGCAGTCATGAGACTTTAGGTTCTGGAACTTTTTCTCTGCCATGTTTATTATTCCCTTTATATTCGACGAGAAGCCATACGGTACCTTAATACTAAGCAGGCATTCAAAGAAGATTTCCTTCTATTCTTTGGTAAGAGCATAGCTTGCATGACCCTGATGTATGCCATCTTTTCCGTGCATACGTTGCTAGTCCTCCCGTGCCTCAGGTGTATCTTTTATCTTCCCATACACGCCCAAGAAGCCAAGCAGGGTCACACAAAGATTCTTCGTCACGTGCATCACGTCGATTGCGGAGCGGACCTCTAGGTCTTCCCAATAGGGCAGGTCCCAAAATATAGATTTATTCTTCCACATGGGTGCGCGTCCGTCAGCGTCATTCGGAACAGGTTGTCCACCAGGACCCTTTCCAAAGACCACCTTCAAATCCTTGACCATATCATGTACATCAGCACCAGTACGGTGGCGAGGCTTCGTCCGGTGATCCGCCTCACCTTTGAAATGCTTGCCTTTCTTTATACGGGATGCCTGCTCGGAAGAAATCGACGATGTCCCAGGTACACATTCTTCTTACAATTAGCCAAATATATACTGTCGATATCGTCCAAACAGTGCGTGCATGCGCGGTATCCCTTGTTTGTCTGTCCTGAAAGGTTACTGAGAGCAGGCCAATCATTGATGGTCACGAACAGCAACGCCTTTAGGTCAAATTCTTCCCCATGTGCTCATCCCACGCACGTACACCTGTTCCATTCCACAGTTGTAAGAGTTCTTCAACTCATGGCCTTAGGTACACATCAATGTCGTTGCCGGGTTGCTTAGGGCCTTGGATGAGCACTGGCATCATAATGAACTTCCGCTTCATGCACAACCAAGGAGGAAGGTTATACAAACATAGAGTCACATGCCAGTTGCTATGGTTACTGCTCTGCTCCCCAAAATGATTAATGCCATCTGCGCTTAGACCAAACCATACGTTCCTTGCGTCATCTGCAAACTCCTTCCCGTACTTTCTTTCGATTTTTCTCCACTGCGACCCGTCAGCGGGTACTCTCAACTTTCCGTCTTTCTTACGGTCTTCTCTATGCCATCGCATCGCCTTGGCATGCTCTTTGTTTTGGAACAAAAGTTTCAACCATGGTATTATAGGAGCATACCACATCACCTTGGCAGGAATCTTCTTCCTGGGGCGCTCGCCCTCGACATCACCAGGGTCATCGCGGCTGATCTTATAGCGCAATGCACCGCATACCGGGCAAGTGTTCAAATCCTCATACTCACCGCGGTAGAGGATGCAATCATTAGGGCATGCATGTATCTTCTACACCTCTAACCCTAGAGGGCAGACAGCCTTCTTAGCTTGGTACGTACTCTCGGGCAATTCGTTGTCCTTTGGAAGCATATCCTTTATCATTACCAGCAACTTTCCAAATCCCTTGTTAGATACACCATTCTCTGCCTTCCATTGCAGCAATTCCAGTGTGGTGCCCAGCTTTTTCTTGTCACCTACGCAATTCGGGTACAACATTTTTTTGTGATCCTCTAACATGCGCTGCAACTTCTTCTTCTCCAAATCACTTGCGCAGTTTCTCTTTGCATCGGCAATGGCCCGACCTAGATCATCAACGGGCTCATCCGATGCCTCTTCTTCAGCTTCTTCCCGCATTGCCGGCTCAGCTTCATCCCACATTACCAGCTCAGCTTCTTCCCTCGTTGTTGTATCATCGTATTCAGGGAACACATGGCCAGGATAGTTGTCGTCGTCCTCTTCTTCTTCATTGTCTTCCATTATAACCCCTCTTTCTCCATGCTTGGTCCAAACATTATAGTGGGGCATGAAACCGGACTCAAACAGGTGGACGTGAATGGTTCTTGATGTAGAGTAATTGCGACCATTCTTACAGCCAGCACATGGACAATGCATAAAACCATCTGCTCGCTTGTTTGCCTCAGCCGCAAGCAGAAAAGTACGCACGCCATTAATGAACTCGGGAGAGCATCGGTCATCGTACATCCATTGCCGGCTCATCATCAATACACAGCACCGAAAACATCAAATTAATACAATACATAAAGTTCATACATAAAGATCATACAACACTTAAATGCAACAAACAAATAACTCTCTAGCTAAAGAATTTAAATGCAACAACAAATGCGATCAAGATCGCAACTAAGGTAACAATTGATCCAACAGCATAATGATACCAAGCCTCACTATGAATGGCATATTTTCTAATCTTTCTAATCTTCAAGCGCATTTTCTCCATCTTAATCTTGTGATCATCGACGACATCGGCAACATGCAACTCCAATTCCATCTTCTCCCCCTCAATTCTTTTCAATTTTCCTTCAAATCCTTGTTTTCTCTTTCAACTAAATTTAACCTCTTGACAATAGGGTCGGTTGGAATTTCGGGTTCAACTACCTCCTACATACAAATATCTATGTCAACTTGATGGGCATAATTTGTCATAAACACAAAATGCAATGAATAGTTTAAAAGAGAATATACCACATCCGAATCATAACCCGGACGAGGGCCGACGGGGACGGATATCGAAACCATGGCACTATGCATAACAAACAACGTATGGGTAAGATAATTATACAAGTAACTATATATCCAAATCACACAAACATCATTTTTTATATAAAACTTCATGAACAAGAGGCTCACCACAAGGTGGTGCCGGCGACAGGACGTTGCGAGCGATCGACGGTGGTTACGACGGAGATTTAGAAGGTACTAAGTAAACCACACCTACATATGCAAAACTAAGTGTTATTTTTGACCTCAAATTGCATATAAATCAAATACTAGCACATATATATAATTCCTCCAAATTACTAAACTCAAAAATCAATCACTATATAAAGCATTGCACGAGCTAATCTAGCAATGAGAGATGAAAGGAAAAAGTTGCTAACCTTTGTGATCATTTGAATGGATGGGGGCCTTCAAATCTTGGGGAAAATGTGTGATGAGCTTGAGAGGAAGAGGGAAAAGAACAGAGAGGAGAGGGGAAAGGGGAAGAACAGAGCGAGGTCGGGTGGACGAAGGGTCTATGTAGGACGACCTTTAGTACCGGTTCGTGATACGACCCGGTACTAAAGGTGCTGGAGGAGCCCCGGACTGACAACATCCTGCCACCACTCACTTTAGTACCGGTTCGTGGCACAAACCGGAGCTAAAGGTTCGTCATGAACCGGTACTAATGAGAGCGTCCCGGCTAGCCGTTGGAACCGGCACTAATGTACACATTAGTGCCGGCTCAAATTCAAACCGGCACTAATGTGCTTCACGTTTGACCCTTTTTCTACTAGTGTGTGCGCCTAAACTGGAGACCTTGGGTGTAATACATGATCTCTGTGCTAATTTCAATATGGTGTTTGGCTCCATAGTTCTTCAGGTACTTTATATTATCATCTACACTTGTAACCATAAGCTGCATTTTAAATTTCTGCGCATAATTTATATATCATCTTGGAGTACACATTTTGTACTAATATTATGTTCTATGCTCAATGAAGAGTTTCTCCATGGATGGCCTATCAATGGTGCTGGATTCTGTCAAGATCTTATATATCCAAATGAATAGTTTTGATCTGAACAAGATTATTGGCTTGCTGCAATGCTTTCCATGTCTGGAGAAGTTGTATATAAAGGTGATAATTTCACACACATTGGAAGCCTGCATATAGTGTACTAGAATTAACCGTTCAGTTGTTGCTCTTTCGACACTCTTCTTTTAGACCTTAACTGTTTTCAATCTTCATGTCTATTTAGGCAACAGGACGGGGTAAGAAAGTTATAACCAATCGGTGGATTCGTAAGCATCGGGATTTTCTCACTTCGCATGAGATTCAATTGAGGACAATAATGCTAGAACGATATGTAGCCAACCGTGCAAACACAAGATTTGTCACATTCTTCCTGCTGAATGCGAGGTTACTATTGTCCATCAGGCTTAAGTTTATCAGCAACATTTTTTGACGGATGGGTATGTCAAAGAGCAAAAAAAGGAGTTTCAGGTGGGCAAAAGAGCTTCTGAACGTGCCGGGCTTCTATTTACAACATATTGTGGTCATAATCCAGTAAATTTTATGACCCAGGATGTTCATTCTATGGACCTGACCGAGGAATTTGACTATGACTGCCAAAAACAGTGCTGGAGTTAGATGTTGTTGCCCTTTTCAATCTTGTTTTTTTGTAAACCTGATGAAGAATTAACCCTCGTGCTTTTGTACAGTTTGTAAGCTGGACTTAGATGTTCCTTTCCTTTTCAACTCGGCTGTGACTGTCATATTTTCTTTGAAACAAGGCAAATGGCTTGCCATTCATTTAATTTAGAGTGAAATATTGTAACAAATCCGAACCAAGGGAAATAACATCACTCTCGCCGGCTGCTTGAGCTCACTGTGCATTACAGAAGCCAAGTGATTAGCCCCCACTAGCACCCACAAACTTATTTCGATCTAGCACATTAAATGGGCTCTAAATTTTCACAGGAAAGGCTGGACATCTGGGGCTCACGCCATTGTCAACGTAGTCAATAAACGAGAGAATTACACTACGAGCGGCTGACACCAGGGACCCAGCAAGTCGCGCAGTTTTTTTTGAGGAACAAGCAGTTGTTATTTATACTAGTTTTAGCGACGGATCAGGGTAACGACGGGGCTGTGCGGGGGCTGTGGCCCGTCTAGCCAGGGTTTTATTTATGTTTACCACATCATGAGCCCAGTTGTGTTTTTTTCTTGCTGAAAATGGCTAGCCCAGTTCTATTTTTTTAAAGAAATACCCAAACAAGGCCTACTTGCCTTATCGGCCCTGCTGGGCTACAAATCTTTCAAGACGAGGAGAGTTTCATTCGGTTTGCCCAGAAATGGGCTGTACATTTTTAAAACACATCAAACCGGGAATTAGTTTCATTTTTTTTTCATTACAGGATCTTAAATTCCATTGATTTTTATGCCTGGACAATTATTTGGATTTTATATTTATATAAATTATTTTTCAAAATAGTTTGAATGTGAATCGATATTTCTGGATTAAAAACAGTTGACCGCACCGAAATATGCAAAATTTCGTATACTTTTTAACCGTGGCCACAATATGGGGTGTGATGCTAACAAAAAGAAGATGGGCTCCAAAAAATTCTTAATAATTAGCAAATGGGTTGTACATTATTAGAAATAATGGCAGATGGGATGTATGCTGTTTTCCACAGATTTGAGGCTGACTTGTGCGCCTACAACAGGTTGACGCATATGCTTTCATAATAAAAAGGTTGACGCACACGCAACGCCCTGTCAACTTAGTCAACACACGAGAGCAGTGACAGTTGGATGTCCATCCAACGGCTGTCGTGCTTCTTCAATCTCTGCTCTTCATGCTCAAGCCGCTCAAACAAGCGCCGACGGGACTGCCTGCTCCCTCCTCCGCGCGGCCGGCTGTGCTGCCGTGCAGGCCTCACTGCCCAACCGTACTCCCATCGCTGGCCTAGCCATCCCTCTACTCACCCATACCTGCTGTTATTCTCCGGCGACGGCAGACGAACCAGTAAACCCTCGTACAGTCGTACTCCCCTCCGCGTGGGAAACAACTGCCAAGTATTCCCTGGCTCCGTGTCGTTCCCTTCCTAGGCCTCGCCGTCGTCCACCGCCCTGGTGCTCTCGGCGCGGCCTGGTCAACGTGATCAATGAACGACATCCATCGGAAGTGGACTGTACGTGGAGAGGCTGACAGTTGGGTCCACGGCCACACACAAGGAAATGCCTCCTTATTACGCACAAAATAATGATTCCTCCACCTGACAGCTAGGACCCACAGGAAGAGCCTCTGTATTTTGCGAAAAAACGTTCCCCCCGCTGACAGGTCGGACCCACCAGCTATATATTCGCATGCAAAGAAGTGCCTGCTTACTAAGCCCAAAAAAATGAATACCCCCTGCTAGCTGGGAACCACCATATTGTTGGGTTGACTTGTGGGCCTACTAAGTTGACAGGGACGGAGAGCTTTGTCAACTTAGTCAATACTCCAGTGACCATATGATGTCCATCCAACGGCCATAGTGCTTCTTCAACCTCTGGTCTTTTTGCTCCAGCCGCCCAAAGCAGCGCCGGTCGTGCCGCCTGCTCCTGCCTCCCGTGGCCGGCTGTGCTACCGCGGAGGCCTCACCGCCCCCATACTACTCCCACCACTGGCCAAGCCATCCCTCCACTCACCCACACGCCCTGTTATTCTGTGGCGACGGCAGCCTCACACCGCAGCTGAACCAGTGAACCCTCGTACTCCTCTCCGCGTGGGCATCCACTGCCGCGTCTTGCACGGCTCCGCGTCGTCCCCTTCCTAGGCCTCGCTGTCGTTCACTGCCGTGGTGCTCTCGGCGCGGTGTGGTCAATGTGGTCAACGACCGACTTCCATCGGAAGAGTACTGTACGTGGAGAGGCTGACAGCCGGGTCCACGACAGCCGCAAGGAAGTGCCTCCTTATTACGCGGAAAATAATTATTCCTCCACCTGACAGTGGGGACCCACCGGACGGGCCACCATTATTTTGCAAAAAAAATCGTTTCCCCCTGACTGCTGGGACCCACCAGACGGGCCACCGTATTTCACGAAAAAAACGTTCCCCCCGCTGTCAGCTCGGACCCACCGGAAGTGCCTCCTTATTACGCACAAAAAAATGAATACTCCCCTGGCTAGCTGGGACCCACCTTGCTGGGAGGCTGACTTGTGGGCCTACTAAGTTGACGGGCACGAAGGGTTTGTCAACTTAGCCAATATAAATGATTCTAGCTCCAGTGACCGTACGATGTCTATCCAACGGCCGTAGTGCTTCTTCAACCTTTGGTCTTCTTGCTCCAGCCGCCCAAAGCAGCACCGGCTGTGCTGCCGCAGAGGCCTCACAGCCCCTACTATTCCCACCGCCGGCCAGGCCCTGCGGCGACGGCAGCCTCACACCACAGCCGAACCAGTGAATCCTCGTAGACCTCTCCGCGCGGGCTTCCACTGCTGCGTCGTCCCCTTCCTAGGCCTCACCGTCGTCCACCGCCGTGGTGCTCTCCGCGCGGCGTGGTCAAGGAACGACTTCCATCGAAAAAGTACTGTACGTGGAGAGGCTGACAGCTGGGTCCACGGCCACAGCCCAGTCTTTTTGTGATTTGCCAAGTTAGTCGCTTTGTCAGGCCTATTGTGCTGCAGATCTTTCAAGATGAGGAGAGCTTTCATTCGGCTAGCCGAGAAAATGGCCCATCAGTAATGGGAAATGGGTTGTACATTTTTAAAACACATCAAACCGGCAATTAGTTTCAAATATCTTTTTTTTCATTTCAAGATTTTAAATGACATTAATTTTTATGCATGGAGAATTTGTTGGATTTTATATTGATACACATTTATTTTTAAAATCAGTTTGAATGTGAGTCGAAATTTCGGGATTAAAAACAGTTCGGACCGCACCGAAATATGCACAATTTCATATAATTTTTTAACCGTTGCCACAATATGGGCTGTAATGCTAACAAAAAGAATATGGAATCCAAAGAAAACCTTAAGAATTAGCAAATGGGCTGTAAATTATTAGAAATAATGGCAGATGGGCTGTATGTTGTTTTCCACAGATTTGAGGCTTTCCTAACAAAAAGGTTGACGCACAAGCACTGACTGTTGGATGTCCATCCAACGGCCGTCGTGCTTCTTCAATCTCTGCTCTTTCTGCTCTAGCCGCTCAAACAAGCGCCAGCAGGACTGCCTGCTCCCTCCTCCGTGCGGCCAGCTGTGCTGCCGCGCAGGCCTCACCGCCCGACCGTACTCCCATCGCTGGCCTAGCCATCCCTCTACTCACCCACACCTGCTGTTATTCTCTGGCGATGGCAGACGAACCAGTAAACCCTCGTACAGTCGTACTCCCCTCCGCGTGGGAAACAACTACCGGGTCTTCCCTGCCTCCGTGTCGTCCCCTTCCTAGGCCTCGCCGTCGTCCATCGTCCTGGTGCTGTCGGCACAGCGTGGTCAACGTGGTCAAGGAACGACTTCCATCGGACGTGGACTGTACATGGAGAGGCTGACAGTTGGGTCCACGGCCACACACAAGGAAATGCCTCCTTATTACGCGCAAAATAATGATTCCTCCACCTGACAGCTAGGACCCACAGGAAGGGCCTCTGTATTTCGTGAAAAAAACGTTCCCCCTGCTGACAGGTCGGACCCACCAGCTATATATTCGCATGCAAAGAAGTGCCTGCTTATTAAGCCCAAAAAAATGAATACCCCCTGCTATCTGGGAACCACCATATTGTTGGGTTGACTTGTGGGCCTACTAAGTTGACAGGGACGGAGAGCTTTGTCAACTTAGTCAATACTCCAGTGACCATATGATGTCCATCCAACGGCTATAGTGCTTCTTCAACCTCTGGTCTTTTTGCTCCAGCCGCCCAAAGAAGCACCGGTCGTGCCGCCTGCTCCTGCCTCCCGTGGCCGGCTGTGCTACCGCGGAGGCCTCACGTCCCCCATACTACTCCCACCACTGGCCAAGCAATCCCTCCACTCACCCACACGCCCTGTTATTCTGCGGCGACGGCAGCCTCACACCGCAGTCGAACCAGTGAACACTCGTACTCCTCTCCGCGTGGGCATCCACTGCCGCGTCTTGCACGGCTCCGCGTTGTCCCCTTCCCCTTGTTCTCGCTCCCTCGAGATATGCCCAAGTACAACGGCTCCGTGAAGCCGGAAGATTGGCTGGTTGACTACTCCACCACCGTCAACATAGAGAACAGCAACAAGCGCGTTGCCGTGAAGTACGATCCACTCATGCTCCAGGGCACGGCCCGGACATGGCTGAACAGCCTCAAGCCCTACGATGTCAATAGTTGGCTGGATTTCACCGAAGTCTTCATCTGCAACTTCACCAGCACCTACAAGTGGCCGCCCAAGCCTTGCCAGCTCTCTCTATGCATCCAAGGGCCGACAGAGTCCACCCGCGACTACTTGACGCGGTGGGCCAAACTGCGCAACTCCTGCGAAGGGGTGCATGAGGTGCAAGCCATAGAGTATTTCATGGTCGGGTGCAGAGAAGGCACCTAGCTCAAGCGTCGCCTCCTCTATGACGAGCTGAGTATACTCGGCGAGCTGCTGATCATAGCAGACAAGTACGCCACTGCCGATTCCTCCATGAAGTCGGAGCTTGCTACCTCTTGAGCACTGCGTTGGTTTTCCCTTGAAGAGGAAATGGTGATGCAGCAAAGTAGCGTAAGTATTTCCCTCAGTTTTTGAGAACCAACGTATCAATCCAGTAGGAGGCCACGCACGAGTCCCTCGCACCTACACAAACAGAAAATCCTCGCAACCAACATAATAAAGGGGTTGTCAATCCCTTCATGTTCACTTACAAAAGTGAGATCTGATAGATATGGTAAGATAATATTTTTGGTATTTTTATGATAAAGATGCAAATAAAGAAAGCAAAATAAACGAAAAAGGAAATAGCTTGTTGAGGGAAGATTAATATGATGGAAAATAGACCCGGGGGCCATAGGTTTCACTAGTGGCTTCTCTCGAGAGCATAAGTATTACGGTGGGTAAACAAATTACTATTGAGCAATTGACAGAAATGAGCATAGTTATGAGAATATCTAGGTATGATCATGTATATAGGCATCATGTCCGAGACAAGTAGACCGACTCCTGCCTGCATCTACTACTATTACTCCACACATTGACCGCTATCCAGCATGCAACTAGAGTATTAAGTTCAAAAGAACAGAGTAGCACTTTAAGCAAAATGACATGATGTATAGGGATAAACTCATGCAATATGATATAAACCCCATCTTGTTATCCTCGATGGCAACAATACAATACGTGCCTTGCAGCCCCTACTGTCAATGGGAAAGGACACCGCAAGATTGAACCCAAAGCTAAGCACTTCTCCCATTTTAAGAAAGATCAATCTAGTTGGCCAAACCAAACTGATAATTCGAAGAGACTTGCAAAGATAACCAATCATACATAAAATAATTCAGAGAAGATTCAAATATTGTTCATAGGTAAACTTGATCATAAACCCACAATTCATCGGTCTCAACAAACACACCCCAAAAGAAGATTACATCGAATAGATCTCCACAAGAGAGGGGGGAACTTTGTATTGAGATCCAAAAAGAGAGAAGAAGCCATCTAGCTAATAACTATGGACCCGAAGGTCTGAAGTAAACTACTCACACTTCATCGAAGAGGCTATGGTGTTGATGTAGAAGCCCTCCATGATCGATGCCCCCTCCGACGGAGCTCCGGAAAAAGCCCCAAGATGGGATCTCACGGACACAGAAAGTTACGGTGGTGGAATTAGGGTTTTGGCTCAGTATCTGGTAGTTTGGGGGTACGTAGGTATATATAGGAGGAAGAAGTACGTCGGTGGAGCAACATGGGCCCCACGAGGGTCGAGGGCGCGCCTGGGGG
Source organism: Triticum dicoccoides (assembly GCF_002162155.2). Lineage (NCBI taxonomy): Eukaryota > Viridiplantae > Streptophyta > Magnoliopsida > Poales > Poaceae > Triticum > Triticum dicoccoides. The sequence continues at coordinate 590,127,085 of NC_041388.1, forward strand.
GGGGGGGGTAGGCGCGTCAACTACCTCGTGCCCTCCTGGTTGATTTCTTGACGTAGGGTCCAAGTCCTCTGGATCATGTTCGTTTCGAAAATCACGTTCCCGAAGGTTTCATTCCATTTGGACTCCGTTTGATATTCTTTTTCTGTGAAACTCCGAAATAGGCAAAAAACAGCAATTTTGGGCTGGGCCTCCGGTTAATAGGTTAGTCCCAAAAATAATATAAAAGTGTACAATAAAGCCCAATAATGTCCAAAACAGGATATAATATAGCATGGAACAATCAAAAATCATAGATACGTTGGAGATGTATCAGAGCTCCGAGTGGACACGTCTGGGAAAGTGCTCCCCCAGCTCCTCAAACACCGACTGGCGATTCCAGTCAGTGCCAACAGTCAAACGACAACAAGCGCAAGGCCCAGCAGCCAGCTTCCACCAGCCGACAAGTTGCAACAGTTGGAGACCAGCAGCCGGAGGGTCAGCCTGGCCCCAAGCGTCAGAAGGGCGGCAAGCCTGCCGGGTTGCCCGCCTTCTCCTTAGAGTAGACCCTTGATGCTCCTTGCATGTTCCAGAGTGGCGCGAATCCGTCTAACCATACCACCCAGGGATAGTTATGTGAAATTCTAGGTATGATCATGTATATAGGCATCACGTCCGAGACAAGTAGACCAACTCCTGCCTGCATCTACTACTATTACTCCACACATCGACCTCTATCCAGCATGCATCTAGAGTATTAAGTTCATTAGAACAGAGTAACGCTTTAAGCAAGATGACATGATGTAGAGGGATAAACTCATGCAATATGAAATAAATCCCATCCTGTTATCCTCGATGGCAACAATACAATACGTGCCTTGCTGCCCCTACTGTCACTGGGAAAGGACACCGGAAGATTGAACCCAAAGCTAAGCACTTCTCCCATTGCAAGAAAGATCAATCTAGTAGGCCAAACCAAATTGATAATTCAAAGAGACTTGCAAATATATCCAATCATACATAAAAGAATCCAGAGAAGATTCAAATATTGTTCATAGATAAACTTGATCATAAACCCACAATTCATCGATCTCAACAAACACACCACAAAAGAAGATTACATCGAATAGATCTCCACAAGAGAGGGGGAGAACTTTGTATTGAGATCCAAAAAGAGAGAAGAAGACATCTAGCTAATAACTATGGACCCGAAGGTCTGAAGTAAACTACTCACACTTCATCGGAGAGGCTATGGTGTTGATCTAGAAGCCCTCCGTGATCGATGCCCCCTACGGCGGAGCTCTGGAAAAGGCCCCAAGATGGGATCTCATGGATACAGAAATTTATGGCGGTGGAATTAGGGTTTTGGCTCCGTATCTGGTAGTTTGGGGGTACGTAGGTATATATAGGAGGAAGAAGTATGTCCGTGGAGCAACGTTGGCCCCACGAGGGTGGAGGGCGCGCCTGGGGGGGGGGGGGGTAGGCGCGCCCCTACCTCGTGCCCTTCTGGTTGCTTTCTTGACGTAGGGTCCAAGTCCTCTAGATCACGTTCGTGGGGCATAAGTCTTTGGAAGCTAAATGGTTGCAAGAAAGGCTAAATGTTAGTGCTGAAAATTTAAAATATCTTAGCCATACTTGTGAACTTTGCAATGAACATGGTCATTTAAATATCAAATGCAAATTGTTTCATGATTGAATCGTGTCCAAAAATTGTGATGACTTGATTTCCCTTGCACATCATAATGAACTTAGTTTTCTTTTGGGTTATGAAGAAATGAAACGTCAAACTAAGCCTATTCCAGAATATAACCTCAAGAAATTCCTCGATATTGATCTAGAGGAAATTTATATGTATTGTGCGGTAAATTGCATTGAAAATCCTTATATTGCCAATTACATAAAGAAAAGAAAAGAAATAGAGGATGAAGAGAATACTAATGAAAGGGAAGAGACCTCCCAATATCCTCCTATTATTTCTTATGATGAATCAGGTAACGAGGAGGAGCCTCCTATTCAACCAATCTCATTAATAAGGAGCTCCGAAAAAGAGGATTAAACCCACACGTGATGTGAATAAGAAAAATAAAAGACGGAGAAGCAAAGGTAGAAAGGTATCTCTCCCAAATGATGTTGCTCCTCTTACTCATTGTGATGATGATAATTGCTATACTATTGGTGCCATCCATACTATTATTGATGAGAGTGATTATGATTATGATATGAAAATGCCCAAGCTTGGGGATTCTATGTTTGATGAACATGATGTTTTTGAGAATATATTTGCTGCAATTAATGTTTGTCCCAAGATTGGGGACGCTACATTTAATGAAGATGATATTTTTAGTCTCCCAAGTTTTGATATGCAAATTTATAATGATGATAGCATGCCTCCTACTTATGATGATTATATTTATGAAAGTTGATTTGGAGAGGTCATGACTTTATTTAGTGATGATTCCACTATCTTGGAAGAGGTTTTAATCGATTATGATGAGAACAAAGTTGGTACTTGTGATAATTATTGTGATGATACATATGTTATAAAAAGTACTGATGATTATATTTATAGAACTTGTCATGATTATGATTATCATTTTCCTGAATACTACTCTTTTAATGTGGAAACAATTTGTAGTATTCGAGTTTCTTATGATACTCCCACTATTCTGAATGAGAATAATTTTGCTTATGTGGAGAGTAGTAATTTTTCTATGCTTGTAAGCAATGCTTTATGTGATGGTTATATTGTTGAATTCATTCATATGCTACTGAAAATTATTATGAGGGAGGAACATGTGCTTGTAGGAATTGCAATAACATCGAGTTCCTCTCTATGTGCTTAAAGTTTTGAAGTTATGCTTGTTTTGCCCTCTAACGCTAGTTGATTATTGTTCCCATAAGTTGTTTGCTCACAAAATCCCTATGCATAGGAAGTGGGTTAGACTTAAATGTACTAGTTATATTCTTCATTATGCCCTCTTTATGTTTCAATTCTTATCTTTTATGTGAGCATCATTTAAATCATCATGCCTAGCTAGGGGCGTAAAAAACGATAGCGCTTGTTGGGAGGCAACCCAATTTTATTTTTGTTCCTTGATTTTTGTTATGTTTAGTAATAAATAATTCATCTAGCCTCTGTTTAGATGTGGTTTTATGTTTTAATTAGTGTTTGTGCCAAGTAAAGCCTTTAGGACCTTCTTGGGTGATTGTTATTTGATCTTGCTGTAAAAAAACAGAAAGTATGCGCTCACGAGAATAATTTTCATTTTTTACCAGAGAGGGATAACATACCAATTCCAACTGAAGTAGATCATTAAATGAATTTCCTAGGACTTCCTAATTTCTCAGGATTTTTGGAGTTACAGAAGTATTCGAATCCTACAGATTACTACAGACTATTCTGTTTTTGACAGATTCTGTTTTTCTATGTGTTGTTTGCCTATTTTGATGAATCTATGAGTAGTATCGGGGGGTATGAACCATAGAGAAGTTGAAATATAGTATATATTACGCTAATATGAATTTATAATGAGTTCACAACGGTGCCTAAGTGGTGATTTATTTTCTTATATTAACGGAGCTTACGAGTTTTCTGTTAAGTTTTCTGTTGTGAAGTTTTCAAGTTTTGGGTAGAGATTCGATGGACTATGGAATAAGGAGTGGCAAGAGCCTAAGCTTGAGGATTCCCAAGGCACCCCAAGGTAATATTCAAGGATAACCAAGAGCCTAAGCTTGGGGATGCCCCGGAAGGCATCCCCTCTTTCATCGTCATTCATCGGTAACTTTACTTGGAGCTATATTTTTATTCACCACATGATATGTGTTTTGCTTGGAGCGTCATTTTATTTTATTTTGTTTTGCTTGCTGTTTGTATAAAATACCAAGATCTGAAATTCTTAAATGTTAGAGATTCTTCACATAGTTGCATAATTATTCGACTACTCATTGATCTTCACTTATATCTTTTGGAGTAGTTTGTCATTTGCTCTACTGCTTCACTTATATCTTTTTAGAGCACGGCGGTGGTTTTATTTTGAAGAAATTGTTGAACTCTCATGCTTCACTTATATTATTTTGAGATTCTTTTAGAACAACATGGTAGTTTGCTTTGGTTATGAATTTAGTCCTAATATGATGGGCATCCAAGAAGGATATATAAAAACTTTCATATAAAGTGCATTGAATACCATGAGAAGTTTGATACTTGATGATTGTTTTGAGATATGAAGATGGTGATATTAGAGTCATGCTAGTTGAGTAGTTGTGAACTTGAGAAATACTTGTGTTGAAGTTTGTGATTCCCGTAGCATGCACGTATGGTGAACCGTTATGTGATGAAGTCGGAGCATAATTTATTTATTGATTGTCTTCCTTATGAGTGGCGGTTGGGGACGAGCGATGGTCTTTTCCTACCAATCTATCCCCCTAGGAGCATGTGCGTAGTACTTTGTTTCGATAACTAATAAATTTTTCCAATAAGTATGCGAGTTCTTTATGACTAATGTCGAGTCCATGGATTATACGCACTCTCACCCTTCCACCATTGCTAGCCTCTCTAGTACCGCGCAACTTCGCCGGTACCATAAACCAACCATATGCATTACTCAAAATAGGCACCATACCTGCCTATTATGGCATTTCCATAGCCATTCCAAGATATATTGCCATGCAACTTTCCACCGTTCCGTTTATGACACGCTTCATCATTGTCATATTGCTTTGCATGATCATGTAGTTGACATCGTATTTGTGGCAAAGCCACCATTTTCATAATTCTTTCATACATGTCACTCTTGTTTCGTTGCATATCCCGGTACACCGCCAGAGGCATTCATATAGAGTCCTATTTTGTTCTAAGTATCGAGTTGTAATTCTTGAGTTGTAAATAAAAAAAGTGTGATGATCATCATTATTAGAGCATTGTCCCATGTGAGGAAAGGATGATGGAGACTATGATTCCCCTACAAGTCGGGATGAGACTCCGGACGAAAAAAAAGAAAAAAAGGCCATAAAAGAAAGAGAAGGCCCAAAAAAAGAAAAAAGAAAAAATGAGAGAAAAAGAGAGAAGGGGCAATGCTACTATCCTTTTACCACACTTGTGCTTCAAAGTAGCACCATGTTCTTCATGATAGAGAGTCTCCTATGTTGTCACTTTCATATACTAGTGGGAATTTTACATTACAGAACTTGGCTTGTATATTCCAATGATGGGCTTCCTCAAAATTGCCCTAGGTCTTCATGAGCAAGCAAGTTGGATGCACACCCACTTAGTTCTTTTGTTGAGCTTTCATACACTTATAGCTCTAGTGCATCCGTTGCATGGCAATCCCTACTCACTTACATTGATATCTATTGATGGGCATCTCCATAGCCCGTTGATACTCCTAGTTGATGTGAGACTATCTTCTCCTTTTTGTCTTCTCCACAATCACCATTCTATTCCACCTATAGTGCTATATCCATGGCTTACACTCATGTATTGCGTGAAGATTGAAAAGGTTTGAGAACATCAAAAGTATGAAACAATTGCTTGGCTTGTCATCGGGGTTGTGCATGATTTAAATACTTTGTGTGGTGAAGATGGAGCATAGCCAGACTATATGATTTTGTAGGGATAGCTTTCTTTGGCCATGTTATTTTGAGAAGACATGATTACTTTATTAGTGTGCTTGAAGTATTATTATTTTTATGTCAATATTAAACTTTTGTCTTGAATCTTATGGATCTGAACATTCATGCCACAATAAAGATAATTGCTTAGAGAAATATGCCAAATAGCATTCCACATCAAAAAATATGTTTTTATCATTTACCTACTCGAGGACGAGCAGGAATTAAGCTTGGGGATGCTTGATACGTCTCCAACGTATCTATAATTTTTTATTCCATGTTATTATATTATCAACCTTGGATATTTTATATGCATTTATATGATATTTTATATGATTTTTGGGACTAACCTATTAACCTAGAGCCCAGTGCCAGTTTCTGTTTTTTCCTTGTTTTAGAGTATCGCACAAAAGGAAAATCAAATGGAGTCCAATTGACCTGAAACTTCACGGAACTTATTTTTGGACCAGAAGAAGCCCACGGAGTATCGGAGATGGACCAGAAGAGGCCCGGGCTGCCCACGAGGGTGGGGGGTGCGCCCACCCCCTGGGCGCGCCCCCCTGCCTCGTGGACAGCCCGGAGATCCACCGACGTACTTCTTCCTCCTATATATATCCATATACCCTAAAAACTTCGGGGAGCAGAATAGATCGGGAGTTCCGCCGCCAGAAGCCTCCGTAGCCACCGAAAACCAATCTATACCCATTCTGGCACCCTGTCGGAGGGGGAATCCCTCTCTGGTGGCCATCTTCATCATCCCGGTGCTCTTCATGACGAGGAGGGAGTAGTTCTCCCTCGGGGATGACGGTATGTACCAGTAGTATGTGTTTGATCTCTCTCTCTCTCTCTCTCTCTCTCGTGTTCTTGAGGTGGTACGATCTTGATGTATCGCGAGCTTTGGTATTATATTTGGATCTTATGATGTTTCACCCCCTCTACTCTCTTGTGATGAATTGAGTTTTCCCTTTGAAGTTATCTTATCGGATTGAGTCTCTAAGGATTTGAGAACACTTGATGTATGTCTTGCATGTGCTTATCTGTGGTGACAATGGGATATGATGTGATCCAGTTGATGTATGTTTTGGTGATCAACTTGCGAGTTCTATGACCTCGTGAACTTATGCATAGGGGTTGGCACACATTTTCGTCTTGACTCTCTGGTAGAAACTTTGGGGCACTCTTTGAAGTTCTTTGTGTTGGTTGAATAGATGAATCTGAGATTGTGTGATGTATATCGTATAATCATACCCACGGATACTTGAGGTGACATTGGAGTATCTAGGTGACATTAGGGTTTTGGTTGATTTGTGTCTTAACGTGTTATTCTAGTATGAACTCTATGATAGATTGAACGGAAAGAATAGCTTCATGTTATTTTTTTACGGACTGTGAATAGATCGATCAGAAAGGATAACTTTGAGGTGGTTTCGTACCCTACAATAATCTCTTCGTTTGTTCTCCGCTATTAGTGACTTTGAAGTGACTCTTTGTTGCATGTTGAGGGATAGTTATATGATCCAATTATGTTATTATTGTTGAGAGAACTTGCACTAGTGAAAGTATGAACCCTAGGCCTTGTTTCAACGTATTGCAATACCGTTTTCGCTCACTTTTATCATTAGTTACCATGCTGTTTTTATATTTTGAGATTAAAAAAACCTATATCTACCATCCATATTGCACTTGTATCACCATCTCTTCGCCGAACTAGTGCACCTATACAATTTACCATTGTATTGGGTGTGTTGGGGACACAAGAGACTCTTTGTTATTTGGTTGCAGGGTTGTTTCAGAGAGACCATCTTCATCCTATGCCTCCCACGGATTGATAAACCTTAGGTCATCCATTTGAGGGAAATTTGCTACTGTCCTACAAAACTCTGCACTTGGAGGCCCAACAACGTTTACAAGAAGAAGGTTGTGTAGTAGACATTAGTCGCCTCCTCTCGCCAGTTGACTCGCTCTTGGAGACCGAAGTCCAGAACATTGTGGCCTTCCTTGAAGCTAGGGCCAACGTCCAGGAGTACGCTAATAATGGCGCAAGACGCCACCGTCGCCGTCAGTCGATGGCCCGACGACACACAGAGCACGGCAGAGGAGCCGCTTCCCACCGCAAGACGCCCCCACCGCCGCCGCGTAATCTAAATTTGCCATGAAATATGTTCGGATTGCCATGCTTAAAAGCCGAACGTTTATAATTTCTGTTTATTTTAGATCGATCGTCGTATGAATGTAAAGTCGGAGTCAGACTCAATGAAATCTATGGTTTGATCGATTGAATGTTCTGCTAGAGCTGTATCAAATTAAATATAAAACATCATCAAGCCACATGTATTCCTTTTCTTTCAACGACCTAGACCGCTTAAATGTCGAGCGCTCAACACGTTTAGCGTGTAGTTAATTTCATGCCAAAAATAGTGCTAATCGCGTAATAACATGCAAATAATATCCTACTTAATATCCGCATGCACTTAATATACTTCCAGATTAACGTGCATTGCACGTACACATTGAGTAGTACTATTAGTACGTGAAACTGGTGCTGTAACTTGTGAACGCGTCCAGATATGGTCAACGACAACATCGCCCATGAGTTCTTCCTGTTTGCCCGTGCGTCTAAACGCAGAAGGGAAGGAGAGAGAGAGAGCACACATGAAACCCACCAGTAAGTGAAGGCGAATAGTACGTGCTAATGAGCTGGTCCCTGCTACCTCTTGAGCAGTGCGTTGGTTTTCCCTTAAAGAGGAAAGGGTGATGCAGCAAAGTAGCGTAAGTATTTCCCTCAGTTTTTGAGAACCAAGGTATCAATCCAGTAGGAGGCCACGCACGAGTCCCTCGTACCTACACAAACAAATAAATCCTCGCAACCAACGCGATAAGGGGATGTCAATCCCTACACGGTCACTTACGAGAGTGAGATTTGATAGATATGATAAGATAATATTTTTGGTATTTTTATGATAAAGATGCAAAGTAAAATAAATGGCAAAGGAAATAACTAGGTATTGGAAGATTAATATGATGGAAGATAGACCCGGGGGCCATAGGTTTCACTAGTGGCTTCTCTCAAGAGCATAAGTATGCACGGTGGGTAAACAAATTATTGTTGAGCAATTGACAGAATTGAGCATAGTGTAGGATCGAAAGTATGTCTAGAGGGGGGGGGGGGTGATTAGACTACTTGACCAAATAAAAATCTAGCCTTTCCCCAATTTTACTTCTTGGAAGATTTTAGCTATCTTAGCACAAGTCAAGCAATTTCCACACAATTCAAGCAAGCATGCAAAAGAGTATATGAGCAGCGGAAAGTAAAGCATGCAACTTGCAATAATATAAAGGGAAGGGTTTGGAGGATTCAAACGCAATTGGAGACACAGATGTTTTTGTCATGGTTCCGATAGGTGGTGCTATCGTACATCCACATTGATGGAGACTTCAACCCATGGAGGGTAATGGTTGCGCGAGTCCACGGAGGGCTCCACCCATGAAGGGTCCACGAAGAAGCAACCTTGTCTATTCCATCACGGCCGTCGCCCACAAAGGACTTGCCTCACTAGCGGTAGATCTTCACGAAGTAGGCAATCTCCTTGCCCTTACAAACTCCTTGGTTCAACTCCACAATCTTGTCGGAGGCTCCCAAGTGACACCTAGCCAATCTAGGAGACACCACTCTCCAAGAAGTAACAAATGGTGTGTTGATGATGAACTCCTTGCTCTTGTGCTTCAAATGATAGTCTCCCCAACACTCAACTCTCTCTCACAGGATTTGGATTTGGTGGAAACAAGATTTGAGTGGAAAGCAACTTGGGAAGGCTAGAGATCAAGATTCATATGGTTGGAATGGAATATCTTGACGTCAACACAAGTGTAGGTGGTTCTCTCTCAGAAAATGTGTATTGGAAGTGTAGGTATGTTCTGATGGCTCTCTCTACGAATGAAGAGTGGGTGGAGGTGTATATATAGCCTCCACACAGAATCTAACCGTTGCACACAATTTTCCAAACTCAGTGGGACTGAATGGTTAAACTCGGTCGGACCAATTCAGCAAACCTAGTGACCGTTAGGATTTTCGATGGGACTGAGATGCAACTCGGTAGGACCGATATGGTTAGGGTTAGGGCATAACGTAATCTCGGTGTGACCGATTACACAAACTTAGTGGGACCGATTTTGGTAATAAGCTAACCAGAGAGTTGGTCAGGTAAACTCGGTGGGACCGATTCGCTCATCTCGGTGAGACCGAAATGTTACAAAAGGGAAACAGAGAGTTTACATTGGAATCTCGGTGGGACCGATCGCTCATCTCAGTAAGACCCAAACGTTACGAAGGGAAATAGAGAGATTACAATCCCATCTCGGTGAGACCGAGATCCCTATCGGTGAGACCGATTTGCCTAGGGTTTGTGGCAGTGGCTATGACATTCGAAACTCGGTGGCGCCGGATAGAAAGAATCGGTGGGGCCGAGTTTGACTTTTGGTTTAGGTCATATGTGGATGTGGGAGAGTAATTGAGGATTTTGGAGCATATCACTAAGCACTTTGAGCAAGCAAGCCATTAATCAACACCTCATCCTTCCTTGATAGTATTGGCTTTTCCTATAGACTCAATGTGATCTTGGATCACTAAAATATAAAATGTAGAGTCTTGAGCTTCACGCTTGAGCCAAACTTTTTGTCCTTAGAATTTTGAGGGATCCACTTTCCTCATCCATGCCATGCCATTCATTGAGCTTTTCCTGAAATATTAATCTTGGAATAATGTTAGCTCAATGAGCTATATGTTGTTAGGAATTACCAAAACCTAGTAGGGATAGTTGCACTTTCAATCTCCGCCTTTTTGGTAATTGATGACAACATATAGATCAAAGCTTCGACAAATGATAATAAGAGTGAAAGATATTGTCGCTTTGAGAAGTATGTGAAAAGCAAGAGGTCCCCCTAAATTTGTGCATATCTTAAGATTTCCTTTGGACTGCAAATGCACAATGAGTTAGGATCATGGGTTACTCTTCCATGTCACATACATCTTGGTGGAGCGCTCAAAATGATAAGAATTAAATACATGCACTCATCACCAAGCAAAGTGAATGATCATATAAGGATAAGTAAGATAATATCATCTAACAAGCATAAGTGTAGCTTATGATCAACCACATGATCATCAATGTATAGCATAATATCTCAAGCAATCAAAAAACAAACAAAGTTCAACCACAAAAGCAAGAGAGAATAAAAAGCAACGCTCTCTCTCGAAGCCTATGATCTATACATTTTTCTCCCCCTTTGGCAACAAGTTACCAAAAAGTTCATAGAAAATGCATAGCACTAAAACGTCTCTCAAGCTTGGTCTTTAGGTGGTGGTGTCCGGAGAACGCCAAGGATGAAGGCTTCAGTCGAAGTAGATGGAGCTGATGGAGTTGGTGCTGGAGCTGGTTGTGCTGGAGCTGTAGCTGGTGCAGATGAAGTGACTCTAGTGTCTGGAACAGGCACTGCAGCAGATCTCTGAGCTCGAGGCACTCTTGCAAATGCATCAGTGGTTGTCTTGCCCTTCCTCTCCTGCATGTCATCCTGTAGCTGCTCCACAACAGACTGAATCTCAGTTACTTTGACATCTAAATCATAAAAAAAAATCCACGATTCTTTCCAGGCCCTCCTGGTTTTGAGTTAGGGTGGCTAACCCCTTCTCAATCCTCAAAGTTGATGCTATCAAATAACCAAGCTGGTCCTGCTTGCTTTTCAAAAAGTACTCAGATGCCTCCTCTTGAATTGGCATCTTGGCAGCCTTCTCTTTCTTTGCTTTCTCCTTCTTCTCTTGAGCTTGTACTGATGATGGTTCATTCTCATTCATCACAACTTGATTGTATTCAAAGTAAGGATAGATAGGCAAGTGTTCCTTATCCAACAAGTATGTGCCTGTGCCCATCTTTGAGTTTATCAACTCCTGGATCTGTGGGGCATATCCACAACTTCTTTTCTAGTCAGCTGCAGTCCTCTTGATAGTCTCAACTATAAGGCTCATGACCTTGAACTTCTGTGGCACATCAAATATATGTAGCAAGTTAATTGCATGGACTCTGATCATTCTGTGATCACCAGACTTGGGAAAGAGAGTGTGTCTAAGGATCCAATTGATTGTAGGTAGCCCTGATAGCAAGTGTTTTACTCACCCAAACTGGTGAGTCTCAAGATCATCTTCAGGAATCTCCTTGTACATGTTTGCCATAGAGTTGTGACCCATCTTCTTCTTGGCATAGACATCCAAGTCATCTTCTTCTTCCTTAGGAGCATTGATCAGATTTGCCCATTCCTCAATAGTTGAGTGGTACCTTGTACCTTCAGACATCCATACTATCCTGCCATCTGGATAGAAGTGTGCTGTGGAGTAGAATTGCATTATGAGCTCCTCATTCCACTTTGTGAGCTTCTGCCCAACAAAGTCTGCAACTCCACAAGCACTGAAGCTGTCAAACACACCCGGATAGTGTTCCTCATTTTCCTTGATATACTTCCAGTCGACCCACCTCATTTCACACACTATAGGCTTCTTGTCCAGCAGCACTGTCTCATAGAAATCTTGTTGTTCCTTTGTGTGGAACCTGTAATCAACAACAGTTCTTCTTCTTGTAGCATATGGGTCTGTCTCTCTCCATTTCCTTAGTCCTAAGTCTCTCCTGATCTTCATGTTCTCAGCCACAGGATGAGCATCATTGTGGTCTGGAATCTTGGGTTTGAGGTTCCTCAGGACTTGTCCTTCATCATCTTCATCAGCAGCAACTTCAGGCACTGGGGCCTTGTTCTTCTCAGCAGCTGGTATACTCCTGGTATTCCTCTTAGGTGCACTCTTGGGCTTGGAGGCTGTTTGGGTGCTTCTTTGGGCTTTGATGAAGCAACCCCTGTCCTGATAGCATCACCCATAAGCTTCTGGGCCTTAGGTGCTGGTGCAGCAACCTCTTTTTCCTCTTCCTCTTCAGAATCTCTCATGATTGAGGATCTCCAAAGCACTCTAGCAGTGGTCTTTTTGATCCTCTCCTTCCTCTTCTTCCCTTCTGCAGCAGACTCTTTGGGTTGAGATTCCAAAGATTCTTGAGAGGAGGCTCTGGCTTTAGACATTGGCTGTCTCCCTGCTGACCTCTTGGTCTTCAGACCTGGCTTGGTTGAAGCAGTTGTGCCATATTCCTTCTTAAGCACTTTCTTCTTTGATGTGGCATCATCCTCAGTGGCCACATAGTCTTCATCCTCAGACTCTGAAGTTTTCTTCTTCCTTGTTCTGGTGGCAGCTTTGGGAAAGTTGTTGGGAGTGCTCCTGCTACCATCATCTGAACTACTAGAGGGACTAGTGCCCTCACTCAGGTGAACCTACTCCTCTGACCTGTTCTGGCTGTCACTCTGATCAGACATATTGCAAACACTGACAGCAGACCCTGTGAATAGATATAGATGAGATAGAGTGGATGAGCATCACAAAATGCAGAGGTTTTTGCAAAAGAATGAGTCAAAAACTTAGTTTTAGTTTTCCATAGAAAGCATTTCGGATCAACTGGTTTGTAAACTCGGTGATACCAAAGCAGCTGTTGGAACCTAAACTAGTGAACTCGGTCAGACCGAGTCACAGTTCGGTGGCACCGAGACTGCTAGGGTTTCACAAAGTCCTGAACTCGGTCACACCAATTTGCAATTCTCGGTCAGACCGAAAATTACATGTGCAATGGCCTGAGCCGAATCGGTGGTACCGAGTTCCACAACTCGGATGGTCCGAGATGGTTTCGGCGGAAACCTAACCCTAAAGTTTCAATTCAACTCTAATCTACGGAGTGTTTTGACTGGATAGAAGCATTTCAATCGTGGTAAGAATCATAATGAACACAATGTGCTAGGAATCGGACGGGGATGGCACTGTGATCGAGTCCATACCATAGTTCGGCGATGAACTCGCTACGGCGGCAACGGCGGGGAAGAATTCCGTTGACGGCGGCGGAGACCAGCGGCAGGAGGCGGCTGGCGACAAGGAGGACGATCCGGAGACCCAGGAGGCAGAGCGAGCTATGCGCGGGCGAAGGGGTTTTGGAGAAATTTCCAAAATTTTGCCCGTGAGTATATATAGCCCGACCCTGTCGATGTGACCGAGTGGAACAACTTGGTGGCACCGAGATTCATAACTGCAAGTAGTTACTGAAACTCGGTGTGACCGAAAGGTTCAAATCGGTTGCACCGAGATTGAAAACCTAGATCGACTTAGTGATCTCGGTATGACCGAAATGGAGGAATCGGTCAGACCGAAAAGCACAAAGAAGTTTTGGAAGTTAAGTCTATGACGAATCAGGGACTTCGAGTGCTCCTCACACAGAGTGGTTCGAATCTGACTTGATCAAATTTGTGATGTAGCATGAATTGTGTTTGAGACGAGAAAAGCATATATAGCTAGAGTGGGTTCTTAGGCATTCTTGTCCATCCACTTGGCAAAATAAAAGAAAACCAATCAATCAAAACAACAAGTGGATGTCCTCGAATGAGTAAAATATGCAATCAACATGCTCACACAATAAAATGGTAATTGAAATATGTGGCAAAGCATGCACAACCAATTCTAGCATCTATCAAACAATTTGTGATGACTAGGTCATCTATATATGAGTATATTGACTTAGGAGTCAAATGAGAACATTTGATCATAGGTCATACTCATCGTTTAAGCACAAGTGGGGTTACCACTTTTACATAAAGCATTGTTGTGTTCACACCATTAGAGTTGCTTTAGCTCAATTCTTAGAGTAAAGCTCCCCCTAGATGTGAGATCCCCCCTAAGAGGGATGAACTAACCTTGGGTTTTGTCAATGATGACTTCATGTAGATGTTGAAGATGTGGATGCTCAATGTTGATCATTTGGAGCTATCCATTGGAGTGAGTTGCACTTTCAATACCTACACTGGTTAGTCCCACAAGGAACAAACAAGGATATCCATAGACATAGAGTGATGTAGACACAAGATGATGTCTATGAAAGCTTTTAGGTTACCTTGTCCCTTGTCTTACCAACAAGAGGGTTTGTGACTCCTTGAACTAGTGCAAGATGTGGAAGTTGATTGCACTTGTTCTTGCCAAGATGATAAGAGTAAAGTATGTTGGCGGAGTCACCCTCAAGAACTCTTTAGTTCTTCTTCTTCAGGATCCACACCATCTTGATGGGAATCCTCGGTGTTGTAGTTGTACTTGATGAAGTGGAACTTGAAGTAGTCTTGGGAACCCACTTGACCAAGGCCTTAGGAGCTTCTTCAAATGCATCAATTTCCTCTTGAAGCTTGTCCTTGCCTTTCTGCTTGTGGTCTTGTGGTGGAAGATCATCTTGAGCTTGTGTCCCTTTGAGAGAAGTAGGATCATACTTCTCTTGTTGAGGAATAAACTTCGTCTTGGGGTATTGATCTTCTTCCCACTCAACTCCATTGGCATTGAACTTTCGTTCAAAACCAACACCTTGATTCTTCCGGTGCCTTCCTTGCATGCGTACAATTTCCTCAAATTTCTTACTTCCGGCAAGGCTCTTGTAAACACCTTTCTCTATAATTCCCTTCAATAAGCTATTTTCTTGCTCAAGTGTAACTTGGCTAAGAGAATCATTAGTGGAATCAAGAGAATTACTAGAAGCAACAATATTGGATTTAGCATGATTATTGTTACTACTAGAGGAAGAATCTTTCTTGTTCTTGTTATTAGACTTGACTTGATGCATGTAAGTGGATAAGAGTAAACGCTTGGCAATGTAAGAAGAACTTTTCTTACGAAGATCATCATTGATTGCTTTTAAGAACATATGCTCTTGCTCAAGGTTGAGCTTTTCAAAGCGTAATTTCTCATGAGTCCTTAAAAGTTCTCGATGATCTCCTAAGATAGTTTCATGAGCTAACTTAAGAGTGTTTAGTTCTTTAGTTAGAGACTCAATCTTCTCCTTATCATTGTCATTCGTTTTATCTTGATTAGCATGATTAATTGACGTTTCATCATAGTATTCATTCATTTTATCTCTACGGTGATAATTTCCCTCGCTAGACGCCATACTCTCCTAGGTTGTGAAACCAAGGCTATGACTACCAAAAGCTATGGAAACCAAAGCAAATGGAGACCAAAGCTCTGATACCACTTGTAGGATCAAAAGTATGTCTAGAGGGGGTGATTAGACTACTTGACCAAATAAAAATCTAGCCTTTTCCCAATTTTAGTTCTTGGCAGATTTTAGCTATCTTAGCACAAGTCAAGCAATCTCCACACAATTCAAGCATGCATGCAAAAGAGTATATGAGCAGCGGAAAGTAAAGCATGCAACTTGCAAGAATGTAAAGGGAAGGGTTTGGAGGATTCAAACGCAATTGGAGACACGGATGTTTTTGTCGTGGTTCCGATAGGTGGTGCTATCGTACATCCACATTGATGGAGACTTCAACCCACTGAGGGTAACGGTTGCGCGAGTCCACGGAGGGCTCCACCCACGAAGGGTCCACGAAGAAGCAACCTTGTCTATTCCATCACGGCCGTCGCCCATGAAGGACTTGCCTCACTAGCGGTAGATCTTCACGAAGTAGGCGATCTCCTTGCCCTTACAAACTCCTTGGTTCAACTCCACAATCTTGTCGGAGGCTCCCAAGTGAGACCTAGCCAATCTAGGAGACACCACTCTCCAAGAAGTAACAAATGGTGTGTTGATGATGAATTCCTTGCTCTTGTGCTTCAAATGATAGTCTCCCCAACACTCAACTCTCTCTCACAGGATTTGGATTTGGTGGAAAGAAGATTTGAGTGGAAAGCAACTTGGGAAGGCTAGAGATCAAGATTCATATGGTTGGAATGGAATATCTTGACCTCAACACAAGTGTAGGTGGTTCTCTCTAAGAAAATGTGTATTGGAAGTGTAGGTATGTTCTGATGGCTCTCTCTACGAATGAAGAGTGGGTGGAGGGGTATATATAGCCTCCACACAGAATCTAACCGTTGCACACAATTTGCCAAACTCGGTGGGACCGAATGGTTAAACTCGGTCGGACCGATTCAGCAAACCTAGTGACCGTTAGGATTTTCGGTGGGACTGAGATGCAACTCGGTAGGACCGATATGGTTAGGGTTAGGGCATAACGTAATCTCGGTGTGACCGATTACACAAACTTGGTGGGACCAATTTTGGTAATAAGCTAACCAGAGAGTTGGTCAGGTAAACTCGGTGGGACCGATTCGCTCATCTCGGTGAGACCAAAATGTTACAAAAGGGAAACAGAGAGTTTACATTGCAATCTCGGTGGGACCAATCGCTCATCTTGGTAGGACCAAAACGTTACGAAGGGAAACAGAGAGATTACAATCCCATCTCGGTGAGACCGAGATCCCTATCGGTGAGATCGATTTGCCTAGGGTTTGTGGCAGTGGCTATGACATTTGAAACTCGGTGGCGCCAGATAGAAAGAATCGGTGGGGCCGAGTTTGACTTTTGGTTTAGATCATATGTGGATGTGGGAGAGTAGTTGACGATTTGGGAGCATATCACTAAGCACTTTGAGCAAGCAAGCCATTAAGCTACCCCTCATCCCTCCTTGATAGTAGTGGCTTTTCCTATAGACTCAATGTGATCTTGGATCACTAAAATATAAAATGTAGAGTCTTGAGCTTCACGCTTGAGCCAAACTTTTTGTCCTTCTTTGCATACACATTGCATACATGTTTCGCTGCATCTGGCTCGCCGGGCACTCTCTCGGAGCGGCTGTGGCGCTGGTCGTGGGACGGTACATGATGGTGCAGGAGAAGCCGCCAAACCTCCCGACCTTCCCGAGTCATTTGGTGGGATCCACTTTCCTCATCCATGCCATGCCATTCATTGAGCTTTTCCTGAAATATTAATCTTGGACTAATGTTAGCTCAATGAGCTATATGTTGTTAGGAATTACCAAAACCACCCAGGATAGTTGCACTTTCACATAGTTATGTGAAATTCTAGGTATGATCATGTATATAGGCATCACGTCCGAGACAAGTAGACCAACTCCTGCCTGCATCTACTACTATTACTCCACACATCGAACTCTATCCAGCATGCGTCTAGAGTATTAAGTTCATTAGAACAGAGTAACGCTTTAAGCAAGATGACATGATGTAGAGGGATAAACTCATGCAATATGAAATAAACCCCACCTTGTTATCCTCGATGGCAACAATACAATACGTGCCTTGCTGCCCCGACTATCACTGGGAAAGGACATCGGAAGATTGAACCCAAAGCTAAGCACTTCTCCCATTGCAAGAAAGATCAATCTAGTAGGCCAAACCAAACTAAAAATTCGAAGATACTTGCAAAGATAACCAATCATACATAAAAGAATCCAGAGAAGATTCAAATATTGTTCATAGATAAACTTGATCATAAACCCACAATTCATCGGTCTCAACAAACACACCACAATAGAAGATTACATCGAATAGATCTCCACAAGAGAGGGGGAGAACTTTGTATTGAGATCCAAACAGAGAGAAGAAGCCATCTAGCTAATAACTATGGACCCAAAGGTCTGAGGTAAATTACTCACACTTCATCGGAGGGGCTATGGTGTTGATGTAGAAGTCCTCCATGATTGATGAACCCTCCAGCAGAGCTCCGGAAAAGGCCCCATGATGGGATCTCGTGGATACAGAAAGTTACGGCGGTGGAATTAGGGTTTTGGCTCCGTATCTGGTAGTTTGGGGTACGTAGGTATATATAGGAGGAAGGAGTACGTCGGTGGAGCAACAGGGGGCCCACGAGGGTGGAGGGCGCGCCTAGGGGGTAGGCGCGCCCCCCTACCTCGTGGCCTCCTGGTTGATGTCTTGATGTAGGGTCCAAGTCCTCTGGATCACGTTCGTTCCGAAAATCACGTTCCCGAAGGTTTCATTCCGTTTGGACTCCGTTTGATATTCTTTTTCCGCGAAACTCTGAAATAGGCAAAAAAAGCAATTATGGGCTGGGCTTCCGGTTAATAGGTTAGTCCCAAAAATAATATAAAAGTGTATAATAAAGCCCGATAATGTCCAAAATAGGATATAATATAGCATGGAAGAATAAAAAATTATAGATATGTTGGAGACGTATCAAGCATCCCCAAGCTTAATTCCTGCTCGTCCTCGAGTAGGTAAATGATAAAAACAGAATTTTTGATGTGAATGCTATTTGGCATAATTTCAATGTAATTCTCTTAATTGTGGTATCAATATTCAGATCCGAAAGATTCAAGACAAAAGTTAAATATTGACATAGAAATAATAATACTTCAAGCATACTAACTAAGCAATTATGTCTCTTCAAAATAACATGGGCAAAGAAAGTTATCCCTACAAAATCATATTGTCTGGATATGCTCCATCTTCACCACACAAAGTATTTAAATCATGCACAACCCCGATGACAAGCCAAGCAATTGTTTCATACTTTTGGAGTTCTCAAACTTTTTCAATCTTCATGCAATACATGAGCGTGAGCCATGGACATAGCACTATATGTGGAATAGAGTGGTGGTTGTGGAGAAGACAAAAAGGGAGAAGATAGTCTCACATCAACTAGGCGTATCAAAGGGCTATGGAGATGCCCATTAATAGATATCAATGTGAGTGTATAGGGATTGCCATGCAACAGATGCACTAGAGCTATAAGTATATGAAAGCTCAACAAAAAGAACTAAGTGGGTGTGCATCCAACTCGCTTGCTCACGAAGACCTAGGGCATTTTCAGGAAGCCCATCATTGCAATATACAAGCCAAGTTCTATAATGAAAATTTCCCACTAGTATATGAAAGTGATATCATAGGAGACTCTCTATCATGAAGATCATGGTGCTACTTTGAAGCACAAGTGTGGTAAAAGGATAGTAGCATTATCCCTTCTCTCTTTTTCTCTCCTTTTTTTATTTGGGCCTTTTCTCTTTTTTTATGGCCTCTTTTTTTTGTCCGGAGTCTCATCCCGACTTGTGGGGGAATCATAGTCTCCATCGTCCTTTCCTCACTTGGGACAATGCTCTAAAAATGATAATCATCACACTTTTATTTACTTACTCCCTCTGTTCCCTTATATAGTGCGTATAGTTCTCAGCTCATATACCAATGAGTGAGGTGGAGGGTGTACTTTGGACGATAATACCCATGTCCTTCCATCCGGTCTCAAAGAGTACTAGTACACCTTTTTCTCTCCCCGTCTCGTTTCTCTCCATCTCTGCTTGGAGCAATGTCACAAATAAATTTAGATAGCTGGGTCGAACTCACACAACTAGTGCGTTGATTTATTTGCCGAACAGAGGACGAACTGAGCAGGCACATGCTGAGCTGAGCGTGCACTGAAACTTGGAGAAGAAGCGGCCACCGCGAGCGTGTACTCACCGGTCGAAGTGGCAGCGAGCTGTAGCGGCTTGGTCTGGCCGTTGGTGTGTCCTGACGACTTGGTCTCGCCGACCGTGGTGAACGAGTAGACACCGGTCGTGGATGCATCCTCCAGTCCTTGAACAACAGTGTCGCCACCAGAAAAGGCGCCGCTCCGTGTCCAAGAACTCACCCAGACTCGTCGGCGTCTCCATTGTCGTCGTCGCGGCAGAGCCATTACCAGCTTCCACCCTGCCGCCGTCCCCTCCTTCGGCATCCGCCCGCGTAGGCCCTCCCTGTCCTACCGGCACCATCGGCGCCCTCGCCAACCGCTGATGCTCACCACCTCCGAGCGCCAACACGCCCATCAGTGTCCCAACGCCGGTCTCCGCTTCGGAAAGAAAGACTCCGCCGGGGGATGGCGTGCATCAGGCAAGGAGATCAGGGATCTTTCGTTCGATCTGGTTTGAACGAGCGAATGAAGAAAGGGGAGCTATGCAGGAGGAAGAGGATAAAGCGAAGGGTTATTTTCGTCCAAAGGAGGGTGGGGGCAGCTAATACGCACTACAAATCGGAATTTTTCCAAAAAGCTTATGCGCAGTACATAAGGGAACGGAGGGAGTACAACTCAACAATTACAACTCAATACTTAGAACAAAATATGACTCTATGTGAATGCCTCCGGCGGTGTACCGGGATATGCAATGAATCAAGAGTTACATGTATGAAAGAATTATGAACGGTGGCTTTGCCACAAATACAATGTCAACTACATGATCTTGCAAAGCAATATGACAATGATGGAGCGTGTCATAATAAACGGAATAGTGGTAAGTTGCATGGCAATATATCTCAGAATGGCTATGGAAATGTCATGATAGGTAGGTATGATGGCTATTTTGAGGAAGGTATATGGTGGGTGTATGATACCGGCGAAAGGTGTGCGGTATTAGAGAGGCTAGCAATGGTGGAAGGAAGAAAGTGAGTATGATCCATGGACTCAACATTAATCATAAAGAACTTACATACTTATTGCAAAAATCTATTAGTTATCGAAGCAAAGTATTACGTGCATGCTCCTAGGGGGATAGATTGGTAGGAAAAGACCATCGCTCGTCCCCGACCGCCACTCATAAGGAAGACAATCAATAAATAAATCATGCTCTGACTTCATCACATAACGGTTCACCATACGTGCATGCTACGGGAATCACAAACTTCAACACAAATATTTCTCAAATTCACAACTACTCAATTAGCAGAACTCTAATATTACCATCTCCATATCTCAAAACAATTATCAAGTATCAAACTTCTCATAGTATTCAACACACTCATAAGAATTTTTTTTACAAATCTTGAATGCCTATCATGATTAAAGCAAATTACCATGCTGTTTTGTAGGACTCTCAAAATAATATAAGTGAAGCATGAGAGAACAATAGTTTCTATAAAACAAATCCACCACCGTGCCCTAAAAGATATAAGTGAAGCACTAGAGCAAAAACTATATAACTCAAAAGATATAAGTGAAGCACATAGAGAATTCTAACAATTTCCGACTCATGTGTCTCTCTCTCAAAAGGTGTGTAAAGAAAGGAAGATTGTGGTAAACTAACAAATAAAGACTCAGATAATACAAGACGCTCCAAGCAAAACACATATCATGTGGTGAATAAAAATATAGCTCCAAGTAAAGTTACCGATGGAAGTAGACGAAAGAGGGGATGCCTTCCGGGGCATCCCCAAGATTCGGCTTTTAGGTGTCCTTAGATTATCTTGGGGTGCCATGGGCATCCCCAAGCTTAGGATCTTTCCACTCCTTGTTCCATAATCCATCAAATCTTTCACCCAAAACTTGAAAACTTCACAACACAGAACTTAAAGTAGAAAATCTCGTGAGCTCCGTTAGCGAAAGAAAGCAAAACACCACTTCAAGGTACTGTAATTAAGTCATTCTTTATTTATATTGGTGTTAAACCTAATGTATTCCAACTTCTCTATGGTTTATAAACTATTTTACTAGCCATAGATTCATCAAAATAAGCAAACAACACACGAAAAACAGAATCTGTCAAAAACAGAATAGTCTGCAGTAATCTGTAGCTAACGCAAGTTCTGGAACCCCAAAAATTCTAAAATAAATTGCTGGACGTGAGGAATTTATCTATTAATCATATGAAAAAATAATTAACTAAATATCTCTTTCCACATAAAAATGGCAGCAATTCTCGTGAGCACTAAAGTTTCTGTTTTACAGCAAGATTAAAAAGACTTTCCCCAAGTCTTCCCAACGGTTCTACTTGGCACAAACACTAATTAAACACCAAAAACACAACCAAAATAGAGGATAGATAAATTATTTATCACTAAACATGAGCAAAAATCAAGGAATAAAAATAAAATTGGGTTGTTTCCCAACAAGCGCTATCGTTTAACGCCCCTAGGTAGGCATAAAAGCGAAGATAGATCTAGGTATTGCCATCTTTGGTAGGCAATCCATAAGTGGCTCTCATAATAGATTCATATGGTAATTTAATTTTCTTTATAGGGAAGTGTTCCATGCCTTTCCTTAATGAAAATTGGAATCTAATATTCCCTTCCTTCATATCAATAATTGCACCAATCGTTCTAAGGAAAGGTCTACCAAGAATAATAGGACATGAAGGATTGCAATCTATGTCAAGAAAAATAAAATCTACGGGCACATAATTCCTATTTGAAACAATAAGAACATAATTAATTCTTCCCATAGGTTTCTTAATAGTTGAATCCGCAAGGTGCAAGTTTAAAGAGCAATCATCAAAATCATGGAAACCTAGCAAATCACACAAAGTCTTTGGAATCGTGGAAACACTAGCACCCAAATCACACAAAGCATAGCATTCATGATCTTTAATTTTAATTTTAATAGTGGGTTCCCACTCATCATAAAGTTTTCTAGGTATAGAAACTTCCAACTCAAGTTTTTCTTCATAAGATTGCATCAAAGCATCAACGATATGTTTGGTAAAGGCTTTATTTTGACTATAAGCATGAGGATAATTTAGCACAGATTGTAACAAGGAAATACAATCTATCAAAGAGCAATTATCATAATTAAATTCCTTGAAATCCAAAATTGTGGGTTCATTGATATTTAAAGTTTTGACCTCTTCAATCCCACTTTTAACAATTTTAGCATCAAGATCTAAAGACTCCGAATTTTTGGAACGCCTTCTAGGTAAAGGTGGATCATATTCAGTCCCATCATTATCAAGATTCATATTGCAAAACAAAGATTTAATAGGGGACACATCAATAACTTTTAGATCTTCATCTTTATTATCATGGAAACTAGAAGAACACGCTTTTATATAGCAATCTTTCTTAGCACACTTCCTAGCGGTTCTTTCTTTGCACTCATCAATGGATATTCTCATGGCTTTGAGAGACTCATTGATATCATGCTTAGGTGGAATAGATCTGAGTTTCAAAGATTCGATATCAAGAGAAATTCTATCAACGGTCCTAGCCAATTCATCAATCTTAAGCAATTTTTCTTCAATCAAAGCATTGAATTTCTTTTGCGAAGTAATAAATTCTTTAATATTAGATTCAAAATCAGAGGGCATCTTATTAAAATTTCCATAAGAATTGTTGTAGGAATTACCATAATTATTAGAGGAATTACTAGGATGCGACCTAGGATTAAAGTTTCCTCTATACGCGTTGTTAGCAAAATTATTCCTACCAACAAAATTCACATCCATAGATTCATTATTATTCTCAATTAAAGTAGACAAAGGCATATCATTTGGATCAGAAGAAACACTTTTATTAGCAAATAATTTCATTAGTTCATCCATCTTTCCACTCAAAACATTAATTTCTTCTATCGCATGCACTTTCTTATTAGTAGATCTTTCAGTGTGCCATTGAGAATAATTAACCATAATATTATCTAGGAGTTTAGTAGATTCTCCTAAAGTGATTTCCATAAAAGTGCCTCCCGCGGCCGAATCTAAAAGATTTCTAGAAGCAAAATTAAATCCGGCATAATTTTTTTTGTATAATCATCCGTAAATTCAAACCATGTGTAGGGCAATTACGTATCATCAATTTCATCCTCTCCCAAGCTTGTGCAACATGTTCATGATCAAGTTGCTTAAAATTCATGGTATCATTTTCTAAGAGAGATGATCTTAGCGGGAGGGAAATACTTAGAGATAAAATCATCTTTGCACTTATTCCACGAATCAATACTATTTTTAGGCAAAGACGAAAACCAAGCTTTAGCACGATCTCTAAGCGAAAAAGGAAATAGCTTCAATTTAACAATATCATTGCCCACATCTTCCTTCTTTTGCATATCACACAAATCAACAAAGTTGTCTAGATGGGTAGCGGCATCTTCACTAGGAAGGCCGGAAAACGGATCTTTCATGACAAGATTCAGCAAAGCCGCATTAATTTCACAAGATTCAGCATCGGTAAGAGGAGCAATCGGAGTGCTAATAAAATCATTGTTGTTGGTATTAGTAAAGTCACACAATTTGGTATTATCTTGAGACATCGTGACTAGCAAGCAATCCAACACAGAAGCAAACAAGAGACGGGCAAAAAGAGGCCAATGGAGAAAGAGAAGGAGGACGGAGAGAGAGGGCTAATAAAACGGCAAGGGTGAAGTGGGGGAGTGAAAAACGAGAGGCAAATGGAAAATAATGTAATGCGGGAGATAAGGGTTTGTGATGGGTACTTGGTATGTTGACTTTTGCGTAGACTCCCCGGCAACGGTGCCAGAAATCCTTCTTGCTACCTCTTGAGCACTACGTTGGTTTTCCCTTGAAGAGGAAAGGGTGATGCAGCAAAGTAGCGTAAGTATTTCCCTCAGTTTTGAGAACCAAGGTATCAATCCAGTAGGAGGCCACGCACGAGTCCCTCGCACCTACAGAAACAAATAAAATCCTCGCAACCAACGCAATAAAGGGGTTGTCAATCCCTTCACGGTCACTTACGAAAGTGAGATCTGATAGATATGAGAAGATAATATTTTTGGTATTTTTATGATAAAGATGCAAAGTAAAGAAAGAAATATAAATGGAAAAGGAAATAGCTTGTTGATGGAAGATTAATATGATGGAAAATAGACCCGGGGGCCATAGATTTCACTAGTGGCTTCTCTCGAGAGCATAAGTATTACAGTGGGTAAACAAATTACTGTTGAGCAATTGGCAGAATTGAGCATAGTTATGAGAATATCTAGGTACGATCATGTATATAGGCATCACGTCCATGACAAGTAGACCGACTCCTGCCTGCATCTACTACTATTACTCCACACATCGACCACTATCTAGCATGCATCTAGAGTATTAAGTTCAAAAGAACAGAGTAACACTTTAAGCAAGATGACATGATGTATAGGGATAAACTCATGCAATATGACATAAACCCCATCTTGTTATCCTCGATGGCAACAATACAATACGTGCCTTGCTGTCCCTACTGTCACTGGGAAAGGACACCGCAAGATTGAACCCAAAGCTAAGCACTTCTCCCATTGCAAGAAAGATCAATCTAGTAGGCCAAACCAAACTAATAATTCGAAGAGACTTGCAAAGATAACCAATCATGCATAAAAGAATTCAGAGAAGATTCAAATAATGTTCATAGATAAACTTGATCATAAACCCACAATTCATCGGTCTCAACAAACACACCGCAAAAGAAGATTACATTGAATAGATCTCCACAAGAGAGGGGGGAACTTTGTATTGAGATCCAAAAAGAGAGAAGAAGCCATCTAGCTAATAACTATGGACCCGAAGGTCTAAAGTAAACTACTCACACTTCATCGGAGAGGCTATGGTCTTGATGTAGAAGCCCTCCGTGATCGATGCCCCCTCCGGCGGAGCTCCGGAAAAGGCCCCAAGATGGGATCTCATGGACACAGAAAGTTACGATGGTGGAATTAGGGTTTTGGCTCCGTATCTGGTAGTTTGGGGGTACGTAGGTATATATAGGAGGAAGAAGTACGTCGGTGGAGCAACATGGGCCCCACGAGGGTGGAGGGCGCGCCTAGGGGGGTATGCGCGCCCCCTACCTCGTGTCTTCCTGGTTGCTTTCTTGACGTATGGTCCAAGTCCTCTGGATCATGTTCGTTTCGAAAATCATGTTCCCGAAGGTTTCATTCCATTTGGACTCCGTTTGATATTATTTTTCTGCGAAACTCCGAAATAGGCAAAAAACAACAATTCTGGGCTGGGCCTCCGGTTAATCGGTTAGTCCCAAAAATAATATAAAAGTGTATAATAAAGCCCAATAATGTCCAAAACAGGATATAATATAGCATGGAACAATCAAAAATCATAGATACGTTGGAGATGTATCAGAGCTCCAAGTGGACATGTATGGGAAAGTGCTCCCCCAGGTCCTCAAACACCGGCTGGCGATTCCAGTCAGTGCGAGCAGTCAAACGACAACAAGCACAAGTCCCAGCAGCCGGCTTCCACCAGCCGACAAGTTGCAACAGTTGAAGACCAGCAGCCAGAGGGTCAGCCTGGCCCCAAGCGTCAGAAGGGCGGCAAGCCTGCCGGGTTGCCTGCCTTCTCCTTAGAGCAGACCCTTGATGCTCCTTGCAAGTTCCACAGTGGCGCGAATCCGTCTAACCATACAAACCGGAAGTGCCACTGGCTCACCCGCATCGCCAAGGGCGAGGGGCTGCCGCCTCCACCTGCTGGCCCGCCGACACTGCCTCCTCAGCAGCCGGCGGACCGCCCAGTCGGCGCAGTCCAAGATGAATTCCCCGAAGAACACAGAGTCTATGTTGTCTTCACCAGTGTGGTTGACACCAAGCACAGCCGGCGCTAGCAGCCCCGTGAGTTGAATGCTGTCGCCGCCGAAGCCCCAAAATTTATGCACTAGTCTAAGAAGCCCATCAACTGGAGCCGAGCTGACCACCCGGAAGTAATGCCTTCCTGGATTCCTATGCTATGGTGCTGGATGCCACCTTTTCAACGAAGAGGCGAGCCTGTCACTTCTCCCGAATTCTGATAGACGACGGTAGCACCATCAACATCCTCTACCGCGACACCCTGGAGAAGTTGTGCATCAAAGAGAAGCATCTACAGCCCAGTCGGACCGTTTTCCACGGCATTGTACCCGACCTCTCCTGCTCACCAATCGGCAAGATCAAGATAGATGTCCTCTTCGGAGACAGGGATCACTTCCGCCGCAAGCCAATCTGGTTCGAGGTGGTTGACTTGGAGAGCCCCTACCACACCCTTTTGGGCCGGCCTGCACTAGCCAAGTTCATGGCGGTGCCTCACTATGCCTACCTCAAGATGAAGATGCTGGGTCCCAAGGGCATAATTGTCGTCACTGGCGACTATAAGAAGTCCGTTGCATGTGCTGCTGCCAGCAGTTGGCTGGCCGGGTCCCTTGTGATTGTTGCTGAGAAGCGGCTCCTTGACCATGTCGCATTTTGGGTTCCGGCAGACCCTTGAGGTTCGAACACTGGGGTGCGCGCCGAGATCTCTCCCCTACCGATCTACGCCTGATCCTCTCATGCGAACTAAGATGAAAATAATGAACAACACAAGAGACACGAGGTTTATACTGGTTCGGGCCACCGTTGTGGTGTAATACCCTACTCTAGTGTGTGGTGTGGTGGATTGCCTCAGGGGCTAGTGATGAACAGTCCAAGGGAAGAACAGCCTCGCGAGATGTGTTCTTGAGCTAGTGCGATGAACTGCTAGGGTGAGTTCCGTCGCCTCTCTCTCTCTGCTAGGGTTCTACCAGATCTCTAGATGTCTCTCTCCTCTACTCTGTGGTGGCTAGCTCTATTTATAGAGGCCCTGGGCCTCTCCCCAAATAATGAGCGGGAAGGGCGCCAACAATTGGCCATTTTGAAGGGGAACATGTAGTACAAGTTATCCTGACCAAAGGTGGTCTTCGGCTGTCAAAAGCACTGGTGATGACGCCGTCTTGGGCTCCACCGTGACCTCCGTCCGGCCGTCCGGCTGGTCTTGGTCTCGTTGCACCGGAATGGCACCCTTTGCCTGATACCTTGGCCTGTGCTTGCCCCCTTTGCACCAAAGGGGAAACAAGGACCCTGCGCAGGCCGGCGCCCGCCTGGCCTTGATCATCATGGCTTGCGTCATGGATCCTCGCGAGGTACCCCTGCCTTGATCTCTCCGCCTCCTCATGAGCCTGCCTGATGAGGCCGCTCTTGAGGAAGCTTCCTGTCGTCCGCCCTGCGAGGCTTGGCCCCTCGTGAGGGTCCTGAGCTTGGGCTGATGAAGATGGGCCGCACTGGGCCCCCACCTGAGCCACGCCGCAGGCCGCAGGCAGGCAAGTCTGGGGACCCCCATTCCCAGAACACTAACATACCGGGTTGTGGACATGGCCGGCAAGCAGCCGGACCTATCGCCAGATCCCAAGGAGTCGGAAGCTCAGGGCTCCTTCCAGCCAACCAAAGAAACAAAGAAGATCCCCTTGGACCCAGAGCACTCGGAAAATCACGCTGTCATAGGAGCCAACCTTAACAGCAAATAGGAAAGCGAACTCGTCGATTTCCTCCATGAGAATCAGGATATCTTTGCATGGTCTCCCAAAGAAATGCCGGGTGTTCCGACGGATTTCGCCGAGCCCAAGCTACATGTCAGGTCAGATGCGAAGCCGGTCAAGCAACCCCTCCGCTGCCTGTCAGAAGAAAAGAGAAGAATTGTTGGTGAAGAGATAGCCCAACTGCTAGCAGCCGGCTTCATCATGGAAGTGTTCTACCCGGAGTGGCTTGCCAAGACGGTCCTTGTATTGAAGAAGAACAACAAGTGGCGCATGTGCATTGATTACACCAGCCTCAACAAAGCCTGCCCCAAAGATCCGTTTGCTCTGCCTCGGATAGACCAAGTGATTGACTCCACAGCCGGATGCGAGCTGTTGAGTTTTTTGGATGCCTACTCTGGTTACCACCAGAGCAAACTGAACCCGGTCGATCGGCTGAAGACCGCCTTCATCACACCATTCGGAGCCTTCTGCTACCTAATAATGACATTCGGCTTGAGAAATGTCGGTGCCATGTTTCAGCGTTGCATGCAGAAGTGCCACCTCAAGCAACTCGGCAGGAATGCCCACGTCTACGTACACAATATTGTGGTGAAGACGGAGAAGCATGTCACCCTCCTAGAAGATCTGAAGGAGACTTTTGACAACGTGTGTTGTTTTCAAATCAAGATCAACCCAGAAAAGTGTGTCTTCTGAGTCCCAGCTGCCCAGCTCCTTGGTTTCCTTGTCTCAGAATGCGGCATCGAGTGCAACCCCGTGAAGATCAAGGCCATTGAGCGGATGCAGAGACCGGCCTGGCTGTGGGACATCTAGAAGTTCACTGGGTGCCTGGCTTCTCTCAGCCGCTTCATCAGTCGGCTGGACAAGAAGGCCCTGCCCCTGTACCAGCTAATGAAGAAAACAACTTGCTTTGAGTGGAACAACAAGGCGGACGAAGCTTTCCTCCAACTTAAGAAGATCCTGACCACGCCGCCTGTCTTGGCGGTTCTGGCTACTAAGGAGCCCATGGTCCTCTACATCGCCGCCACCAGCCGAGTGGTCAGCACTGTCATCGTCGTCGAACACCCAGAAGACGCCAGAGCTCACACTACAAAAAAAGACACATCCGTGACATTTTGGGCCGAATGAATTTTTTCTATCATACTTATGATACTTCTATGACGATAATTGTGACAAAACCTGGTATCATCATAGATGTGGTGGGGTCCTACTTCTATGACAAAAAATCATGACAAAAAATGGACTTTTTGTCCTGGGCGGGCCGGAGATGCAGCTACATGACATTCTTTGGGCCGTCCATGACGGAAAAAACTATGGTAGAAGCGAGGGCGAGGAAAATATCAGGGAGTTCCTGGTTACGGTGGGTGGTCGGGGGCCGAGCGATGCGCGTTTCTCTCGTACATACACGTGTGTGTGCGAGGCGTTGGCTCTAACTGAACCCGAGCGATTGCACTACAGGCTACGCGTTACTGGACCTGAGCGATCGATCGATCCCTTGCTGTTAACTGAACCCGATCGAGCGATTCCTTCGCTACTTCTCCTAACGGAAGCCGATCGATGCTGCCTATGGATGAATAGTGAGCATTGCTGGGGGGTTTGGATGAATAGTTCCCGGTCAGGGTTGGATGAACAGGAACCCATGGTAGTAGAGGCTGTTGCCGCTGGATGAACAGTACCCCGATCGATCGAGCCGGTGGATGAACAGGACCCTGTGGAGGGCTGGATGAACAGGACCCCGTGGAGGGCTAGTTGAATAGTAGCCGGTGGAGAGCTGGTTGAATAGTAGCCGGTGGAGGGCTGGATGAACAGTAGCCCGTGGAGGGGTGGTTGAACAGGACCACGTGGAGAGGGCTGGTTGAATAGTAGCCGGTGGAGGCTGGATGAACAGGAGCCCGTGGATGAACAGTCGCAGGTGGAGGCTGCAGGAGGTCGACGGTGGATAAACAGTAGCCCGTGGAGGCTGGAGGAGGTCGACGGTGGAGATGAACAGTATCCCGTGGAGTCTCGTTTTGCGGTACGCCACACCCCTCCTGATGAACAGGACCCCCGTTTTGACTGTAGCGCTCCAATACAAGTCCGTTTCCTCCATTTTGCGGTACGCCACACCCCTCTCGATCAACAGGACCCCGTTTCGACTGTAGGAGGTCCGTTTCCTCCGTTTTGCGGTACGCCAGACCCCTCCCGATGAACAGGATCCCGTTTCCACCATGGCCGGTCGAACACATGGCCGTTTCCTCCCTTCCGCGGTACGCCAGGCCTCATCTCCATCGCCTATTCCATCCAAGCCGGTTGGCTCCTGATGAACAGCACGCGTTCCGTTGCGTCCCGATGAACACGACGCACTCTGTTGCCTCCCCATGAACATGAGGACGACGCAGTTTCTCCGTTTCGACCCAGCCACAGCCTTGTACATGAGCCCTGGCCATACGTATGCACGAGTAGGCATTCGAGACCCCGTCCGTATGTACGTACGTGGCCGTATTTACTTTCTTGCACCCTGGCCGCTGTACGTATGTGTACATGCTACGTGCGCGCCTCTACTACCACACGTGCCCTTCCTTACATGGCCACGGTTCATCGCTGCAACCAGCAGGCAGATCGATCGGCCAGTATGTACGTACACGTTCGCGACCAGAATGACAATGCTACGTACACTTCGACCGGGTGGGTCCCGACTGTCAGGCACTTACTTGCATGCGAAGATGTAGCCGGTCGGTCCCAGCAGTCAGGGGGAAACGTATTTTCATGAAATACGGTGGCCCGTCCAGTGGGTCCCTGCTGTCAGGTGGAGGAATCATTTTTTCTATGTAATAAGGAGGCACTTCCTTGCTGCGGCCGTGGACCTAGCTGCCGGCCTCTCAACGTATAGTACTCGTCCGATGGAAGTCGTTCATTGATCACATTGACCACACCGCGCCGGAAAAGCACCAGGGCGGTGGACGATGGTGAGGCCTAGGAAGGGAACGACGTGGAGCGGGGGAAGACGCGACAGTGGATGCCCACGGGGAGAGGAGTGAGAGGGTTCAGTGGTTCGGCTGTGGTGTGAGGCTGCCGTCGCCGCAGGGCCTGGCCAGCGGTGGGAGTAGTAGGGGGCGGTGAGGCCTCCACGGCAGCACAGCCGGCCACGGGAGGCAAGAGCATGCGGTGGTTTGGACGGCTGGAGCAAGAAAATCAGAGGTTGAATAAGCAGGACGGCCGTTGGATGTTAACAACCCAATGGTCACTGGTGATAGAATCGTTTGTTGACTAAGTTGACAAAGCCCTCCATCCGCGTCAACTTAGTAGGCCCACGAGTCAGCCTCCCACTATGGTGGGTCCCAGCTAGCAGGGGGAGTATTCATTTTTTGTGCGTAATAAGGAGGCACTTCCTTGCATGTGAAGATATAGGTGGTGGGTCCAAGCTGTCAGCGGGAGTATTCGTTCTTTTTGGCGTAATAAGGAGGTACTTGCTTGCGTGCGGCCATGGACCATGTGGGTCCCAACTGTCTGCCTCTCCATGTACGTCCCTCTTCTGATGTTGTCTATTGTTGACAACGTTTACCATGCCGTGCCAAGAACACCAGCGCGATGGACGACGGTGAGACCCAGGAAGGGAATGACCCGGAGGCGACGAAGCCATAGCAGTGGAGGGATGTGGGTGAGTAGAGGGATGGCCTGGCCAGCGGTGGGAGTAGTAGGGGCAGTGAGTCCTGCGCGGTAATATGTCTCCAATGTATCTATAATTTTTGATTGCTCCATGCTATTATATTATCTATTTTGGATGTTAATGGGCTTATTTTTACAATTTTATATTATTTTTGGGACTAACCTATTAACCGGAGGCCGAGTCCAAATTGTTGTTGTTTTGCCTATTTTAGTGTTTCGCCAAAAAGGAATATCAAACGGAGTCCAAACGGAATGAAACCTTTGGGAGCCTTATTTTTGGAACAAACGTGATCCAGGAGACTTGGAGTGGACGTTAAGAAACAATCGAGGAGCCACAAGGCAGGGGGCACGCCCACCCCTAGGCACGCCCTCCATCCTCGTGGGCCCCTTGTTGCTCCACCGACCTACTTCTTCATCCTATATATATCCGTCTACCCCGCAAACATCCAGGAGCACCATGAAACCCTATTTCCACCGCCGCAACCCATCTTGGGGCCTTTTCCGGAGCTCCGCCGGAGGGGGCATTGATCACAGACGGCCTCTACATCAACTCCATGGCCCCTATGATGATGTGTGAGTAGTTTACTTCAGACCTTCGGGTCCATAGCTAGTAGCTAGATGGCTTCTTCTCTACCTTTGGATCGCAATACAAAGTTCTCCTCGATTCTCGTGGAGATATATTCGATGTAATCTTCTTTTGTGTGTTTGTCGAGATCCGATGAATTGTGGGTTTATGATGAAGTCTATCTATGAACAATATTTGAATCTCCTCTCAATTCTTTTATGTATGATTGGTTTATCTTTGCAAGTCTCTTCGAACTATCAGTTTGGTTTGGCCTACTAGATTGATCTTTCTTGCAATGGGAGAAGTGCTTAGCTTTGGGTTCAATCTTGTGGTGCTCGATCCCAGTGACAAAAAGGGAAACGACACATATTGTATTGTTGCCATCGAGGATAAAAAGATGGGGTTTACATCATATTGCGTGAGTTTATCCCTCTACATCATGTCATGTTGCTTAAGATGTTACTTTGTTCTTATGAACTTAATACTCTAGATGCATGCTGGATAGCGGTCGATGTGTGGAGTAATAGTAGTAGATGCAGAATCGTTTCGGTCTACTTATCACGGGCGTGATGCCTATATACATGATCATGCCTAGATATTCTCATAATTATTCACTTTTCTATCAATTGCTCAACAGTAATTTGTTCACCCACCGTAATACTTATGCTATCTTGAGAGAAGCCACTAGTGAAACCTATGGCCCCCGGGTCTATTCTCCATCATATAAGTTTCCATCTACTTTATATTGCAATCTTTTACTTTCAATCTATATCATAAAAACACCAAAAATATTTATCTTATTATTATCATCTCTATCAGATCTCACTCTTGCAAGTGGTCGTGAAGGGATTGACAACCCCTTTATCGCATTGGTTGCGAGGTTCTTATTTGTGTGTGTAGGTATGAGGTGACTCACGCGTGGTCTCCTACTGGATTGATACCTTGGTTCTCAAAAACTGAGGGAAATACTTACACTTCTTTACTGCATCACCCTTTCCTCTTCAAGGGAAAACCAACGTAGTACTCAAGAGGTCGCATGCGGTAGCACAGCCGACCACGGGAGGCAGGAGCAGGCGGTCCCGTCCGGCGCTGGATTTGGCGACTGGATCAAGAACATGAGAGATTGAAGAAACACGACGGCCGTTGGATTGACATCAAAGGGTTACGTCTACTAGAATCGTTTGTTGTCGTATATAATAAGTAAAAAATCATGCATACACGTCAACTTAATAGGCCCACAAGTCAGACCATTCCCTATTTTTTTAATAATTTATATATAGCTCATTGCAACTTCTTATGAAATTTATTGCAGTTCGGTTTTTTGTTGGCCAGGGCCAGGTTTAAAATTTTAAAAGAAATTTCACATATTTCTATGGGTTCCAAACTATTTTTAATACTGAAATGTCGAGCTAGATTTAAAGTACTTTGAATATATATTTGATTTAGGTTAAAGCCCAGTAAAATTGGAATATGAAAATGTGAAAAAATTCAGAAGTTAGAAAGTAATTGCCAATTTGTCATTTGTTTTTTATATTTACAGCCCATTTCATATTACTTTCAAGATTTGCACGCGTCTTGAAAGAGTTGCAGCCCATCAGGGCGTAGAAAAATAAGTAGGCCTGGATTGGGTATTCTTCAGAAAAAATAAACTGGGCTCATTTTCACAAAGATAAAATAGCTGGGCTGGTCATGTGGTGAACATAAAATATAAGCCCGGGCTAGACGGGCCACAGCCCAGTTGAAACCCTACTGCGTCTCAACAATAACAAAAAAATACTGCTCAAGTAGCTACGTCCCAGGTATGAGCCGATCTTGCGTTGTTCTCTTTTCTATTGACTATATACGCTGACAATGTCGTGGGTCCCAGATGTGAGGAAACCACTAGCAGGAAGCATTTTCTTTTTCCATACGCTGACAATGGAGTATATATATATATATAACAAAAAAAATGAGGAACTTCCTTGCGTCCGGCCATGGACATGGTGGGCCCCTACTGTCATCGTCTCCACTTATAGTCCTATGCTGATTCCTCTTATTTGTTGACCATGTTGACAACGCGAGAGGGCGGCGCTGCGACGAGCGCAACAAAGCATGCAGAGGACGACGACAAGGCCTCGGAGGTTGGCGTTAATGATATAGGAGACCGTGGGGTGGCGATGCATGTGATGAGGCGCAACCATCCATGGGAGGCGGAAGCAGGCGGCCCCGCTGGTGCTGGTTTGGTTTTGGCGGCTGGAGGAAGACAGGACTGAAGAAACACGACAAACTGTAAAAGCAGTAGGAGTACTTAACAACCTTAACTGAAACCAGCAGGGGCACTTAACAACCATAGCTGAAAGCAGTATGAGTTCTTATATAGGTTCAACCGTAAAATGCACGCCTCGAACAGTGCTACTTTGCCTACAGTTAACCAAAGGGAGAGGCCGCCAAGTCCTAGGACAAGGCCAAAGCGCCACCCCGCGCATCCACAGCCTTCTGAAAGCGGCTTCATCTCGCAATGTGGTCAATAAGCAGGATATTCGCTTTAGAGCCATCGAAAAACAGGAACATAATCTTATGTCATATTCTCCAAGATGGACGGGCTTTCATTATTTGAGGCCACCCATGAATAAGTATCTTTTCACCTCCAAGGGGAATGGAGTAGGTCGACATAAACATCATGTTGTGACCAAGTGCAAGTCTAACCCGACCATGGTCAGGCATCTGTATAGGAAAAATAGACCTGGACAGTTCATGTTTCAAGAAGATCACAACTGTAAAACTGTGCATAAGCAAGAGTTTATGAACAACATATATAACAGAAAACAACTCATACAATAAGTTTCTCAACATAGTTGGACCTGTTCAACGAGTGCAGCAGTGGCACACATATCCCACGTGGCCTTCCACCATTGAAACACCCCACAAGGACCTCAAGACGATCAAAAAGTGTAGGAACTTGTGGATGTCGTCCAAGTCAACAGCCGAGTTCTTATAGAATAACAAACGAGTAGCCTGCTTTACTCTAGAAAAACCTACACGTGCCACCAATTATAAGAAAATATTAGTTAGAAGTAGCATCTTGGTGAGAGATTCGTTGCTACTTCTAAAGTTAAATCATGATTAGTTAGACAGAATAGGTGGATTAAGAAGTAATGAAGGCAAGAAGCAAGAACTAGATACAAAACTAACATGGATGAACAATTGGAACGACGTCGGGGTGGAAGATTGAGGTGAAGATGAGACCACGTTTTGCTATTTCCATCAACATTCTTGCGCCAACTTTCAGTCCATAACACTTGAGAAAGTTTATCCAAGTTCGGCCATACAAAAAGCAGCGATCTTCTTGGTTCATGAACCCAACTCGAAACTTATATCCATGGCTTGTCTTCATTGTGACCATTAAACTAGTGTATTCAGTTATGGCAAGGCCGAGCATCTTGAGTACATGTGTTCTGGCAGTGCAAGGAATGCACTGCAGGAAAAATAATATGAGGACGCAATGTATTCCCTATATCCAAATCTAGAAATAATTTCCTCCTTGACATCAGTGTTGACCATGGTACTAGTACCTTTTATCCAAATATAGCAATCCAAATTTCCAAATTAGTCGACAGCGTGTTCAAAAACCCCACCCTCCCGGATAGAAAAGAGGATTCTAGGAACATACTGTGCGCGTTTTAAAATCCTGCGTTAGGATGAGAAGGAACAAGTGTGGCGTCTCACTGAGGGCGCAGAAACCTGTAGGGTCCTCGTGCTTTGGGCAGTGCAAATGAAACACACTAGATTCAGTAGGAAGAAAAGTGCATCAACGGCGGCGGCTGCCATCCTAGGAGTACCCCCGACCAAGGGACTTGGATTTATTAGGGATGGATGAAGAATTTGTACCAGGTTCTCCATGAGAAAACCCTATGCATTCGCCGAGCGGGGGTTTTCTATGAACAAGAATACGAGGGAGAAGGGGATTCAAGCCCAGTGAAATATTGCCGCTTCGTCCGTCCAGCTTACTGCTAAAGCTGGAAAGGTGGGGGGTTTTGTGATTTGATGGCTCATTGGGCATCAATGCGGCGCTACGACCGGGGTGTGTCTACCATGCAGTTGTGCACTCTAATTTGGTGCATATGGCACGTGGACCCCGTTGCCGGATGCCCCACATATCAGCGAAAGGAAGTAGAAAGACAGGAGTAACTAGTTACACATAAATATATTTTTGATAGAGAGATACTCCCTCTGTAAAGAAATATAAAGATCTTTTATATCACAACTTTATATATAAGAAAAATCAAGGGGAATATATATAACATATATAATTATAAAAATAGAGTTTTTTTAACACGGTATAGACGAGTTGGTGATGATGGTGTGTCTGCCATCCTGCAATATAGGTTGTCCGATTTATATCTGACGGATAGGAAGGAAACTATGGCAATTTTGCAAAAATGTACCCACACACCTCTCCACATTTGCAAATAAGGCCTTCCCTCGTTCATCCTTTTCTCTCAGAAGATAAAATACTCATACAAATGCATCTTGATGTTACGTGCAATGCACGGGCATTATGGGGGTTCAGCTGAGAAATACTCAGACAACCTCACGGTTCTGGACTTTGGGCCACAGGCCTGTGGGCCTCCATGTTTAGGGGCCCATGTGTTCTACCTCAGCGTTTTTCATATTGCAAGCAGTCGGTACGGCACTGGTTTTAGATGCAGTCGCAAGGCGAATACACAAAATTGAATAAAGCATGACAATTGTTGGAATGAAATCAAACGACAGTTCCTAACAAGCAATCAGAGTTCTAATTCTATCAACGATACTGTCGTACTACTTATACACACAGGACACTTGTTTCACTATGCCAGAGCATTATATCAAAACCTCTCGGAGGATAGATCAGTTCGGCAGTTGCGTGCTGCTACTGAAGAATTTCAAAGTTGATTTGGGCCAGCTCTCCTTGTCGAGAAAGTTTAGTTTTGACATCATCCCCTACCACAAGATGTGATTTAGATTTGAACCTTGACCATCCTTTAGCATCAATCATCATGCGACCATCCTTTGTACTTACGGTATATTGAGCAGGTTCATTCACACCAAGGATGCGCATGGTAAGAGAAACTTGGCCACGGTCGCCCGGATTGTTGAACGACTCCCTCGTTGCTCTAGGAATTCTGTGTTTGCAAACAAGAAGACATACACAAACAGTTAGATCAACACAGTGAATCATGTGAAACAACATGGAAAGAAAAAAGAACGAAGCACTTGGGCGGCCAATGCTTACCAAGAAGGTGGACATGTCGGTTTTTGTAAGGACTTTGGTATATGAAGTGTGAACTGCATCCCAGTCTGTTGCCGGTGCAACTGCTGGTTCCGTTGCCGCTGCACATGCCGGAGGAGATGCAAGTTCAGGTGTTGGTGCAGGTGCCGAAGCCGTTGCTGGTGCCCGTGTCGGTGTGACCGGTAGTGCCGCTGCTGCTGCCAGAGATGGTGCTCCTTGTAGAGCTGGTGCCGGTGTCGGAGCAGGTGCCGGTGTTGATGCCCGATCCTCCGATAGATTGGCCTGATCCACTGACACGGTCGGTGCGCAATCCTCAGCTGGATCAGACTGAGCTGCTGCCGCTATCGGTGCAAGAGCAACTACCGGTGCTCGATCCTTTGCTGAAGGCGGTACCGATGTGCGAGACAGCGACGATCGTGTGTGATCTGCTATGATCGGCTTTCTAACTTGACTAGGCTACCGCTGGATGAACAGTACCCCGATCGATCGAGTCGGTGGATGAACAGGACCCCATGGAGGGCTGGATGAACATGACCACGTGGAGGGCTGGTTGATGTATAAAATAGATAATATAATAGCATGGACCAATCAAAATTTATACATACGTTGGAGACGTATCACAAGCCATGACGACCAAGGCCAAGCGGGCACCACGCAGGCACCAGCGCGCGTAGTGTCCTCGTTTCCTCTTTGGTGTTAAAGAGGCAAGCGCAGGCGCGTAGTCCCGAGTCATCAAGCAAAGGTTTCCATATTGGTGCAACGACACCAAGACCAGTAGGACGGCAGGACGGAGGTTACCGTGGAGCCCAAGATGGCGTCATCACCAGAGCCTTTGGCAGACGAAGACCATCTTTTGTTAGGATAGCTTGTACTAGCTACCCCCTTTCAAACTAGCTGTTGTGGGATCCCTTCCCGCCTAATATTTGGGAAGAGGACCCGGGCCTCTATATATAGGGCTAGCCACCATCGTAGGAAAAGATCGGGTCGAGAAGGATCAACTCATCGAGAGACGAAAGGATCTCATCTTGGACCGGATCCATTCCACCAAGACAACCACACAAACTCGCCAAGCACAAGAACACCTCTCCTCAAGAGGTTGTTCTTCCCTTGTAACTATTCATCCTCAGCCAAGAGGCAATCCACCACACCACACTGGAGTAGGGTATTACACCACATCGGTGGCCCGAACCAGTATAAATCTTGTGTCCCTTTGTTCTGCGAGTTCGACGCGCCAAGCCTTGAGATTGCGGTGAGGGCGGCAGCTCGAGGGAGGAGAGATCTTCGTGCGCACCCCAGTGTTCGAACCTCAAGGGTTTTGCCGGAACCCGAAATCTGACAACAACGGCATAGAATATCACATCCACCCCACAGCTTAGATGCTATGGTGATACTAGTTTTTACATCGTTGAAAATGAGATCCAATGGCTTGGGAGTAGTCTTTGTAATTATGCACAATTTCCAAACTCTCGGAAGGTTTTTTTGCAAACAAAACATTCAGGCCTCGTGTGTGCCGCTGCATCTTGGATCCAACGGGTCCCCGTTGCTCATATTAGGTGCTCCCCGTAGCTTAATTAGCCGCTAAGGTGATACGAGCATCTAGGTCGTATGATCTGTGATCAGATGGGACATGCATAGTACTTGTACTTTCTGCACAATTCCCAAACTCTCTTAGTCGTATATTGCAAAAACATTCAAACCTCCAACTGTGGGCCGTTAGATCTCCGTGAACTCATATCACCATAGAATCTACGGTGTGGGAGCACCTCATATTCTCTCGTGCGAGAAAACATCATGTTCTCTCGCAGCTTGGATGCTATGGTGATACGAGCTTCGAGGTCGTTTAATCTGAGATCCAATGGCATCTGAGCAGTCTTTGTGCTTGTAAGTAGTGGCCGGACTCTTTGGGGGCTTTTTTGCAAAAAACCATTCAAACCATCAAGGATTTGTTGGGTCACAAATCCAACGGCTCCGAAGAGCTTGTATCACCAAAGCATATAAGGTGTGGTAGCACATGATATTATTACATACAGGAGAATATGATGTCCTCCTTCATCTTAGATGCTACGGTGATACGAGCTTCGAGGTCTTCGGATATGGGATCCAAGGGCATCTGAGTAGTTTTTGTACAAATTGTGTGCAATTCTCAAACTCATTAAGGTTTCCTGTAAAAATATTAAGATATCACGTGAGCTGCTATATCTCAGATCTATAAGCTCCAAGCAACTTGTATCGGCATATAGCATCTAAGGTGTGGGGGCACATGATATTATCTCGGGGAGGAGGGGGTGCACAACCAATCGGTGTTTGAGAGCTAGGGTGGGGACAAATATAATCTAAACAATCCTAAACAGAGCTTCACAAATTTATCTAAGGTCAAGGGGTTAACCCCCGACAATCTACATAGCTCCGCCTAAACACAACATTTGCATGTACTGTAGTACTAGACTTAATATTCATGTTTCAGTTTCCTGTTCATTTTAAATATTGAATTGAGGACCATGCATGTCTTACATTTTACTCCCTTCGTTCCTAAATATTTGTCATTTAGAGATTTCAAATGGACTGGCACATACGGACGTATATAGACATATTTTAGAGTGTAGATTCACTCATTTTTCTCTGTATGTTGTCACTTGTTGAAATCTCTAAAAGACTAATATTTAGGAACATAAGGAGTATTTTTGAATTCGTGTCATACATGCATGGTTTGGGAAAATAGATGCACTATACTTGTTGGATTGTTGTTGTGTTCGTGTGTGTGCGTGTGTGTGGTCATATGCTTGATACATACAAAGTTTTCTAAACACCATATTGTTCATCTTTTATATTTGAATTTGCAATGAAAAACTTACTAGGGATACCATGAAATGTGAAATCCACGTTGAGATCACTATACCACAAACTCACTCTAATTCAAGAAGTCGTCATAAATCAATTACCACGTCGAGATTAGTATTTGCAAGGAAAATATGGGCATTGTAATACACATAGATTCATTCGGCAATTTAAAAGATTCCTTTCGTATTCTCAAATGGTACCCAATGGCATACCAGCCAGACCTTGGCTCGTGTTGATCCTAAAAAAACCGGGCTCGTGTCCTTCTGGTGGTGTGTGTGGTACGCACATTAGCCAACCCCAACCAGTCGAGCGTCCGTGTTTCGAGTCGAAATATCTGGCGGCCATAATTCCAGCCCTAGGAAATTTTCCTCATGTCCCCGGTCCATAATGACTATCGATGAACAATGGAGGGATGATTTAGTAACAAGACAACGTTACCTATCGTGCCGAGCATGGTTCAATTCCCTCGGTCGCCGTTCCCCAAGGTCACCTGTCAACTACATTGCCTAGTACTACTACTACACCAGGATGAGCACAGAATTGAGCCCGCTTGGTCGTGCCTAGTACTTGAGTTAATATATCAGGGGGCCCTCAAAAAAAGAGTTAATATATCAGGCAATGCACTGCTACAGACGGATTATCCTTTTACTCTGCATATATAATTTTCTGAAGTCTAACTAAGCCAAATGTTTGACCAAATCCTTTTTTAAGAAATAATACAAGACAAATGTATCGCTTGAAAATTTATTGCATGATGCAGGTTATGATATTGTTTCAAATCCTGGATTTTAAATTTCAGAAAATCCAAAAGTAACCAGAAATTCATGGAACCGAGGATGGTCACGTGATATGGCACAAATATTCCTTCGTAATTTTTTTCTTCAATTTGAGACAAGCTGCTTATGAAAAGTTGCACAAATGAAGAGCCAAGGTATTTTGGAACAAAGACCTGTCACGTTAAGGCGAACGCTTTCACTATTGAAAACGTGGGTGTTGACATGCCGCCACGAGTCCCGCTTCTCTTTGGCAGGTGCTGTCCGAGCAAGCATGTGAGTCGACGGGAGGCGCGGGCAGACCGCTGCGCCGGCTGACAGGGAGGTGTGCGTGCAGACCGCTGTATAGGCTCACCGGGAGGTGAGCCCTTTGACCAGGCACCGCCGCCCACCTTCATCCGAACTGCTCCCACTTTTAATGTCGTCGGCGCCGCAGTTTAAAATCGATCCCGCACTATCCGGTATCGCTACAATCTTCTCTCTTCCTCTCCGATTCTCCAGTCGTCTACCTCCAACCAGCCAGACCAAAACATACGCCATGCCGCATCACGATGGTCTGCCCTTAGTCTTCCAGTTTCCTGAGGAAGACACCCAGCCAGAGTCTCAAGAACATAAGGCGCTTTCGGATGAGATTGAACCGCCCTTGCAGGAATACGCCGTGCTTGTCCCCACTCCCGTTCCGGCTCCCGTTGCCCCGATTGCGCCAGCGCCCATCCCCGTGGCATTGATGGGATGGGAGCAGCACATTGTCACCGAGCTTGATGCCACGGGATTCCACGAGGTCCCCGCCGACTTTCACGCACCCGTGCACCTGCCTGCGCGTGCACTGATGCTCACGCCCATGCCGGTGCCCATGCACACGAATGTCTCCGCAGCGCCGTTGCCAGCGCCCGTCCCCGCGCAGGTGCCAGTGCCCCCCTCAGCGGCATGGATGGCCACTGTCGACCGCTTCCTTGCACCAACGCCAGTCGCTGATACGTCTCCAACGTATCTATAATTTTTTATTGTTCCATGCTATTATATTATCAACCTTGGATGTTTTATATGCTATATTATATGATTTTTGGGACTAACCTATTAACCTAGAGCCCAGTGCCAGTTTCTGTTTTTTCCTTGTTTTAGAGTATCGCAGAAAAGGAAAATCAAACAGAGTCCAATTGACCTGAAACTTCACGGAACTTATTTTTGGACCAGAAGAAGCCCACGGAGTATCGGAGATGGACCAGAAGAGGCCTGAGCTGCCCACGAGGGTGGGGGCGCACCCACCCCTGGGCTCGCCCCCCTACCACGTGCACAGCCCAGAGATCCACCAACGTACTTCTTCCTCCTATATATATCGGGGAGCATAACAGATCGGGAGTCCCACCACCAAAAGCCTCTATAGCCATCGAAAATCAATCTAGACCCGTTCTGGCACCCTGCCGGAGGGGGAATCCCTCTCCGGTGGCCATCTTCATCATCCCAGTGCTCTCCATGACGAGGAGGGAGTAGTTCTCCCTCTGGGTTGAGGGTATGCACCAGTAGCTATGTGTTTGATCTCTCTCTCTCTCTCTCGTGTTCTTCAGGTGGTACGATCTTGATGTATCGTGAGCTTTGCTATTATATTTGGATCTTATGATGTTTCTCCCCCTCTACTCTCTTGTGATGAATTGAGTTTTCCCTTTGAAGTTATCTTATCGGATTGAGTCTCCAAAGATTTGAGAACACTTGATGTATGTCTTGCCCGTGCTTATCTGTGGTTACAATGGGATATCATGTGATCCAGTTGATGTATGTTTTGGTGATCAACTTGCGAGTTCTGTGACCTCATGAACTTATGCATAGGGGTTGGCACACGTTTTCGTCTTGACTCTCCGGTAGAA
The DNA here is from genome assembly GCF_002162155.2 of Triticum dicoccoides. Lineage (NCBI taxonomy): Eukaryota > Viridiplantae > Streptophyta > Magnoliopsida > Poales > Poaceae > Triticum > Triticum dicoccoides. Next base: position 590,170,505 of record NC_041388.1, read on the forward strand.
ACTTTGGGGCACTCTTTGAAGTTCTTTGTGTTGGTTGAATAGATGAATCTGAGATTGTGTGATGCATATCATATAATCATACCCACGGATACTTGAGGTGACATTGGAGTATCTAGGTGACATTAGGGTTTTGGTTGATTTGTGTCTTAAGGTGTTATTCTAGTATGAACTCTATGATAGATTGAACGGAAAGAATAGCTTCATGTTATTTTACTAAGAACTCTTGAATAGATCGATCAGAAAGGATAACTTTGAGGTGGTTTCGTACCCTACAATAATCTCTTCGTTTGTTCTCCGCTATTAGTGACTTCGGAGTGACTCTTTGTTGCATGTTGAGGGATAGTTATATGATCCAATTATGTTATTATTGTTGAGAGAACTTGTAGTAGTGAAAGTATGAACCCTAGGCCTTGTTTCAACGCATTGCAATACCATTTTCGCTCACTTTTATCATTAGTTACCATGCTGTTTTTATATTTTCATATTACAAAAACCTATATCTACCATCCATATTGCACTTGTATCACCATCTCTTCGCCGAACTAGTGCACCTATACAATTTACAATTGTATTGGGTGTGTTGGGTACACAAGAGACTCTTTCTTATTTGGTTGCAGGGTTGTTTGAGAGAGACCATCTTCATCCTACGCCTCCCACGGATTGATAAACCTTAGGTCATCCACTTGAGGGAAATTTTCTACTGTCCTACAAACCTCTGCACTTGGAGGCCCAACAACGTCTACAAGAAGAAGGTTGTGTAGCAGACATCAAGCTCTTTTCTGGCGCCGTTGCCGGGGAGGTGAGTGTTTGAAGGTATATCTTTAGATCTTGCAATCGAATCTTTTTGTTTCTTGTTTTAGCACTAGTTTAGTTTATAAAAGAAAACTACAAAAAATGGAATTGAGTTTGCCTCATACGCTTCATCTTTTTAATATCTTTCATGACAATGATGGAAAGGAAAATTGCACTCAAATGCTAGAAGAAGAAGTCTATAAAATGTTTGTCACTAAATATTTGAATGATGAGCCTGATTGCAATGTTATTAGTATGAACTCTTTGAATATCAATGGTACTAATGATGATTGCACTAGTTATGATGAAAATATCTCTTATAAGCATGTCGATTTTTGTGGAGTGCATAGAGTTTGAAGTACATACCAAATAGGGAAAATAGATTTTTCAAGAGGCATAAGTATTTGGAAACTAAATGGTTGCAAGAAAGGCTAAATGTTAGTGCTGAAAATTTAAAATATCTTAGCCATACTTGTGAACTTTGCAATGAACATGGTCATTTAAATATCAAATGCAATTTGTTTCATGATTGAATCGTGTCCAAAAATTGTGATGACTTGATTTCCCTTGCACATCATAATGAACTTAGTTTGCTTTTGGGTTATGAAGAAATGAAACGTCAAACTAAGCTTATTCCAGAATATAACCTCAAGAAATTCCTCGATATTGATCTAGAGGAAATTATATGTATTGTGCGGTAAATTGCATTGAAAATCCTTATATTGCCAATTACATAAAGAAAAGAAAACAAATAGAGGATGAAGAGAATACTAATTAAAGGGAAGAGACTTCCCAATATCCTCCTATTATTTCTTATGATGAATCAGGTAACGAGGAGGAACCTCCTATTCAACCAATCTCATTAATAAGTAGCTCCAAAAAGAGGATTAAACCCACACATGATGTGAAGAAGAAAAAGAAAAGACGGAGAAGCAAAGGTAGAAAGGTATCTCTCCCAAATGATGTTGCTCCTATTACTCATTGTGATGATGATAATTGCTATACTATTGGTGCCATCCATACTATTATTGATGAGAGTGATTATGCTTATGATATGAAAAGGCCCAAGCTTGGGGATGCTATGTTTGATGAAGATGATGTTTTTGAGAATATATTTGCTGCAATTAATGTTTGTCCCACCCTTGGGGACGCTACGTTTAATGAAGATGATATTTTTAGTCTCCCAAGTTTTGATATGCAAATTTATAATGATGATAGCATGCCTCCTACTTATGATGATTATATTTACGAAAGTGGATTTGGAGAGGTCATGACTTTATTTAGTGATGATTCCACTATCTTGGAAGAGGTTTCAATCGATTATGATGAGAACAAAGTTGGTACTTATGATAATTATTGTGATGATACATATGCTATAAAAAGTAGTGATGATTATATTTATAAAACTTGTCATGATTATGATTATCATTTTCCTGAATACTAATCTTTTAATGTGGAAACAATTTGTAGTATTCGAGTTTCTTATGATACACCCACTATTCCGAATGAGAAGAATTTTGCTTATGTGGAGAGTAGTAATTTTTCTATGCTTGTAAGTAATGTTTTATGTGATGGTTATATTGTTGAATTCATTCATGATGCTACTGAAAATTATTGTTAGGGAGGAACATGTGCTTGTAGGAATTGCAATAACATCGAGTTTCCATTCTATGTGCTTAAAGTTTTGAAGTTATGCTTGTTTTGCCCTCCTATGCTAGTTGATTATTTTTCCCATAAGCTGTTTGCTCACAAAATCCCTATGCATAGGAAGTGGGTTAGACTTAAATGTAATAGTTATATTATTCATGATGCTCTCTTTATGTTTCAATTCTTATCTTTTATGTGAGCATCATTGAAATCATCATGCCTAGCTAGGGGCGTAAAGCGATAGCGCTTGTTGGGAGGCAACCCAATTTTATTTTTGTTCCTTGCTTTTTGTTCCTATTTAGTAATATATAATTCATCTAGCCTCTGTTTAGATGTGGTTTTATGTTTTAATTAGTTTTTGTGCCAAGTAAAGCCTTTAGGACCTTCTTGGGTGATGGTTATTTGATCTTGCTGTAAAAAACAGAAAGTATGCGCTCACGAGAATAATTTTAATTTTTACCAGAGAGGGATAAAATACCAATTCCAACTGAAGTAGATCATTAAACCAATTTCCTAGGACCTCCTAATTTCTCAGGATTTTTGGAGTTACAGAAGTATTCGAATCCTATAGATTACTACAGACTGTTCTGTTTTTGACAGATTCTGTTTTCTATGTGTTGTTTGTTTATTTTGATGAATCTATGAGTAGTATCGGAGGGTATGAACCATAGATAAGTTGGAATATAGTAGATATTACACTAATATGAATTTAGAATGAGTTCACAATGGTACCTAAGTGGTGATTTATTTTCTTATATTAACGGACCTTACGAGTTTTCTATTAAGTTTTGTGTTGTGAAGTTTTCATGTTTTGGGTAAAGATTCGATGGACTATGGAATAAGGAGTGGCAAGAGACTAAGCTTGGGGATGCCCAAGGCACCCCAAGGTAATATTCAAGGATAACCAAGAGCCTAAGCTTGGGGATGCCCTGGATGGCATCCCCTCTTTCGTCTTCATTCATCGGTAACTTTACTTGGAGCTATATTTTTATTCACCACATGATATGTGTTTTGCTTGGAGCGTCATTTTACTTTCTTTTGTTTTGCTTGCTGTTTGAATAAAATACGAGATTCTTCACATATAGTTGCATAATTATTCAACTACTCATTGATCTTCACTTATATCTTTTGGAGTAGTTTGTCATTTGCTCTAGTGCTTCACTTATATCTTTTTAGAGCATGGCGGTGGTTTTATTTTGAAGAAATTGTTGAACTCTCATGCTTCACTTATATTATTTTGAGATTCTTTTAGAACAGCATGGTAGTTTGCTTTGGTTATGAATTTAGTCCTAATATGATGGGCATCCAAGAGGGATATATAAAAACTTTCATATAAAGTGCATTGAATACTATGAGAAGTTTGATACTTGATGATTGTTTTGAGATATGAAGATGGTAATATTAGAGTCATGCTAGTTGAGTAGTTGTGAACTTGAGAAATACTTGTGTAGAAGTTTGTGATTCCCGTAGCATGCATGTATGGTGAACCGTTATGTGATGAAGTCGGAGCATAATTTATTTATTGATTGTCTTCCTTATGAGTGGCGGTCAGGGACGAGCGATGGTATTTTCCTACCAATCTATCCCCATAGGAGCATGCGCGTAGTATTTGTTTCGATAACTAATAAATTTTTGCAATAAGTATGTGAGTTCTTTATGACTAATGTTGAGTCCATGGATTATACGCACTCTCACCCTTCCACCACTGTTAGCCTCTCTAGTACCGCTCAACTTCACTGGTACCATAAACCCACCATATATATTCCTCAAAACAGCCACCATACCTACCTATTATGGCATTTTCATAGCCATTCCGAGATATATTGCCATGCAACTTTCCATCGTTCCGTTTATGACACGCTTCATCATTGTCATATTGCTTTGCATGATCATGTAGTTGGCATCGTATTTGTGGCAAAGCCACCATTTTCATAATTCTTTCATACATGTCACTCTTGTTTCGTTGCATATCCTGGTACACCGCCAGAGGCATTCATAAAGAGTCCTATTTTGTTCTAAGTATCGAGTTGTAATTCTTGAGTTGTAAATAAATAGAAGTGTGATGATCATCATTATTAGAGCATTGTCCCATGTGAGGAAAGGATGATGGAGACTATGATTCCCCCACAAGTCGGGATGAGACTCCGGACGAAAAAAAGAAAAAAAAAGGCCATAAAAGAAAGAGAAGACCCAAAAAAAGAAAAAAAGAAAAAAAAATGAGAGAAAAAGAGAGAAGGGGCAATGCTACTATCCTTTTACCACACTTGTGCTTCAAAGTAGCACCATGATCTTCATGATAGAGAGTCTCCTATGTTGTCACTTTCATATACACTTGTGCTTCCTCAAAATTGCCCTAGGTCTTCATGAGCAAGCAAGTTGGATGCACACCCACTTAGTTCTTTTGTTGAGATTTCTTACACTTATAGCTCTAGTGCATCCGTTGCATGGCAATCCCTACTCACTCACATTGATATCTATTGATGGGCATCTCCATAGCCCGTTGATACGCCTAGTTGATGTGAGACTATCTTCTCTTTTTGTCTTCTCCACAATCACCATTCTATTCCACCTATAGTGCTATACCCATGGATCACGCTCATGTATTGCGTGAAGATTGAAAAGGTTTGAGAACATCAAAAGTATGAAACAATTGCTTGGCTTGTCATCGGGGTTGTGCATGATTTAAATGCTTTGTGAGGTGAAGATGGAGCATACCCAGACTATATGATTTTGTAGGGATAGCTTTCTTTGGCCATGTTATTTTGAGAAGACATGATTACTTTGTTAGTATGCTTGAAGTATTATTATTTTTATGTCAATATTAAACTTTTGTCTTGAATCTTATGGATCTGAACATTCATGACACAATAAAGAGAATTGCTTAGAGAAATATGTTAGGTAGCATTCCACATCAAAAATTATGTTTTTATCATTTACCTACTCGAGGACGAGCAGGAATTAAGCTTGGGGGTGCTTGATATGTCTCCAACGTGTCTATAATTTTTTATTGTTCCATGTTATTATATTATCAACCTTGGATGTTTTATATGCATTTATATGCTATTTTATATGATTTTTGGGACTAACCTATTAACCTAGAGCCCAGTGCCAGTTTCTATTTTTTCCTTGTTTTAGAGTATCGCACAAAAGGAAAATCAAACGGTGTCCAACCGACCTGAAACTTCATGGAACTTATTTTTGGACCAGAAGAAGCCCACGGAGTATCGGAGATGGACCAGAAGAGGCCCGGGCTGCCCACGAGGGTGGGGGGCGCGCCCCCTGCCTCGTGGACAACCCGGAGATCCACCGACGTACTTCTTCCTCCTATATATATCCATATACCCTAAAAACTTCGGGGAGCAGAATAGATCGGGAGTTCCGCCGCCAGAAGCCTCCGTAGCCACCAAAAACCAATCTAGACCCATTCTAGCACCCCGTCGGAGCGGGAATCCCTCTCTAGTGGCCATCTTCATCATCCCGGTGCTCTCCATGACGAGGAGGGAGTAGTTCTCCCTCGGGGATGACAGTATGTACCAGTAGCTATGTGCTTGATCTCTCTCTCTCTCTCTCTCGTGTTCTTGAGGTGGTACGATCTTGATGTATCGTGAGCTTTGGTATTATATTTGGATGTTATGATGTTTCTCCCCGTCTACTCTCTTGTGATGAATTGAGTTTTCCCTTTGAAGTTATCTTATCGAATTGAGTCTCTAAGGATTTGAGAACACTTGATGTATGTCTTGCATGTGCTTATCTGTGGTGACAATGGGATATCATGTGATCCAGTTGATGTATGTTTTGGTGATCAACTTGCGAGTTCTATGACCTCGTGAACTTATGCATAGGGGTTGGCACCCGTTTTCGTCTTGATTTTTTGGTAGAAACTTTGGGGCACTCTTTGAAGTTCTTTGTGTTGGTTGAATAGATGAATCTAAGATTGTGTGATGCATATCGTATAATCATACCCACGGATACTTGAGGTGACATTGGAGTATCTAGGTGACATTAGGGTTTTGGTTGATTTGTTTCTTAAGGTGTTATTGTAGTATGAACTCTATGATAGATTGAACGGAAAGACTAGCTTCATGTTATTTTACTACGGACTCTTGAATAGATCGATCAGAAAGGATAACTTTGAGGTGGTTTCGTACCCTACAATAATCTATTCATTTGTTCTCCGCTATTAGTGACTTTGGAGTGACTCTTTGTTGCATGTTGAGGGATAGTTATATGATCCAATTATGTTATTATTGTTGAGTGAACTTGCACTAGTGAAAGTATGAACCCTAGGCCTTGTTTCAACGCATTGCAATACCGTTTTCACTCACTTCTATCATTAGTTACCATGCTGTTTTTATATTTTCAGATTACAAAAACCTATATCTACAATCCATATTGCACTTGTATCACCATCTCTTCGCCGAACTAGTGCACCTATACAATTTACCATTGTATTGGGTGTGTTGGGGACACAAGAGACTCTTTGTTATTTGGTTGCAAGGTTGTTTCAGAGAGACCATCTTCATCCTACGCCTCCCACGGATTTCTAAACCTTAGGTCATCCACTTGAGGGAAATTTGCTACTGTCCTACAAACCTCTGCACTTGGAGGCCCAACAACGTCTACAAGAAGAAGGTTGTGTGGTAGACATCAGTCGCCTCCTCTCGCCAGTTGACTTGCTCCTGGAGACCGAAGTCCAGACATTGTGGCCTTCCTTGAAGCTAGGGCCAACGTCCAGGATTACGCCAAATATGGCACAAGACGCCGCTGTCGCTGTCAGTCGGTGGCCCGACGACACACAGAGCACAACAGAGGAGCCGCTTCCCACCGCAAGACGCCGCCGCCGCCGCGTAATTTAAATTTGCCATGAAAAATCTTCGGATTGCCATGCTTAAAAGCCGAACATTTATCATTTCCGTTTATTTTAGATCGATCGTCGTATGAATGTAAAGTCGGAGTCAGACTGAATGAAATCTATGGTTTGATCGATTGAAAGTTCTGCTAGAGCCGTATCAAATTAAATATAAAACGTCATCAAGCCACATGTATTCCTTTTCATTCAACGACCTAGACTGCTTCAATGTCGAGCGCTCAACACATTTAGCGTGCAGTTAATTTCATGCCAAAAATAGTGCTAATCACATAATAACACGCAAATAATATCCTACTTAATATCCACATGCACTTAATATACTTCCAGATTAACGTGCATTGCATGTACACATTGAGTAGTACTACTAGTACGTGAAACTGGAGGTGTAACTTGTGAACGCGTCCAGATATGATCAACGGCAACACCGCCCGTGAGTTCTTCGTGTTTGCCCGTGCGTCTAAACGTAGAAGGGAAGGAGAGAGAGAGCACACATGGAACCCACCAGTAAGTGAAGGCGAATAGTACGTGCTAACGAGCTGGTCCCTGCTACCTCTTGAGCAGTGCGTTGGTTTTCCCTTGAAGAGGAAAGGGTGAGGCAGCAAAGTAGCGTAAGTATTTCCCTCAGTTTTTTTGAACCAAGGTATCAATCCAGTAGGAGGCCACGCACGAGTCCCTCGCACCTACACAAAAAAATAGATCCTCGCAACCAACACGATAAGGGGTTGTCAATCCCTACACGGTCACTTACGAGAGTGATATTTGATAGATATGATAAGATAATATTTTCGGTATTTTTATGATAAAGATGCAAAGTAAAATAAATGTCAAAGGAAATAACTAAGTATTGGAAGATTAATATGATGAAAGAGAGACCCGGGGGCCATAGGTTTCACTAGTGGCTTCTCTCAAGAGCATAAGTATTCACGGTGGGTAAACAAATTACTGTTGAGCAATTGACAGAATTGAGCATAGTTATGAGAATATCTAGGTATGATCATGTATATAGGCATCACGTTCGAGACAAGTAGACCAACTCCTGCCTGCATCTACTACTATTACTCCACACATCGACCACTATCTAGCATGCATCTGGAGTATTAAGTTCATAAGAACAGAGTAACGCGTTAAGCAAGATGCCATGATGTAGAGGGATAAACTCATGCAATATGAAATAAACCCCTTCTTGTTATCCTCGATGGCAACAATACAATACGTGTCTTGCTGCCCCTACTGTCATTGGGAAAGGACACCGCAAGATTGAACCAAAGCTAAGCACTTCTCCTATTGCAAGAAAGATCAATCTAGTAGGCCAAACCAAACTAATAATTCGAAGAGACTTGCAAAGATAACCAATCATACATAAAAGAATTCAGAGAAGATTCAAATATTGTTCATAGATAAACTTGATCATAAACCCACAATTCATCGGTCTCAACAAACACACTGCAAAATAAGATTACATTGAATAGATCTCCACAAGAGAGGGGGAGAACTTTGTATTGAGATCCAAAAAGAGAGAAGAAGCCATCTAGCTAATAACTATGGACCCGAAGGTCTGACGTAAACTACTCACACTTCATCGGAGGGGCTATGGTGTTGATGTAGAAGCCCTCCGTGATCGATGCCCCCTCCAGCGGAGCTCTGGAAAAGGCCCCAAGATGGGATCTCATGGATACAGAAAGTTACGGCGGTGGAATTAGGGTTTTGGCTCCGTATCTGGTAGTTTGGGGGTACGTAGGTATATATAGGAGGAAAGAGTACGTCGGTGGAGCAACAGGGGGCCCACGAGGGTGGAGGGCGCGCCCAAGGGGGTAGGCGCACACCCTACCTCGTGGCCTCCTGCTTGATGCCTTGATGTAGGGTCCAAGTCCTCTGGATCACGTTCGTTCAGAAAATCATGTTCCCGAAGGTTTCATTCTGTTTGGACTCCGTTTGATATTCTTTTTCTGTGAAACTCTGAAATAGGAAAAAAACAACAATTCTGGGTTGGGCCTCCGGTTAATAGGATAGTCCCAAAAATAATATAAAAGTGTATAATAAATCCCAATAATGTCCAAAAAGAATATAATATAGCATGGAACAATAAAAAATTATAGATACGTTGGTGACGTATCAAGCACCCCCAAGCTTAATTCCTGCTCCTCCTCGAGTAGGTAAATGATAAAAACAGAATTTTTGATGTGGAATGCTACTTGGCATAATTTCAATGTAATTCTTCTTAATTGTGGTATGAATATTCAGATCTGAAAGGTTCAAGATAAAAGTTCAATATTGACATAAAAATAATAATACTTCAAGCATACTAACTTAGCAATTATGTCCTCTCAAAATAACATGGCCAAAGAAAGTTCATCCCTACAAAATCATATAGTTTAGTCATGCTCCATTTTCGTCACACAAGAATGATCTCATCATGCACAACCCCGATGACAATCCAAGAAATTGTTTCAGACTTTAGTAATATCAGACTTTTTCAACCTTCACGCAATACATGAGCGTGAGCCATGGATATAGCACTATGGGTGGAATAGAATATAATGATGGGAGTTATGTGGAGAAGACAAAAACGGGAGAACGTCTCACATTAACGAGGCTAAGGAATGAGCTATGGAGATGCCCATCAATTGATGTTAGTGCAAGGAGTAGGGATTGCCATGCAACGGATGCACTAGAGCTATAAATATATGAAAGCTCAACAAAAGAAACTAAGTGGGTGTGCATCCAACTTGCTTGGTCACGAAGACCTAGGGCATTTGAGGAAGCCCATTGTTGGAATATACAAGCCAAGTTCTATAATGAAAATTTCCCACTAGTATATGAAACTGACAAAACAAAAGACTCTCTATCACGAAGATTATGGTGCTACTTTGAAGCACAAGTGTGGTAAAAAGGATAGTAACATTGTCCCTTCTATCTTTTTCTATCATTTTTTGGGCCTTCTATTTTTTTGGCCTTTCTCTTTTTTTCCTCACTTGGGACAATGCTCTAGAAAATGATGATCATCACACTTCCATTTATTTACAACTCAATGATTACAACTCGATACTAGAACAAAGTATGACTCTATATGAATGCCTCCAACAGTGTACTGGGATATGCAACGAACCAAGAGTGACATGTATGAAAGGATTATGAATGGTGGCTTTGCCACAAATACTATGTCAACTACATGATCATGCAAAGCAACATGACAATGATGAACGTGTCATGATAAACGGAACGGTGGAAAGTTGCATGGCAATATATCTCGGAATAGCTATGGGAATGCCATAATAGGTAGGTATGGTGGCTGTTTTAGGAAGATATAAGGAGGTTTATGTGTGGAAGAGCGTATCATATCACGGGGTTTGGATGCACCGGCAAAGTTTGCACCAACTCTCAATGTGAAAAAGGGCAATGCACGGTACCGAAGAGGCTAGCAATGATGGAAAGGTGAGAGTACGTATAATCCATGGACTCAACATTAGTCATAAAGAACTCACATACTTATTGCAAAAATCTACATGTCATCAAAAACCAAGCACTACGCGCATGCTCCTAGGGGGATAGGTTGGTAGGAAAAGACCATCGCTCGTCCCCGATCGCCACTCATAAGGAGGACAATCAAAGAACACCTCATGTTTCAAATTTGTTACATAACATTTACCATATGTGCATGCTACGGGACTTGCAAACTTCAACACACGTATTTTTTAAATTCACAACTACTCAACTAGCACAACTTTGATATCACTACCTCCATGTCTCAAAACAATCATCAAGCATCAAACTTGCCTTAGTATTCAACACACTCATAAGAAAGTTTTTACTAGCACTACAAAAAAAAGACACATCCGTGACATTTTGGGCCGAACGAATTTTTTTTGTGTCATACATATGACACTTCTATGACGATAATTGTGACAAAACCCGGTATCATCATAAATGTGGTGGGCTCCTACTTCTATGACAAAAAATCATGACAGAAAATGGGCTTTTCGTCCTGGGCGGGCCGGAGATGCAGCTGCATGACATTCTTTGGGCCGTCTGTGACAGAAAAAATTGTGGTAGAAGCGAGGGGGAGGAAAATTTCAGGGAGTTCCCGGTTACGGTGGGAGGTCGGGGGCCGAGCGATGCGCGTTTCTCTCGTACACGTACGCGCGTGTGTGCGAGGCGTTGGCTCTAACTGAACCCGAGTGAGGCGTTGGGCTCTAACTGAACCCGAGCAATTGCACTGCAGGCTACGCGTTACTGAACCCGAGCGATCGATCGCTGTTAACTGAACCCGATCGAGCGATTCGTTGGCTACTGCTGCTAACTGAAGCCGATCGATGGGATGAATAGTGAGCGTT
>NC_041388.1:590182659-590201317 GCF_002162155.2 Triticum dicoccoides
TTTGCGGTACGCCACACCCCTCCCGATCAACGTACAGGACCCCCGTTTCGACCGTAGGAGGTCCGTATCCTCCGTTTTGCGGTACGCCACACCCCTCTCGATCAACAGGACCCCCGTTTCGACCGTAGGAGGTCCGTTTCCTCCGTTTTACGGTACGCCACACCCCTCCCGATCAACAGGACCCCCGTTTCGACTGTAGGAGGTCCGTTTCCTCCGTTGTGCGGTACGCCAGGCCTTGTTTCCATCGCCTCTTCCGTCCAAGCCCTCCCGATAAACACGACCACGCATTCCGTTCCGACCCATGAACACGACGACGACATTGTTTCTCCGTTCCGACCCAGCCATGTACACGAGCCATCGCCGTACGTATGCGCGAGTAGGCGTTTGAGACCCCGCCCGTATGTACACATACATGGCCGTATTTTCTTTCTTGGACCCTGGCCGCTGTACGTATGTGTACATGCTACGTGCGCGCCTCTACTACGACACGTGCGCGCCTCTACATCCACCAGTATATATGTACGTACACGTTCGCGACCAGAATGACAATGTACGTACGCTTCGACCAGGTGGGTCCCGACTGTCAGGCACTTCCTTGCGTGCGAAGGTGTAGCTGGTGGGTGTTGGCGAACGTAGCAGAAATTCAAATTTTCTACGCATCACCAAGATCTATCTATGGAGAAACCAGCAACGAGGGGAAGGAGAGTGCATCTACATACCCTTGTAGATTGCTAAGCGGAAGCGTTCAAGAGAACGGGGTTGAAGGAGTCATACTCGTCGTGATCCAAATCACCGGAGATGCTAGTGCCGAACGGACGGCACCTCCGCGTTCAACACACATACAGCCCGGTGACATCTCCCATGCCTTGATCCAGCAAGGAGAGAGGGAGAGGTTGAGGAAGACTCCATCCAGCAGCAGCACAACGGCGTGGTGGTGGTGGAGGAGCGTGGTACTCCAGCAGGGCTTCGCCAAGCACCGCAAGAGACGAGGAGGGAGAGGGGTAGGGCTGCGCCAAGAAGGAGAGGAACTCGTGTGTCTTGGGCAGCCCAAACCTCAAGTATATATAGGGGGAGGGGAGGGGCTGTGCCCCCACCTAGGATTCCCTCCCTAGGGGTGGAGGCAGCCCCCAGATCCCATCTGGGTGGCGGCCAGGTGGAGGGGGAGAGGGAGACGCACCAGGCATGGGCCCTAAGGCCCATCTGTCCTTAGGGTTTGCCCCCCTCCTCCCCTTAGGCGCCTTGGGCCCTTGTGGGGGGGGGGGCGCACCAGCCCACCTGGGGCTGGTTCCCTCCCACACTTGGCCCATGCAGCCCTCCGGGGCCGGTGGCCCAACTTGGTGGACCCCCGGGACCCTCCTGGTGGTCCCGGTACGTTACCGATAAAACCCGAAACTTTTCTGGTGACCAAAACAGGACTTCCCATATATAAATCTTTACCTCCGGACCATTCCGGAACTCCTCATGACGTCTAGGATCTCATCTGGGACTCCGAACAACATTCAGTAACCACGTATATCTATTCCCTATAACCCTAGCGTCATCGAACCTTAAGTGTGTAGACCCTAGGGGTTCGGGAGACATGCAGACATGACCGAGATGACTCTCCGGTCAATAACCAACAGCGGGATATGGATACCCATGTTGGCTCCCACATGTTCCACGATGATCTCATCGGATGAACCATGATGTCGAGGATTCAATCAATCCCGTATTCAATTCCCTTTGTCCAGCGGTATTGTACTTGCCCGAGATTCGATCGTCGGTATCCCTATACCTTGTTCAATCTCGTTACCGGCAAGTCTCTTTACTCGTTCCGTAACACATCATCCCGTGATCAACTCCTTCGTCACATTGTGCACATTATGATGATGTCCTACCGAGTGGGCCCAGAGATACCTCTCCGTCACACGGAGTGACAAATCCCAGTCTCGATTCGTGCCAACCCAACAGATACTTTCGGAGATACCCGTAGTGCACCTTTATAGCCACCCAGTTACGTTGTGACATTTGGCACACCCAAAGCATTCCTACGGTATCCGGGAGTTGCACAATCTCATGGTCTAAGGAAATGATACTTGACATTTAGAAAAGCTTTAGCATACGAACTACACTATCTTTGTGCTAGGCTTAGGATTGGTTCTTGTCCATCACATCATTCTCCTAATGATGTGATCCCGTTATCAACGACATCCAATGTCCATGGTCAGGAAACCGTAACCATCTATTGATCAACGAGCTAGTTAACTAGAGGCTTACTAGGGACATGGTGTTGTCTATGTATCCACACATGTATCTGAGTTTCCTATCAATACAATTCTAGCATGGATAATAAACGATTATCATGAACAAGGAAATATAATAATAACCAATTTATTATTGCCTCTAGGGTATATTTCCAACAGTCTCCCACTTGCACTAGAGTCAATAATCTAGTTCACATCGCCATGTGATTAACACTCACAGGTCACATCGCCATGTGACCAACATCCAAAGAGTTTACTAGAGTCAATAATCTAGTTCAGATCACTATGTGATTAACACTCAATGAGTTTTGGGTTTGATCATGTTATGCTTGTGAGAGAGGTTTTAGTCAACGGGTCTGCAACTTTCAGATCTGTATGTACTTCGCAAATCTCGATGCTATATTTGGAGCCATTTCAAATAACTGTTCTACTTGGAGCTATTCTAAATTGTTGCTCCATTATACGTATCCGGTATCTCTACTCAGAGCTATCCGGATAGGTGTTAAGCTTTCATCGATGTAACTCTTTACGTTGAACTCTTTATCACCTCCATAACCGAGAAACATATCCTTATTCCTCTAAGGATAATTTTGACCGCTATCTGGTGATCAACTCCTAGATCACCTTTGTAGCCTCTTGCCAGACATGTGGCAAGGCACACATCAGGTGCGGTACTCAGCAAGGCATACTGTATAGAGCCTATGACAAAAGCACAGGGGACGACCTTCGTCCTTCCTCTTTCTCCTGCCGTGGTCGAGCTTTAACTTCATAACTTCATACCTTACAACTCAGGCAAGAACTCCTTCTTTGACTGGTCCATCTTGAACACCTTCAAGATCATGTCAAGGTATGTGCTCATTTGAAAGTACCATTAAGCATTTTGATCTATCCTTATAGATCTTGATGCTCAATGTTCAAGTAGCTTAATCCATGTTTTCCATTGAAAAACACTTTTCAAATAACCCTATATGCTTTCCAGAAATTCTACATCATTTCTGATCAACAATATGTCAACAACATATACTCATCAGAAATTCTATAGTGCTCCCACTCACTTCTTTGGAAATACAAGTTTCTCATAAACTTTGTATAAACCCAAAAGCTTTGATCATCTCATCAAAGCGTACATTCCAACTCCGAGATGCTTACTCCAGTCCTTAGAAGGATTGCTGGAGCTTTGCATACTTGTTAGCATTTTTCAGGACTGACAAAACCTTCAGGCTGTATCACATACATCCTTTCCTCAAGAAAATCTTCAAGGAAACAATATTTTGACATCATATCTGCAAGATTTTATAAACAATGCAGTAACTGCTAACATAATTCCAACAGACTCTTAGCATCGCTACGAGGGAGAAAGTCTCATCGTAGTCAACTCCTTGAACTTGTTGGAAAACATCTTAACGACAAGTCGAGCTTTCTTAATGGTGATACTTACCACCATTGTCCGTCTTTCTTTTAAAATCCATATGTACCCAACAGCCTTATGACCATCAAGCAGTTCTTCCAAAGTCTACACTTTGTTTTCATACATGGATCCTCTCTCGGATTTTATGGCCTCGAGCCAATTTTTGGAATCCGGGCCCACCATCGCTTCTCCATAGCTCGTAGGTTCATTGTTGTCTAGCAACATTACTTCCAAGACAGGATTACGTACCACTCTGAAGTAGTACGCATCCTTGTCGTCCTACGAGGTTTGGTAGTGACTTGATCCGAAGTTTCATGATCACTATCATAAGCTTCCACTTCAATTGGTGTAGGTGCCACAGGAACAACTCCCTGTGCCCTGCTATACACTGGTTGAAGTGACGGTTCAATAACCTCATCAAGTCTCCACCATCCTCCCACTCAATTCTTTCGAGAGAAACTTTTCCTCGAGAAAGGACCCGATTCTAGAAACAATACCTATTGCTTTCGGATCTGAGACAGGAGGTATACCCAACTGTTTTGGGTACTCTATGAAGATGCATTTATCCGCTTTGGGTTCGAGCTTATCAGCCTAAAACTTTTCACATAAGCGTTGCAGCCCCAAACTTTTAAGAAACGACAACTTAGGTTTCTCCAAACCATAGTTCAAACGGTGTCATCTCAACGGAGTTACATGGTGCCCTATTAAAGTGAGTGTGGTTGTCTCTAATGCCTAACCCATAAACGATAGTGGTAATTCGATAAGAGACATCATGGTATGCACCATATCCAATAGGGTGCAGTTACGATGTTCACACACCATCACACTATGGTGTTCCAGGCGGTATTGGTTGTGAAACAATCTCCACAATGTCTTAATTGTATGCCAAACTCGTAACTCAGATATTCATTTCTATGATCATATCATAGACATTTTATCCTCTTGTCACGAAGATTTTCAACTTCACTTTGAAATTACTTGAACCATTCAATAATTCAGACTTGTGTTTCATCAAGTAAATATACTCAGTATCTACTCAAATCATCTGTGAAGTGAGAGCATAACGATATCCACTGTGTGCCTCAACACTTATTGGACTGCACACATCAAAATGTATTACTTCCAACAAGTTGCTTTCTAGTTCCATCTTACTGGAAACGAGGCCTTTCAGTCATCTTGCCTATGCGGTATTATTTGCATGTCTCAAGTGATTCAAAATCAAGTGAGCCCAAACGATCCATCTGTATGGAGCTTCTTCATGCGTTTTATACCAATATGACTCAAATTGCAGTGCCACAAGTATGTGGTAATATCATTATTATCTTATATCTTTTGGCATGAGCATGTGTATCACGACGATCGAGATTCAATAAACCATTCATTTTAGGTGCAAGACCATTGAAGGTATTATTCAAATAAACAGAGTAACTATTATTCTCTTTAAATGAATAACCGTATTGCAATAGACATAATCCAATCATGTCTATGCTCAACGCAAACACCAAATAACAATTATTTAGGTTTAACACCAATCTCGATGGTAGAGAGAGCGTGCGATGCTTGATCATATCAACATTGGAAACACTTCCAACACATATCGTCAGCTCACCTTTAGCTAGTCTCCGTTTATTCCGTAGCTTTTATTTCGAGTTACTAACACTTAGCAACCGAACCGGTATCTAATACCCTGGTGCTACTAGGAGTACTAGTAAAGTACACATTAACATAATGTATATCCAATATACTTCTATCGACAGCCTTCTCATCTACCAAGTATCTAGGGTAATTCTGCTCCAGTGGTTGTTTCCCTTATTACAGAAGCACTCAGTCTCGCGTTTGGGTTCAACCTTGGGTTTATCCACTAGAGCAGTAGCTGATTTGCCGTTTCATGAAGTATCCCTTCTTGCCCTTGCCCTTCTTGAAACTAGTGGTTTCACTAACCATCAACAATTGATGCTCCTTCTTGATTTCTACTTTCGCGGTGTCAAACATCGCGAATATTTCAAGGATCATCATATCTATCCCTGATATGTTATAGTTCATCACGAAGCTCTAGCAGCTTGGTGGCAATGACTTTGGAAAAACATCACTATCTTATCTAGAAGATCAACTCCCACTCGATTTAAGTGATTGTTGTACTCAGATAATCTGAGCACAAGCTCAATGATTGAGCTTTTCTCCCTTAGTTTGCAGGCTAAGAAAATCGTCGGAGGTCTTATACCTCTTGACGTGGGCACGAGCCTGAAATCCCAATTTCAGCCATCGAAACATCTCATATGTTCCGCGACGTTTCGAAAACGTCTTTGGTGCCCCAACTCTAAACCGTTTAACTGAACTATCACGTAGTTATCTAAACGTGTATGTCCGATGTTCGTAACATCCACAAATGACGTTTGGGGTTCAGCACACTGAGCGGTGCATTAAGGACATAAGCTTTCTACTGTCCGCATAATCGCTACTATCATCTTTCAAGTAAATTTTCTCTAGGAACATATCTAAATAGTAGAACTGAAGCGCGAGCTACGACATAATTTGTGAAGACCTTTTGACTATGTTCAGGATAATTAAGTTCATCTTATGAACTCCCACTCAGATAGACATCCCTCTAGTCATCTAAGTGATTACATGATCCGAGTCAACTAGGTCGTGTCCGATCATCACGTGAGACGGACTAGTCATCATCGGTGAACATCTTCATGTTGATCGTATCTTCCATACGACTCATGCTCGACCTTTCGGTCTCTTGTGTTCCGAGGCCATGTCTGTACATGCTAGGCTCGTCAATTCAACCTAAGTGTTTCACGTGTGTAAATCTGTCTTACTCCCATTGTATGTGAACGTTAGAATCTATCACACCCGATCATCACGTGGTGCTTCGAAACGACGAACTTTCGCAACGGTGCACAGTTAGGGGGAACACTTTCTTGAAATTTTAATGAAGGATCATCTTATTTACTACCATTGTTCTAAGCAAATAATATGCATAAACATGATAAACATCACATGCAATCAAACAGTGACATGATATGGCCAATATCATGTTGCTCCTTTTTATCTCCATCTTCGGGGCTCCATGATCATCATCGTCACCGGCATGACACCATGATCTCCATCATCATGATCTCCATCATCGTGTCTCCATGAAGTTGTCTCGCCAACTTATTAGTTCTACTACGATGGCTACCGGTTAGCAATAAAGTAAAGTAATTACATGACGTTTATGTTGACACGTAGGTCATAAATAAATTAAGACAACTCCTATGGCTCCTGCCGGTTGTCATACTCATCAACATGCAAGTCGTGATTCCTATTACAAGAACATGATCAATCTCATACATCACATATATCATTCATCACATCCTTTTTGGCCATATCACATCACATGGCATACCCTGCAAAAACAAGTTAGATGTCCTCTAATTGTTGTTTGCATGTTTTACGTGGCTGCTATGGGTTTCTAGCAAGAACGTTTCTTACCTACGCAAAACCACAACGTGATATGCCAATTGCTATTTACCCTTCATAAGGACCCTTTTCATCGAATCAGTTCTGACTAAAGTGGGAGAGACTGGCACCCGCTAGCCACCTTATGCAACTAGTGCATGTCAGTCGGTGGAACCTGTCTCACGTTTGAGTACGTGTAAGGTCGGTCCGGGCCGCTTCATCCCACAATACCGTCGAAACAAGATTGGACTAGTAACGGTAAGCATATTGAACAAAACCAACGCCCACAACTACTTTGTGTTCTACTCGTGCATAGAATCTACGCAATAGACCTAGCTCATGATGCCACTGTTGGGGAACGTAGCAGAAAGTCAAAATTTTCTATGCATCACCAAGATCTATCTATGGAGAAACCAGCAACGAGGGGAAGGAGAGTGCATCTACATACCCTTGTAGATCGCTAAGCGAAAGCATTCAAGAGAACGGGGTTGAAGGAGTCGTACTCGTCGTGATCCAAATCACCGGAGATCCTAGTGCCGAACGGACGGCACCTCTGCGTTCAACACACGTACAGCCCGGTGACGTCTCCCATGCCTTGATCCAGCAAGGAGAGAGGGAGAGGTTGAGGAAGACTCCATCCAGCAGCAGCACAACGGCGTGGTGGTGGTGGAGGAGCATGGTACTCCAGCAGGGCTTCGCCAAGCACCGCAAGAGACGACAATGGAGAGGGGTAGGGCTGCGCCAAGAAGGAGAGGAACTCGTGTGTCTTGGGCAGCCCAAACCTCAAGTATATATAGGGGGAGGGGAGGGGCTGCGCCCCCACTTAGGGTTCCCTCCCTAGGGGTGGCGGCAGCCCCCAGATCCCATCTGGGTGGCGGACAGGTGGAGGGGGAGAGGGAGACGCACCAGGCATGGGCGCTAAGGCCCATCTGCCCTTAGGGTTTCCCCCCCTCCTCCCCTTAGGCGCCTTGGGCCCTTGGGGGGGGGGGGGGGGAGCGCACCAGCCCACCTGGGGCTGGTCCCCTCCCACACTTGGCTCATGCAGCCCTCCGGGGCCGGTGGCCCCACTTGGTGGACCCCCGGGACCCTCCTGGTGGTCCCGGTACGTTACCGATAAAACCCGAAACTTTTCCAGTGACCAAAACAGGACTTCCCATATATAAATCTTTACCTCCGGACCATTCCGGAACTCCTCGTGACGTCCGGGATCTCATCCGGGACTCCGAACAACATTCGGTAACCACGTATATCTATTCCCTATAACCCTAGCGTCATCGAACCTTAAGTGTGTAGACCCTACGGGTTCGGGAGACATGCAGACATGACCGAGATGACTCTCCGGTCAATAACCAATAGCGGGATCTGGATACCCATGTTGGCTCCCACATGTTCCACGATGATCTCATCGGATGAACCACAATGTCGAGGATTCAATCAATCCCGTATTCAATTCCCTTTGTCCAGCGGTATTGTACTTGCCCGAGATTCGATCGTCGGTATCCCTATACCTTGTTCAATCTCGTTACTGGCAAGTCTCTTTACTCTTTCCGTAACACATCATCCCGTGATCAACTCCTTGGTCACATTGTGCACATTATGATGATGTCCTATCGAGTGGGCCCAAAGACACCTCTCTGTCACACGGAGTGACAAATCCTAGTCTCGATTCGTGCCAACCCAACAGACACTTTCGGAGATACCCGTAGTGCAACTTTATAGCCACCCAGTTACGTTGTGACGTTTGGCACACCCAAAGCATTCCTACGGTATCCAGGAGTTGCACAATCTCATGGTCTAAGGAAATGATACTTGACATTTAGAAAAGCTTTAGCATACAAACTACACGATCTTTGTGCTAGGCTTAGGATTGGGTTTTGTCCATCACATCATTCTCCTAATGATT
This sequence comes from Triticum dicoccoides, assembly GCF_002162155.2. NCBI lineage: Eukaryota > Viridiplantae > Streptophyta > Magnoliopsida > Poales > Poaceae > Triticum > Triticum dicoccoides. Next base: position 590,191,658 of record NC_041388.1, read on the forward strand.
TGATCCCGTTATCAACGACATCCAATGTCCATGGCCAGGAAATCGTAACCATCTATTGATCAATGAGCTAGTTAACTAGAGGCTTACTAGGGACATGGTGTTGTCTATGTAGCCACACATGTATCTGAGTTTCCTATCAATACAATTCTAGCATGGATAATAAACGATTATCATGAACAAGGAAATATAATAATAACCAATTTATTATTGCCTCTAGGGCATATTTCCAATAGTGGGTCCCAGCAGGGGGGAAACCTTTTTTTCGCGAAATACGGTGGCCCGTCCAGTGGGTCCCTGTTGTCAGGTGGAGGAAACATTATTTTCCGCATAATAAGGAGGCACTTCCTTGCTCCGGCCGTGGCCCAGCTGTCAGCCTCTCCATGTACAGTCCACATCCGATGGAAGTCATTTCTTGACCACGTTAACCACGCCGCGCCGAGAGCACCAGGGCAGTGGACGACGGCGAGGCCTAGGAAGGGGACGACGCAGAGCCGGGGAAGACGCAGCAGTGGAAGCCCGCACGGAGAGGAGTACGAGGGTTCACTGGTTCGGTTGTGGTGTGAGGCTGCCATCGCCGCAAAATAACAGGGGGTGTGGGTGAGTAGAGGGATGGCCTGGCCAGCGGTGGGTGTAGTACGGGGCGGTGAGGCCTCCGCGGCATCACAACCGGCCACGGGAGGCAGGAGCATGCGGCACGACCGGTGCTGCTTTGGGCGGCTGGAGCAAGAAGACCAGAGGTTGAAGAAGCACTACGGCTGTTGGATGCACATCGTACGGTCATTGGAGCTAGAATCGTTCATATTGACTAAAGTTGACAAAGGCCCCCGTCCCAGTCAACTTAGTAGGCCCACAAGTCAGCCTCCCACCATGGTGGGTCCCAGCTAGCAGGGGGAGTATTCATTTTTTGTGCGTAATAAGGAGGCACTTCCGATGGGTCCGAGCTGACAGCGGGGGGAACGTTTTTTTCATGAAATACGCTGGCCCATCCAGTGGGTCCGAGCAGTCAGGGGGGCAACGTTTTTTCATGAAATAAGGTGGCCCGTCCAGTGGGTCCCTGCTGTAAGGTGGGGGAATAATTATTTTGCGCGTAATAAGGAGGCACTTCCTTGCGGCCGCCTGGACCCAGCTGTCAGCCTCTCCACGTATAGTACTCTTCCGTTGGAAGTCGGTCATTGACCACGTTGACCACGCTGCGCCGAGAGCACTAGGGCGGTGGTCTGGACGACGGCGAGGACTAGGAAGGGGACGACCCGGAGCCGGGGAAGACGAAGTAGTGGAAGCCCGTGCGGAGAGGAGTACGAGGGTTCACTGGTTCAGCTGCGGTGGGAGGCTGCCGTCGCTGCAGAATAACAGGGGGTGTGGGTGAGTGGAGGGATGGCCTGGCCAGCGGTGGGAGTACTATGGGGGCGGTGAGGCCTCCGCGGCAGCACAGCCGGCCACGGGAGGCAGGAGCAGGTGGCACGACCAGCGCTACTTTGGGCGGCTGGACCAAGAAGACCAGAGGTTGAGGAAGCACTACGACCGTTGGATGGACATCGTACGGTCACTGAAGCTAGAAACGTTTATTATTGACTAAGTTGACAAAGCCCTTGGTATGCTCCAACTTAGTAGGCCCACAGGTCAGCTTCCGAAACGGTGCGCCCCATATGTCAGGGGGAGGAATCATTTTTTGGGCGGCCGAAGCTAAGAATATCCGAAATTGAAGAAGATGCACGACATCCGTTGGATAGACATCCAACGGCCACTGCTACTAGAACCATGTGTTGACTATAATAAGTTGGCAAAGCCTTGCATACACGTCAACTTATTTTTTTAGGGGACGCGTCACTTAGTAGGCCCACAAGTGTGTGGCAGAGAACTTATAGCCCATTTACGTTTTGTAAGAATGTACAACCCATTTTGGAATTCTAATGGAATTTACAACAGCCCATTTACAGTTTTTTAAAAGTACAGCCCATTTTCTAGCTAGGACAATAATTAATAATTTCAACCAACCGTTGAAGACAGAATTCAATAAAATTTCCCACATTTTGATGGGCTCCGAAATATTTTTATCCCGAAATTTCTAGTCAGATTAAATATAAATTTGTATTACGTAAAAATCTAACGAAACATTGCGCGCGCAACAATGAAAATTTAAGATTTTCAAAATCCATAAATAATATTTTATAAACTAATTTCGTGTTTGGTGCATTTTTTTATAGTTACTGCCTAGTTTTTATAATTAGATCCCATTTATTATTTTTAAAGCCCATTTTCCTATTAAGCCTAATGCATCCCTCCTAGGAAAGATTTGCAGCCCAGCGGGTATTCCTCAAAAAGACGTATAGCTGGGCTAGCCATTTTCATCTTGAAAAAAATTAGTATCTGGGATGGATATCTGGACTGGGCTAGATGGGCCACAGCCCGCCCAGTTAATACCCTGCTCTCCTCAATATTGCTCGAGCTGCTTGGTCCCAGCTGTCGGCCGCACCTTGTGCAATTCTCTCGTTTATATTGACTACATAGGTTGACAATGGTGTGGGACCGTGATGTCAGGAAACCAGGAGAAAGCAAAAAATATATTTTTGTACATAATAAGGAGGCACTTGCGTACGTACGACTATGGCCCTAGTGGGTCCCTAGTGTCATCCAGTCAAAATAAAGTCATCTCCTGAATCCTCATGTTCATTGACGATGTTAACAATGCTCGGCGCCACGACGAGCACAACAACTCGAAGGACAACGGAGAGGGCCTCGCGGGCCCAACGGATGGTCTGATACATCGCTCGCTACTCATTCAGGAAGCCAGGATCATCGGACACCTATGAGGACCTTCGAGAAACTGAGACGGCATGAAATGGTAAGGCCGCGCTTGGGAGCTCTGGTTTATTTTAAACCTGTATTAACATACAAGTGTAATTTACTCATCATTGAAAACAACGTGTAAAATACAGGCGTAATGAAACCGATGGCCCGAGGTCTGTAAGTAAAACCGGCGGGTTACGCGTGTAATTTGAGATCCCAGTGTATATTTTACGAGCACTGCTATATGGACGACATTACCAGATGATACATGCACGACGTGCGTATCATGCCATCCATGGGCAAGGCTGAAACAGTAGCTAATGACTGGATTAGCAATCGTCCGAGTGTCGTTCAGCGTTTTTATCGTGTGTCAAGTACTTCCGATATTTTACTAGTCGAAATCGACCAACCAAGCGCCTTCGCCCGAGACCATCTGCTTTAATTTACAAGCGTCGGTTTTACAAGCAGTTTTGGTTGGAAAACGATGATCCAATCACGGCCTAATATCATGAGTTGGTCGGAAGATCATATGGTTTCACGTCTAACCAACCCGACTTGTCGCATAGATTATGAATGAAACATCAGACGATGAACTTCTTAAGCACGGAAACAACAGAAGAGGATGATCTTCTTAACAAGCAAATCACCGGCATTAGATCGGCATGCAAAATAATACGAAGCATTATTCTCAGGAGGCACGGTGAACAGCTCGTTATGCCGCATTCCACAACATTCCAAGCTCAACTTTGCAATCAAACACAAGGCCTGGCATTACTTGGACAATATTCAGAACAAACTCTTAACACAGGAATATCTCAGCAGAGTAACTATCTATTTCTAAACTGAACACAGGAATAGGAAAAAACACTCGATGCTTCTGGCTAACATCAATGAGCAAATTTTGACAAGGTTTTCCAATTCCAATATATTAAACTAACGTCTTCTTGCTAACATTAATGATTAAACTTTGACAATCTTTTCCCATTCAAAATATGTAATGCCTATGATCGTGGAGTCCTGTCGCTTCTTACTAACATCAATGATTAAACTTTGACAAGCTTTTCCCATTCAAAATATGTAATGCCTATGATCGTGGATTCCTGTCGCTTCTTTCTAACATCAATGATTAAACTTTGACAAGCTTTTCCCATTCAAAATATGTAATGCCTATGACCGTGAAGGCACTCCACGTGTTGTTAAATTGCCAATGGTCTCTGCAGACTAGTCATGTCACCGGTGTCTAATAATACTCTGTAAAGCTTCTCAGTCATTCCTTCTGTAATGTAGCGCAAACAATGACTGCTTCTTTCTGCAAAGTGGAACGACCAACTGGACCCAGTAATGCAGCAGTTTGCCTTATACACATTGGCTCCTTTTGTGCAGTTGAACTAAAATCGAAGTCGGAATAAAATCGAGCTTTAATTTTGATATCCCTGTAAGCAACAAAAGGTATAAGGGAAACAATTACTGAGAAATAACGGTTGATGACTTGTACTCCCAGAAGAAAAACATCTACTGATCTACCTTATCTTAATGGGAAACAAAGCAGGAGAGTAGCAATTCTCAGTCAGTGTGATTCATTCATATTAACTGAGACATTATCTTAATAATGCCTTGTATCAAGATGTATAAAGAACGAAAAAGTAGAAAAGTGTCATTTCTAAAACAATGTGACTGATTCATTTTAACAGAGACATTATCTTAACAATACCTTGGTTAAACATGTAGAAAGAACTACAAAGCAGGATAGTACCATTTGTAAAACACCGTAAGTCTGTAACTGATATATAATAACAGAGACATTATCTAAACAATACATTTCTTAAACATGTACTCCGGCCGATACCTAACAGAAATGGTACTCCTGCCGATCCCTAACAAGTGTTTGCAGTTTTGAACTAAGATTCAGTAGTTAATTCGGAGGAAGGTCGGTACTGACCATTCAAGACCAACATTTGAAACAACTCGTGAGGAAGATCTCAACACATATATGGAAATCCGATCTCATTTTGTGCAGTTCCACAAAAATTAAGCGAAGCAAAATGTTGCAATAGCAACAAGTTGAAAAGATATCCCTGTTTTAACAGAGGCAAAAAAGGAATCAATTACTGGCCAATAAACGAGGATGAAACATGCGGGCACAAAAATGGTAATCCAGCCAATCCCTATCAAGTGTTGCAGTTTTGAAATAAGATTCAGTAGTTAATTCTGAGAGTGGCATCAATTACTAGCTTATAAAGGGGGTGATGCTGAATTTGTTGTAACAAAGCAATAAGCATCATGTCTGGGTTGGTCCCATTTTGTTTCACTACTTAATGGGAAAAGACAACAATACAATAGCTTCAATTCAACATTTATTTAAAACAGTACCAATACAAGTAGCACAACATATCAAAGCACACTGCACAACCATGTGGATGAAGGCCTGTACTGACCCTTCATGAGACCAACAATGATAAAATACGAATCTGCCAACACGAATAGGAAATCCAATCTCGTTTTGTGCAGTTGCACTGAAATCAAGCAAAGTGTTTCGCGTAGTGAAGCAAAATTTTGCAATAGCAACAAGTTGAATAGATATCCCTGTTTAAACAGAGGCAAAAAAGGAATCAATTACTGGCTAATAAAGGAGGATGAAACATGCGGCCACAAAAATGGTAATCCCGCCAATCCCTAACAAGTGTTGCAATTTTGAAATAAGATTCAGTAGTTAATTCTGAGAGTGGAATCAATTACTTGCTTATAAAGGGGGTGATGCTGAATTTGTTGTAACAAAGCAACAAGCATCATGTCTGGGTTGGTCCCATTTTTTTTCACTACTTAATGGGAAAAGATAGCAATACAATAGCTTCAATTCATCATTTATTTAAAACAGTACCAATACAAGTAGCACAACATCTCAAAGCACACTGCATAATCACGTGGATGAAGGCCTGTACTGGCCTTTCATGAGACGACCAAGATAAAATACGAATCTACCAACACAAATAGGAAATCCAATCAAGTTTTGTGCAGTTGCACTGAAATCAAGCAAAGTTGCCTGTGTGACATTTAAGTTTTCTATAGCAACAAGTTGAATAGATATCCCTGTTTTAAGAAGCAAAAAAGAAAACAATTACTGGCCAATAAAAGAGGATGAAACATGCGGCCACAAAAAGAAGCATCTACCTTATCTTGATGGAAAACAAAGTATAGGACAGTAGCATTTCTAAAACGGTTGCATTGATTCATATTAACAGAGAAATTCTCTTAAAACAGATCAGTAGTTAATTCTGAGAGTGGCATGAATTACTGGCTTATAAAGGGGGTGATGCTGAATTTGTTGTAACAAAGCAACAAGCATCATGTCTGGGTTGGTCCCATTTTTGTTCACTACTTAATGGTAAAAGACATCAATACAATAGCTTCAATTCATCATTTATTTAAAATGGTTGCATTGACTCATATTAACAGAGACATTCTCTTGAAACAACATTCGTTAAAAAATGTAATTTACTTTTAACAGTGGCATTGCTTCAATTTTCTGGCGGCATTCTTAGATTAACAACAGCAAAATAGCTGCATGGGACATGCCAGCACCATGTGCGTCCACACGTATAAATGGGTGATACAGAGTATGTAGCCAAGCAACATATATGCGCTGGTCCCATATTTGTTCTCTTTGAACCTTCTTCGTATGTGAGGACAACAAATCTAGTCGTGCACAAACTACCCGACCCCCCAGTTTCTTTCCCTTTTCAACAAAGAGATCGGTTCCTTACAGATGTGTGTACTGGGTTACCCCCTTTTTCCCTTTTCGACCTACAAAGCGACTGGATAGCCAGTCTATACTACTTTCCGCCCCTCCTTTCCTCATTGAACCATGTCCTAGATTCTTGCTCCAGCCCACCGCGCCCTTCTTTCCTCTTTGAACCAAGACCTAGATTCGACTACAGATCGAAAAAGATCCACATGCAGCTAGAGCAACGACGGTTTCAAAGAAACTTATACCTTAGGGCCATCCGGATGTGGCAAGGCATGCGGCGGGAGGCCGGATCTTCCCACACTACGTACGACAACGAGGAAGAAGGGGTCGGTGGCCCTCCCGCACAGGCGCTGGGTGAAAGAGAACAGCACAGCCGGTAGTGGATTGCCTCCCTCACCGAAGGCGATAGAGTGAACGCTGCACCTCCTCCCCTTCCCGGTGCGACGGGATACGGACGCCTCCTTCACCAGCTCTGAGGGGGGGGGGGGAGAGACAAGAGGCCAACGCAGTCTTGTTTAGATCTGGTGAAGAAAGGGTTAGAGACTGTGAATATAGCAAACCCTAGCAAATGAACGCTAAGCCTCCTGCGTGTAACATATATGTAGTGCGGCGAGCGTCTGGAGAGTGCAAACCCTAGCGAACAAGCGCTGAGGCTCCCGCTTATATATCTCCATCTCCAATCATATTTGTCCAACTGGCACATTATTTACGTTGTTAATTATATACGCAGCAATATTAACGTACAACATCTCTTGTTTGCGCACGTCCGGACCGCTGCCACGGCCGGTCCTGACCAACCCGAACCCTCTTCATCACCCGCGCGTGCTTCCCGCCCGAAATGGTCAGTGCCGCATTCATGCCCGGCTAGAGCGGACACGACCTCTCATTGGCGCCGGCATTGAAGCGCCGCGCCGGTCGAGAGAGCGTCACCCGCGCCGCTTCCGGGTGCACGCGGCTGCTCCGCGTTCAAAGGTCGCAATAGCCGGCTACAACATGCATGTAAAAAGTTCTTGGGAGTCCGTGCTACAGCTAGCTGTCCTCCCCCAACTCGTCAATCTCTTCAAGTAGTGCTAGTACTCCATGGCGCGATCCATCGACAAGCAGGTGGGAAAGTTATGGTATGCTACTCGGTTTGTGGTGAGTGGCATGCCGAGCGACTATGTGAGACACGAACACGACAGACGTGATTTAAACATTGGTTTTGCTCGATGGCGCGATCCAACGAAATGAAACGTTGGTTTCTCTCCTTTCCATTTTTTCTCTGGAAAAACTGAAACTTTTCCACTCCATTTTCATTCATATTCCAAGGTTTCCCTGTTACAACATTCCATCAAATACAAAGGAAAATTAACACGCATGCTGATGCATCTCAATGATTCACAGATCATAGCCAATATTTACTTCACAACTAAAGAAAAAGGTTGTGAGAGCGTGTACGAAAGAAAAACTACTGATGGGGTCACTAAGACTTAAACCCTAAACCCTAAACATGATTTAATTTCCTGGCCAGGTAGAACCTGTCAAAGGAAAGACGACTGGCACCCTCGGATCATACGATGCTTTTTTGCAGATATTGAAGAAGTGTGATTAGAATAATAGTACTGGCACTAGTTCATGAGACATAAACTTATCACAAGTAGAAACCGGTAGAAGTAGAGAAAGATCGACATGGAGATGGAGTTACGGCAGTGGAGCAAGCCGGCTCCAAAAGGAAGATGGACTACCTGGGACGTCGGGTTGTAGCTAGAAGGGCGGTTGGGACGCGGCATCGGCCCATACCACGGTGACCCCTGATTAGGACGCACCGACTATGGGTTTTCTCCCTCGCCGATGTCGACCGCGTCTACGCAGAACATTGTTCCCTTCCCCCAGCTGCGGGATCAGGCCTGTCGTTCTATGCTTGTGAAGAGAGCAACCTAAGCAAGCAGGCTTGTAGCTTAGGCTCCTGCTAGTTTATATATAGTGGTTTTCTTTTTCTCTCCATATCAACCATTTTGTATTGCGTACGTGTCATTCAAGAGTGAAATGATGGTTGCTTCTTCCAACTAACTTACTGTGTGATTTGACTACTGCTTAGTGGTGTAATGCCCTCGATGCGGCTATATCTCCCACGTGTCGAAGCACGACTTAGAGGCATAACCGCATTGAAAGCAATGTCGCAAGTGAGGTAATCTTCACACAACCCATGTAATACATAAGGGAAAGAGATACATAATTGGCTTACAATCGCCACTTCACACAATTACATGAATAAAGCATTACATCATCCAGATACAATCAAGGTCCGACTACGGAACCAAAATGAAAGAAGACTACCGCAAAACCTACACAGATCCGTGATCGACCCCAACTGGGCTCCACTACTTATCAACTAGAACGAAACAACACAAAGGACAAGATCTTCATCGAGCTCCTCCTTGAGCTTGGTTGCGTCAACTGCACGGTCCAATGGCACCTGCAAACTGGTTTTGGAAGTATCTGTGAGTCACGGGGACTCAGCAATCTCACACCCTCGCGATCAAGACTATTTAAGCTTATGGGTAAGGTAAAAGATATGAGGTGGGGCTGCAGCAAGTGACTAACATATATGGTGTCTAACATACGCAAATGAGAGCGAGAAGAGAAGGCAAGGCACGGTTGAACAACTATGATCAAGAAGTGATCCGAGAACAACCTACGTCAAGCATAACTCCAACACCGTGTTCACTTCCCGGACTCCGCCGAGAAGAGACCATCATGGTAACACACGCGGTTGATGCATTTTAATTAAGGTCAACTTCAGGTTTTCTACAACCGGACATTAACAAATTCCCATATGCCCATAACCGCGGGTACGGATTTCGAAAGTTCAAATCCCTGCAGGGGTGTCCCAACTTAGCCCATCACAAGCTCTCACGATCAACGAAGGATATTCCTTCTCCCAAGACATCCCGATCAGACTCGGCATCCAGGTTACAAGACATCCTCGACAATGGTAAAACAAGTCCAGCAACACCGCCCGAATGTGCCTACAAATCCCGATAGGAGCTGCACATATCTCATTCTTAGGGCACACTCAGATGAGCAATCCGTACAACTAAAACCAGCCCTCGAGTTTCCCCGAGGTGGCGCTGCAAGGGGCTCTAGTT
>NC_041388.1:590201549-590205451 GCF_002162155.2 Triticum dicoccoides
GGGGGGTAAAATAATGATGACCCTTGAGTCTGCAGAACCCAAAGGAAAAAGAGGCTAGGTGGCGACTGGTAAAACCAATGTTGGGCATTGCTGGAGGAGTTTTATTCAAGGCAAACTGTCAAGGGGTTCCCATTATACCCAACCGCGTAAGGAACGCAAAATCCGGGAACATAACACCGATATGACGGAAACTAGGGCGGCAAGAGTGGAACAAAACACCAGGCATAGGGCCGAGCCTTCCACCCTTTACCAGGTATATAGATGCATTAATTAAATAAGAGATATTGTGATATCCCAACAATAATATCCATGTTCCAACATGGAACAAACTCCAATCTTCACCTGCAACTAACAACACTATAAGAGGGGCTGAGCAAAGCGATAACATAGCCAAACAACGGTTTGCTAGGACAAGGTGGGTTAGAGGCTTGGTTCAAAAATATAGGAGGCATGATAAGCAAGTGGTAGGTATCGCAACATAGGCATAGCAAAAGAGCGAGCAACTAGCAAGCAAAGATAGAAGTGATTTCGAGGGTATGGTCATTGTCAGGACCTCGACTCGATGTCACATCGATCTAGCTTGTAACACCTCATATCACTTTGCGGCCTCACGCACGGTATATCCACGGGTGTCGCCTTACCTTTGCCCGGGACCGTTTGCGCCTTTTGGCTCACGTATATGATAGTGTCGCTAGCATCCATATGATAAGGAGCCCGGGCTGACATGACTAGTCGTAAACCCAAAGTGGCACAAACCTACAGGGACAGGCATCCATGACCCAACTTTGAACGTGTCGGTCATCAGCAATTGGGTCCGGGCTGTAGCACTGGGCTAGCAGGACTCCGATAAACCGGGCTGTAGCGGGCTAACAGGACTCCGGTACTCAATGCGTGACATTTCCCCGAAGGGACAGACACAGGAACGAAGAAGGACACATGCCGGCCAGCCTAAGTGTTCCAGAGCAGTAGCAAGCTACCATGGCTCAGCGGTAACACTAGGAGACATTTCCCGGTAAGAGAGGCTACTAAAGATAAACAACTAGATAGTCAGATCCCACACATACCAAGCATTTCAATAACATACACACAATATGCTCGATATGTGCAAATACAACATGGCATCACAACATGACTCTACGACACAAGTACTTTATTTAAGGCTCAGAGAGCCATACATAGCATACACATAGATACGGGTCACACGACCCAGCATTCAAGTCATACAGTCATACAAACCAGCAGCGGAAGTAGCTTGTCTGGGTACAGACAACTAGTAAAATAAAAGAGGCTTGGAAAGCCTAGCTATACTACGTGGTCCTTCACAAGCTCAGGATCACCACCTGGGCCTTAGCCTACTCATTGATGTCAACGTCTACGAAGAACCCATCAGAAGGGGTTGCAGTGTCTTCTGTAAAAATGTAAATTATAGCAACATGAGTACAAGGGTACTCAGCAAGACTTACATCAGATCCTACATACATGCACATTATCAAGAAGGGTTGGTGGAGTTATTGCAGCAAGCCAACTTTGACTCTTGGCTAGACTATCCTACGAGACTCCAACTTGAAATGGTTTTGCGTACACGAGTCCACTACTCACCACTTCAATACACTACCGAGGATCCACCTCCGTCTTCCTACGGAAGAGCCATCCTCGGCACTCACACTTATCTTGAGGCTTTTAGTAGTTTCCATTTACTTGTCTATGAACTGTATAGGCAACCAAGTAGTCCTTTACCGCGGACGCGGCTATTCGAATAGATCATGTTAACCCTGCAGGGGTGTACTTCTTCATACATGTTTCCACCACTTAGCGTCTGCACACGACATGTGCTCGGCAGACTTCAAGCGAAAACCGACGTGGGTGTAGACCACGACCTACCTAAACACCTAAGTCTCTAGTCCAGGTTTATCGCCTATTCAGGTTCCATCCATGAGGAGACCCGGCCGAGGTTTCGCTCACAGCCCCAAACAATGTGAACAGGGTTCCCGAGATACCTAACGGGTATTCGGTACACCGTGCCACGTACCTACCGCATCACAGCCCACCCCTACGGTCAGCGCTGTCCACGGCCTCCAGTAGGCTACAAACACCAGAAACTACTTGCAACTCCTGGACAGAGAGCTAGGGTGAATAAGAAGTCGAGCGGGGTCATATTTCAGGGCCCAATGCATGGTAGTAGTTGTGTCTTAAATCACACATACAGATCTCAGTTCTTAAGGTCGGCTTCAATGAAACAACCCACCATGTACTCCTACATGGCCTTTCATCGATACCTTTACCAAATCATGTTCACCACACCACTCTCATTACCGACATAATCATTTCACTCTAGCCCATCACCCAGATGAACCAGACCTGACACGACTCTAAGCATAGCAGGCATAGCAAGGTAGGAACAACACATACATATGGCTCAATCAACTCCTACACATGCTAGTGGGTTTCATCTAGTTACTGTGGCAAGGACAGGTCATGCAGAGGAAGTGGGTTCAACTACCGTAGCACACAGCAGTTTGAACGCGTTGTCTTAATGCAGTAAAAGAGAGCAGGAGCGAGATCATGGGATTGTATCGATATGATCAAATGGTTGGTTGCTTGCCTGATGGTTCGATGCACTGATACGGTTCTTTGTTAGGGTAATCACGGTACTCCTCGGAGACAGAACCTGCCGTAAAGAACACCGATACACAACCATCACCAAACAATGTGCAACAATATGATGCATGCATGAAACATGGCAATATGAGTGAGTTGGGCTAATGCAACTAAGACCAGAGGGGTTTGAACCAATTTGAATCAAAGATTCAAATTTCAAACTCAAACATGGCCCTTTAAAGTGTTTTTCCTTGTTCTGCATTAAACATCAGGTTAACTTGTTTAATCATGCATGAAAATAGTACAGGTGGATAGATTGGATTTTTCTGATCATTTTTCATATATAATTTGTCTGATTTGGAGTTACAGAATAAAAGTTATGAATTTTTGAAGTTTAAACTATATTCTGGAATTTCCTATATTAGATTAATTCCAGAAAATCAATTACTGCGTCAGCCTGACGTCAGTGTGACGTCAGCAGGTCAACGGGACATGTCCGGGTCAAACCTGACAGTGGGTCCCGCGTGTCAGTGTGATTAATTAAACTAAAATTAATTTAAACTAATCCTAATTAGTTAGCAGGGCTGGGCCCCACCTGTCATAGACTCAGGGGAGTCAACCAGGGCCCACCCGTGGTCAAACCCGGGTCGGCTGCACCGGCGTTTAGCCGCCGGCGAGCCCGACGCGGCGGCGGAAGTGGTTTTGACCGTTTCGGCCACCAAATGGGTCACGGAGACCACCGGAGTGGAGCTGAGGACGAGCCGCAGCTCTTGGTGGAGTCCGTTGGGGTCGGGGTGGCCGGAGTTGGCGCCGGCGATGACTTTGGCGGCCACCGGAGTTCGGGCGAAGTCGAACTTGTCGCTAGGGGGGTCGGTGAGGTGCGGGGAGTAGCTAGTTAGGTGCTACGTGACGCGGTGAGCATGATGGACACCGTGGAGTGGCCGGAGGGTGACCGGGAGCACGTCGGCGACGAGCTCCACGGTGGTGGGTGCGGTTGAGCTCCGGGAGGTCGCTACACGGCTCGGGAGCAAGAAAAGGAGGGAGGGGAAGATGGCTAAGCTCACAGGGAGTTCGACGAAGCCCTTGGTGCGGCCGGGGACGGACCGGAGCGACGACGGCGTTGAAGGGGATCTCCGGCGACGGCGGTTCGGGCAAGGTCGTTGCGGTGGACTCGGGCGTTGCGAGCGCTCGGGGCTCGGCTTGCTCGATGAAGTGGACAGCGGCGGAGCTTCTGGACATGACAAGAGGACGCACGGGCGGCGGGGAGCGCGGCTACGACGTAGGCACGGCGGCGACAGCGTCGG
>NC_041388.1:590205954-590241433 GCF_002162155.2 Triticum dicoccoides
GGGCGCGAGGGGGAGGAGCTGGAGAGGAGAGGGGGTGCCTGGGGGGTTCGGGGAGAGTGGGGGAGCGATCCACGACGTCACCGGGCGAGGGGAGCGGCGAGGCGGCGAGCAGGTGCGTGGCGCGCGCTGCGGTCGCCGTCGGGCACCTGCCTGCCTGCCTGGCCGGCAAGCAGCTCGCGGGAGCGGCGCTGGGCTGGGCCGGCAGGTGGGCCGGGTGCTGGCGCCAGGTAAGTTTTTCCATTTTTCTCTGTTTTCTGTATTTTTAATACTTGTGCAACTTTGTTGAATTATTAAAAATACTTAGGCAACTCCTAAAATCACCAAACTACTCCTGGTCCATAGTTGGATTATTTCCAACATGAAACATTTTAGTTTGGAGATATTTGAGCATTTAAATATTTTATATAATTTTAAATGCCCAAATTCAAATATTTATGATTTAATTCACAAACCCTAAGATGGCCTAGGAAAATGTGCATCACTTTTGGCAGAGGTTCTGAACCAGGACAAAAATGATGGGCATTTTAGAAGGGCATTTCAGGTTCATTGAAAAAGTTTTTAGTAAACCCTAGTTGGTTTCAGAGGGGACTGGGGGTTCTGTCATCCCCATTTCAGGTTTCTGATGAAAGAGTAAATATGATGCAACACTCTAATGCATGAACTAGCTAGGGTGTGACAAATCACCCCCACTCAAAAGAATCTCGTCCCGAGATTTGGGTTCTTCCGGAAAGAAGGCGGGGTACTCGAGTCGAAGACGATCCTCCCTTTCCCGAGTTGCTTCATCCTCAGAATGGTGCGACCATTGAACTTTGAGAAACTTGATATTATGACGTCGACTGGTACGCTCGGCCTGATCGAGGATACGAATGGGGTACTCTCGATATGTGAGATTATCTTGGAGATCAAGCGTTTCGTGGTCCACTCCACGGATAGGATCCGAGAAGCAATGCCTGAGTTGAGAAACGTGGAAGACATCGTGGACTCTGGAGAGGTGCGGAGGTAGTTCCAACTGGTAGGCAACTTCTCCTCGTTTAGCGAGAATACGAAAAGGTCCAATGTAACGGGGAGCCAATTTGCCTTTGATACCGAAACGATGGATTCCCTTCAGAGGAGTAACCCGAAGGTAAGCCTTCTCGTCAACCTCGAAAGTCATAGCCTTATGTTTTTGGTCATATTGACTCTTTTGACGAGATTGGGCTGTTTTCAACTTTTCACGAACGATGCGAACTTGCTCTTCTGCTTCCTGAATCATATCCGGGCCAAAGAATTGTATTTCCCCGGTCTCTGACCAGTTAAGGGGTGTTCGACACCGTCGTCCATAGAGAACTTCAAAAGGGGCTTTACCCAAGCTAGATTGATAGCTGTTGTTGTAAGCGAATTCGGCAAATGGAAGGCACTTCTCCCAATCTATTCCGAATGAGATAACAGAGGCTCGAAGCATGTCTTCTAGAATCTGGTTGACGCGTTCTACCTGACCACTCGATTGAGGGTGAAAAGCGGTGCTAAAGGAAAGACGGGTTCCCATAGCATTTTGGAAACTTTCCCAAAATCGAGAGGTGAAAAGGCTTCCTCGATCCGAGTTAATTTCCAAAGGAACACCATGGAGAGACACTATTCGGGAGATGTATAAGTCTGCCAACTTACTAGCGGTTATACTCTCACGAACAGGTAAGAAATGAGCTACTTTGGAAAGGCGGTCGACAACGACGAAGATAGCATTATGCCCTCTCTTGGTCCTGGGAAAACCGGTAATGAAATCCATACCAATTTTATCCCATTTCCATTCAGGAATAGCTAGGGGTTGAAGGGTGCCAGCAGGCCGTTGATGCTCTGCTTTTACACGACGATAGACGTCGCAATTAGCAATATACTGAGCAATTTCTCTCTTCATCCTAGTCCACCAGAACCTCTGGCGTAGGTCCTGATACATCTTGGTACTACCGGGATGAATGGTGAGAGGAGATTCATGAGCCTCCTTAAGGATCAACTGCCGTAGATGCTGGTTCTTGGGAACCACTAAACGGTTCTCAAAGTACACAACACCATGATCATTTGTGGAGAAACAACTAGCACCTCCGCTAGCAATGTTTTCCTTGATTTTAGATATTCCCTTATCTCGCTTTTGGGCAGCGATAATTTGATCCGTAAGAGTAGGTTTCGCCACCAAGGTGGAAAGAAATCCTTGAGGAACAATGTGAAGGTTAAGCTTCCGAAATTCCTCATGGAGAAGCGGTTGACTTTGTTGTAACATCAGGTTGTTACAATAAGATTTACGACTTAGCGCATCAACCATGACGTTGGCTTTCCCTGGGGTGTAAGTTATTCCTAAGTCGAAATTTGTGATCAACTCGACCCAACGTCTTTGCCTGAGATTCAAATCCGGTTGGGTGAAGATGTATTTCAGACTTTGGTGATCAGTGAATATTTCGCAACGATTACCGAGGAGGTAATGTCGCCAGGTTTTAAGTGCATAGACTACAGCTGCAAGCTCCAGATCATGAGTAGGATAATTCTCCTCATGTGGGTGCAATTGCCATGAAGCGTAAGCAATTACGTGTCGATCTTGCATGAGAATGCAACCTAGTCCTTGTCGCGAGGCGTCGCAGTAGATAACAAAGTCCTTAGAGAAGTCTGGCGGTACCAGTACGGGAGCAGAAGTCAGACGTCTTTTCAGTTCCTGAAAGCTGTGCTCACATTGTGGAGTCCATTCGAACTTTTTATCTTTCTTGAGGAGTTCGGTTAGAGGTTTAGCAACTTTGGAGAAATTTTCGACAAAGCGACGGCAATAGCTCGCTAAGCCCAGAAAACTCCGAACTTGCTTGACCGATTCAGGTGGAGTCCAATTAAGGACGGCTTGAACTCGCTCAGAGTTAACAGCAATACCTTTACCAGATATTACATGACCCAGATAGGTCACTTCTGACAACCAAAATTCACATTTAGAAAACTTGGCATAAAGGCGATGCTCTCGAAGTTTCTTCAACACTAGCCTTAGATGTTCGGCATGTTCTTCCTCGTTCTTGGAGTAGATGAGTATATCATCGAGGTAAACAACGATGAATTTATCCAAATACTCCATGAAGATTGAGTTCATTAACCGAGAAAAGGTGGCTGGAGCGTTGGTTAAACCGAAGGACATGACGGTGTACTCGTATTGGCCATAACGAGTAACAAAGGCCGTTTTAGGGATGTCCCCGTTTCTGATTTTGATTTGATGGTAGCCCAACCTCAAATCCATTTTGGAGAAGACTGAGGATCCAGCGAGCTGATCATACAGGTCGTTGATCCTGGGGAGCGGATATTTGTTCTTGATTGTGACCAAATTGACAGGTCGATAATCTACAACCATCCGGTCCGTACCATCCTTCTTCTTGACGAAGAGGACGGGGCAAGCCCACGGAGATGAACTAGGTCGGATGAAACCCTTTTTCAAGGACTCATCGAGTTGTTTCTTAAGCTCGGCTAGTTCTAGTGGTGCCATCTTATAAGGTCTTCTAGCAATCGGAACGGTTCCTGGAATGAGGTCTATTACGAACTCAACATCCCTGTCAGGTGGAACACCTGGCAATTCCTCTGGGAAGACATCCGGGAAGTCACGGACTACCAGAACGTCCTCAAGGTCTGGCAAAGGGCTGGCGTTAAGAGAATATAACTGTCGCTTGGCTATTCGGGTCAAGACATTGACTATCTTCCCCGAGGGATGGGTGAGTTGAACAGTCCTAGAGAAGCAATCAACTTGGGCATGATGAGCTGACATCCAGTCCATACCCAAGATGATATTAATATCCGAAGATTTAAGGGCTATCAAAGATGCGAGAAAAACAAGTCTGTCGACTTGGATTTCGTTTCCATGGCTTACTCTACAAGTTTGCCATTTGGATCCCGGAGTTTGAATTACCATAGAGGATGGCATGTCACAGAATGCGGTGTTATGCAGACGAGCATAGCTCTCGGATATAAATGAATGAGATGCTCCTGTATCGAAAAGAACAGATGTCGGGTGGCAATTAACAAGGAGCGTACCGAGAACGACGTTGGGATCCTCTTGAGCTTCTTCGGCCGAGATACAGTTGACGTGGCCACGTGTAGCGGTGGCCGGCTTGGCGTGGAACACTTTCCCTGTCGGCTTGCCACGGCCAACAGCTTTAGCAGGTTGGTTGGGGTTGGTCTGGGGACACTCACGCATATAGTGGCCAGATTCCCCACACTTGAAACAAGTCACGGAACTGGTACGTGGAGGAGCACTGTTGGTTGGACCACCATAGGGCTTGGCTGGTGCAGACTGTTGAACGGGGCGAGGCGCCTGGAAGGATGGCCTCAGTGTGAACCTGGGTGGCAGGGCAGTGTTGGGCACCCACACGCGGCGCTTCTGAGGACCAGCACCGGGTGAGGAACCCACGTCACGGCCATGCTTGCGTGTTGCGTCATAATCAGTCTGACCAGTCTTAGCACTGATGGCCTTGTTAACAAGCTTCTGAAAAGATGTGCACTCATGCAGACGGAGGTCACGGCGAAGCTCAGGACTAAGTCCCTTATGGAACCTTGCTTGCTTCTTAGCATCAGTAGAAACTTCCTCAGTTGCATATCGTGCGAGGTTACCAAACTCCCTGCTGTAAGCATCCACAGAGAGTCGGCCTTGGGTGAAACTGCAAAATTCCTCACGTTTACGGTCCATGAGACCCTCCGGAATGTGATGTTCACGGAAAGCCTCGCTGAATTCAGCCCAAGTAGTGACATGGCCCGCTGGGCGCATAGCTCCATAATTCTCCCACCATAGACTGGCGGGGCCTTCAAGATGATATGCAGCAAAGGTGACCTTGTCAGCCTCAGCTACTAACGCGGAACGCAGTTTGTGAGAGATACTGCGAAGCCAGTCATCAGCGTCGAGAGGCTCGACGGAGTGGTGGAACATGGGTGGATGTAACTTGATGAAATCACTGAGTGACACCACGTTAGTCCTCTGATGGTGTGCTGTGTTCTGTTCAATACGCTCCAACAAACGGTTGGTCTCCCGCTTGTTTCTCTCAGCTTCCATCATAACCTCGGCTAGGGAAGGAGGATGAGGCAGATTTGCATTCCTGACTTCACTGCCTTCGGCCTGCTCTTGAGGAGCAGGGTTAGTGCGCGTGTTGACCATCCTAGGTAAACAAGACAATGATTTAGTCAGAATGATAAATTCCGACATAGGATAGAGAATGTAAGGAATAACTCAGAATGCAAGATGATCATCCGTATGACATGGTAGATACAGAAACTGCTTCTTTATTCCATCGTCATACACACCATACAGGGTTTAGTACAAGACCAAACAAAGTACTATTACGGTGATAAGAGGATTACATCTCATCGGAGGCATCCCAAGCTCCTATACATTATTTTTCTACACCTCCGGAAGTGGTACAAACTAGGTCATATCCCACGAGTCACGCAGGACGATAGACGACACAGCTAGTACGAACTAGTGATACTACCACTAACTCAGACCGATCCGTAGTAGTCCTCATAGAAGTCACCTCCATAGCCTGGAAGCTCAACATGATCATCCGGAAACAGACGATCTCGCGGAGCTTGTGGACCATAGGGGCTAGGATGAGGTCTTGGACCAACAGACGGTGGCCTGCAGGGACCGCGAGGTGGGGTGATGCCTCCTACATCATGCCAACTCATCACGTCCGGCAGAGCAGATCTCACAGGATAGAGATCGCGCATATCCGAATATCCAGCTTGCACCGCCGGTGCAAACCGAGTCAACGTGGCCCAATGGTCAGCACGGGTATTGAAAAGCTCTAGCCTCAAGGCCCGATTTTCACGGTCCTTATCCTCGAGCATCTCAGCAGTGGTGCGAGTCCGTGAATCCTCCTGAGTGGGGTCAGCATAGATAGCCTGGAGATACCCTTGTGCTCCCGGAAGTGATCCTGGCATATACCGGAAATCAGAGTCCCGAAATAGGCCAGACCTGACTCGCATGATGGTCATCATAGAGTAGGCGGCGTCTTGCACAGCCATCTCAATAGTAACCCCGAGTCCATAGGAGCAGTGAAGGGGCTCGGTGGATCCAGGATAAGATGGAAATATCCTGACAGTGTAGAGATACTGACTTTGATTAAAGTCTCGGAATTGCTCTTCGACCGTGTACTCAGGATACCAACGGTATCCAGCCTCAGTCATTACCCTGACCAACATGGCGGTATGGCCGGGTACATCTAGGCATCGAGTCAGGCGAACCACTTGATTGAGGTCGCAAGTGGCCATCTGAAAGCACAATCATAATGCAAAGGCATTAGAATTCCTAGCAAAATTTCGGCAGCATAATAGTTGTAAATGCTCAAGAAGGATTTGAGACATTTGACAAAGGATTTCATACACACTCAACATCATCATATCAAAGTTCTGAGTCCATCCTAACAACATAATGTGGTAGTAGAACTGAACTAGGCTTGTATCCATCAAACCTATAAGGTACTACTGATTAGTAACACGTGATCCTGATAGAGAGAATAGATCCTAATTCCTTAACCCCCGGTGGAAGAATAGACTGACTCAGATCAGAATGTCATAAGATAAAGAAGTAAAAAGAGCCTTACGTTCCAACCCACAAACAATTCCCCTACATATAACTAAAGAATTTCTAGACTCAACATCGACCAGTTTGGCTTGGAGAACCTACAGGCAGTCCGGCTCTGATGCCAACGCTGTCAGGACCCCGACTCGATGTCACATCGATCTAGCTTGTAACACCTCATATCACTTTGCAGCCTCACGCATGGTATATCCACGGGTGTCGCCTTACCTTTGCCCGGGACCGTTTGTGCCTTTTGGCTCACGTATATGATAGTGTCGCTAGCATCCATATGATAAGGAGCCCGGGCTGACATGACTAGTCGTAAACCCAAAGTGGCACAGACCTACAGGGACAGGCATCCATGACCCAGCTTCGAACGTATCGGTCATCAGCAATTGGGTCCGGGCTGTAGCACTGGGCTAGCAGGACTCCGGTAAACCGGGCTGTAGCGGGCTAACAGGACTCCGGTACTCAATGCGTGACATTTCCCCGAAGGGACAGACACAGGAACGAAGAAGGACACATGCCGGCCAGCCTAAGTGTTCCAGAGCAGTAGCAAGCTACCATGGCTCAGCGGTAACACTAGGAGACATTTCCCGGTAAGAGAGGCTACTAAAGATAAACAACTAGATAGTCAGATCCCACACATACCAAGCATTTCAATAGCATACACACAATATGCTCGATATGTGCAAATACAACATGGCATCACAACATGACTCTACGACACAAGTACTTTATTTAAGGCTCAGAGAGCCATACATAGCATACACATAGATACGGGTCACACGACCCAGCATTCAAGTCATACAGTCATACAAACCAGCAGCGGAAGTAGCTTGTCTGGGTACAGACAACTAGTAAAATAAAAGAGGCTTGGAAAGCCTAGCTATACTACGTGGTCCTTCACAAGCTCAGGATCACCACCTGGGCCTTAGCCTACTCATTGATGTCAACGTCTACGAAGAACCCATCAGAAGGGGTTGCAGCGTCTTCTGTAAAAATGTAAATTATAGCAACATGAGTACAAGGGTACTCAGCAAGACTTACATCAGATCTTACATACATGCACATTATCAAGAAGGGTTGGTGGAGTTATTGCAGCAAGCCAGCTTTGACTCTTGGCTAGACTATCCTACGAGACTCCAACTTGAAATGGTTTTGCGTAAACGAGTCCACTACTCACCACTTCAATACACTACCGAGGATCCACCTCCGTCTTCCTACGGAAGAGCCATCCTCGGCACTCACACTTATCTTGAGGCTTTTAGTAGTTTCCATTTACTTGTCTATGAACTGTATAGGCAACCAAGTAGTCCTTTACCGCGGACGCGGCTATTCGAATAGATCATGTTAACCCTGCAGGGGTGTACTTCTTCATACATGTTTCCACCACTTAGCGTCTGCACACGACATGTGCTCGGCAGACTTCAAGCGAAAACCGACGTGGGTGTAGACCACGACCTACCTAAACACCTAAGTCTCTAGTCCAGGTTTATAGCCTATTCGGGTTCCATCCATGAGGAGACCCGGCCAAGGTTTCGCTCACAGCCCCAAACGATGTGAACAGGGTTCCCGAGATACCTAACGGGTATTCGGTACACCGTGCCACGTACCTACCGCATCACAGCCCACCCCTACGGTCAGCGCTGTCCACGGCCTCCAGTAGGCTACAAACACCAGAAACTACTTGCAACTCTTGTTCAGAGAGCTAGGGTGAATAAGAAGTCGAGCGGGGTCATATTTCAGGGCCCAATGCATGGTAGTAGCTGTATCTTAAATCACACATACAGATCTCAGTTCTTAAGGTCGGCTTCAATGAAACAACCCACCATGTACTCCTACATGGCCTTTCATCGATACCTTTACCAAATCGTGTTCACCACACCACTCTCATTACCGACATAATCATTTCACTCTAGCCCATCACCCAGATGAACCAGACCTGACACGACTCTAAGCATAGCAGGCATAGCAAGGTAGGAACAACACATACATATGGCTCAATCAACTCCTACACATGCTAGTGGGTTTCATCTAGTTACTGTGGCAAGGACAGGTCATGCAGAGGAAGTGGGTTCAACTACCGTAGCACACAGCAGTTTGAACGCATTGTCTTAATCCAGTAAAAGAGAGCAGGAGCGAGATCATGGGATTGTATCGATATGATCAAATGGTTGGTTGCTTGCCTGATGGTTCGATGCACTTATACGGTTCTTCGTTAGGGTAATCACGGTACTCCTCGGAGACAGAACCTGCCGTAAAGAACACCGATACACAACCATCACCAAACAATGTGCAACAATATGATGCATGCATGAAACATGGCAATATGAGTGAGTTGGGCTAATGCAACTAAGACCAGAGGGGTTTGAACCAATTTGAATCTCAAACATGGCCCTTTAAAGTGTTTTTCCTTGTTCTGCATTAAACATCAGGTTAACTTGTTTAATCATGCATGAAAATAGTACAGATGGATAGATTGGATTTTTCTGATCATTTTTCATATATAATTTGTCTGATTTGGAGTTACAGAATAAAAGTTATGAATTTTTGAAGTTTAAACTATATTCTGGAATTTCCTATATTAGATTAATTCCAGAAAATCAATTACTGCGTCAGCCTGACGTCAGTGTGACGTCAGCAGGTCAACGGGACACGTCCGGGTCAAACCTGACAGTGGGTCCCGCGTGTCAGTGTGATTAATTAAACTAAAATTAATTTAAACTAATCCTAATTAGTTAGCAGGGCTGGGCCCCACCTGTCATAGACTCAGGGAGTCAACCAGGGCCCACCCGTGGTCAAACCCGGGTCAGCTGCACCGGCGTTTAGCCGCCGGCGAGCCCGACGCGGCGGCGGAAGTGGTTTTGGCCGTTTCGGCCACCAAATGGGTCGCGGAGACCACCGGAGTGGAGCTGGGATGAGCCGCAGCTCTTGGTGGAGTCCGTTGGGGTCGGGGTGGCCGGAGTTGGCGCCGGCGACGACTTTGGCGGCCACCGGAGTTCGGCCGAAGTCGAACTTGTCGCTAGGGGGGTCGGTGAGGTGCGGGGAGTAGCTAGTTAGGTGCTACGTGACGCGGTGAGCATGATGGACAGCGTGGAGTGGTCGGAGGGTGACCGGGAGCACGTCGGCGACGAGCTCCAGGGTGGTGGGTGCGGTTGAGCTCCGGGAGGTCGCTACACGGCTCGGGAGCAAGAAAAGGAGGGAGGGGAAGATGGCTAAGCTCACAGGGAGTTCGACGAAGCCCTTGGTGCGGCCGGGGACGGACCGGAGCGACGACGGTGTTGAAGGGGATCTCCGGCGATGGCGGTTCGGGCAAGGTCGTTGCGGTGGACTCGGGCGTTGCGAGCGCTCGGGGCTCGGCTTGCTCGATGAAGTGGACAGCGGCGGAGCTTCTGGACACGACGAGAGGACGCACGGGCGGCGGGGAGCGCGGCTACGACATAGGCACGGCGGCAATAGCGTCGGCCATGGCTGGGGGCGCGAGGGGGAGGAGTTGGAGAGGAGAGGGGGTGTCTGGGGGGTTCGGGGGAGAGAGGGGGAGTGATCCACGACGTCACCGGGCGAGGGGAGCGGCGAGGCGGCGAGCAGGTGCGTGGCGCGCGCTGCAGTCGCCGTCGGGCACCTGCCTGCCTGCCTGGCCGGCAAGCAGCTCGCTGGAGCGGCGCTGGGCTGGGCCGGCAGGTGGGCCGGGTGCTGGCGCCAGGTAAGTTTTTCCATTTTTCTCTGTTTTCTGTATTTTTAATACTTCTGCAACTTTGTTAAATTATTAAAAATACTTAGGCAACTCCTAAAATCACCAAACTACTCCTGTTCCATAGTTGGATTATTTCCAACATGAAACATTTTAGTTTGGAGATATTTGAGCATTTAAATATTTTATATAATTTTAAATGCCCAAATTCAAATATTTATGATTTAATTCACAAACCCTAAGATGGCCTAGGAAAATGTGCATCACTTTTGGCAGAGGTTCTGAACCAGGACAAAAATGATGGGCATTTTAGAAGGGCATTTCAGGTTCATTGAAAAAGTTTTTAGTAAACCCTAGTTGGTTTCAGAGGGGACTGGGGGTTCTGTCATCCCCATTTCAGGTTTCTGATGAAAGAGTAAATATGATGCAACACTCTAATGCATGAACTAGCTAGGGTGTGACAGTCATCTTGCCTGAAACCCCGCAAGGAAGAAGAACGAGTCCATGAAGACAACATACGGACATAGTCGAATGGGTCCTCACAAACGCCACATTAGCGGAACCAGCCCGAAGAAGTAACACCGGAAAGAAGCACACAACATAGTAAACAACCAACACACGAACATGGTATGATATGCGGGATGTGGTATGTGATGCATATGCATGATTTGGAAAGGAATGAATGAACCTGGCCTCAACTTGGAAATCCAAGATTGCCACTGGAAAGGTGAGATGATTTCAGTTGAAATCGATATAAAGATCACCGGAATCGGATGCACGGTTTGGAAATGGCAAGCAAAACAAATATGGCACCGGTCTGCGATAAACAACAAGTAGCCATCTAAATGCAACAAGATAAATATGATACAGCACTCAAACATGACAACAAGATACATGGCAAGGATCCACTCAAGATGCTTGACAAAAGATGAACACTGAGCTACGGCTAATTCATCCATTAAGACGTTCAAACAAGCATGGCAAAAGTGCAAAAGATAACAGGTTTTCAAACTTAGTGAAATTAACACAAGTATGGAATTTATCATCAGGTAGCAATTTTTAGAGCATGAAAACTACATGCTACAGGAACATATCATGGCAAAGCAAGGCATGGCATGAAGCTACTCAAAGCACTTAACAAAAGTCCCTTAGTGACCTTGAGCCAAAAGGGATCAGAAAATGCAATTGCAAGCATGTGAACATGGCAAAAACATAAACAGATTCAGACTTTGTGAAAAATTGGAGCATGCAAAACAGATAACAAGTAGGCATGTTTATGAGCTCGATGCACTCACTACAAAGCATGGCATGACACAATAAACATACACCCATCAAGAATACATGGCATAGGAGCTAGACATGGCAAGAACAACAACATAGCATGCACGGATCAACAACAATAAGCTCGGCAAAATCGCTAACCATGTTAACAATCTGCCAGGAACATTTTATAGCAAAAGTAGAGCTCGATTGACTCAAGCTAGGATACGCCATAAATGCAAACAAAGACATGGATGGATAGAGCACCACAATGTTAACAAAACATCCTTACTGATCATCCTCAAAAGAGGCACGGATCACTAGGAAACAACATGAACATATGGCATAACAACAAAATCAGGACAAGGACTTGGTGAAATTCTAAGTCCCTGAAATCAGCATTACCGATTACGCTACTTTGCAAGCTTGTGCTAGTCACCACAAATACCACAAAAATACATGGCGAGCACCTCTGTAAATATGGCATGGCATATAACAAAACACATGTAGAGCTCAGGGTCATAGCATGCACACATTAATCATGGCAAAAATAACAAATGCCATTTGCTGAAACAGATCTGACAAATCCATCACATATCCCTCTTCCAATGACATTTCGGGAATCAAGATGAGCACAAATGAAAATGGTGCAATGAGATGAAATTATGTACTCGTCGAGACGAACATTTTGATATGCTACACATATGAATCGGAGCCACGGATGATGAGTTATGACATGATGAAAAGAGGCATATGAATTTGAAAATTTCAGGACTTAGACGAATTTATCACCTCCAGATCTAGGGTTCATCCGGCGCAGAAATCGAGGATCGCCGGAATCCTCGCTGGAGAAGAGGGAGAAGGCTGCCGGAGGGTGAGGGAGCCACCGGGGAGATGCGGGGAGGCGTGGAACGGGCGGATCCGGCCGCGAGGGCCCCAGATCCGGTCACGGCACGGGCGGAGGAGCTCCTGGTCACCAGGCAGGGGCGACGGGGTGCTCGCCGGCCAAGGCGTCGCGACACCGGGGGTAGCCCGGGTGAAACTCCGGCGACGCAGCAACGCTGGAGGCCGAGGCGCACGGGCGGCGGAGGGTCCCAGCGTCGCGGGCGTGGCGGCGGCGCTCAGGGAACGCGAGCCGCGATGGCGAGCTCCGGTGAAGGCGGCGCCGGCGAACGGGCGGCTGGGCGGCGGCACAGGGCGGTCAACGCCGGCGACGAAGGTGGCACGGCGAGGGAGACGCGGGAGCAGGCGCTCGGGCCGCGGCGGTGGCGGGATGGGCTCGCGGAGGCCCGGGAGGGCTCCACGGGCCGGCGTGGTGGAGACGGCGGCGGAGGACAGGTGGCAGCTACGGATAGGGCGCGGGAGGCATCGGACGTGTCCGGCCACCGGGCGGACATGTCCGGCGGCGCGGGGACGATGGATCTAGGGTTTCATCTGCGAATTTTGACGGGGTGCACATATTTATAGGTAGAGGGAGCTAGGAGAGTTCAAATGAGTTGCGGTTTTCGGCCACACGAACGTGATCGAACAACCGAGATGATGGAGGAGGTTTAGGTGGGTTATGGGCCACTTTGGGGGGGGGGTGTTGGGCTGCAACACATACGAGGCCTTTTCGGTCCCTCGGTTAACTGTTGGAGTATCACACGAATTTCAAATGGCGCAAAACTTGACAGGCGGTCTACAGGTAGGAAACCAAGGACGCATGACAAGTCTCGGTCCAATCCGAAAACGTTTAACACCCGCACACGAAAAGAGGTAGAAAGGGACACCGGGTGACATAGGAGCGCCAGATTGCAAAACGGACAACGGGGAAAATGCTCGGATGCATGAGATGAACATGTATGCAAATGAAATGCACATGATGACATGATATGCGATGCATGACACACAAGCAATGACAAGGCAACAACAGCGAATGACTGGAAGACACCTGGCACATCGGTCTCGGGGCGTTACAACACTCCACCACTACGAGAGGATCTCGTCCCAAGATCTAGAATGGCACTGAAGGGACAACGAAAGAGAAAGAGGATAGGTAATACTAAGTTGCTTCTTTGACAAACGAGTGAGACCAAAGAACCTTGAAAAGGTTGAGCAAAAAATGAAAGAAAGAAAGCAATGGCGAAGAACAAAGTTGAAAGCACTCCGTTAAGAAAGAGGAAAAAGAGAGAACCGATTCAGGTAGCACTTCGGTTGAAAAGAGATGAAGACTTGATAAAATGAAAGAGCTTGAGCAAAATGGCACAACACTCCGGTTAAATGGATAAGCATGAAAAGGATAAGGTCCTGACAAAAAAATAAGAAGAAGGGTTGAAGAGAGCAACATCACAATGCCTCCGGAATGAAAAAAATAGAAGTTGGATTGTCGGAACAAAAGAACAGAGAAGAAAACAACATCTTCTACCTCTGATGAGCTTGAAAAGCATTTTAAAGAGAAGGGTCGCACGAAGTTGTTAGAAAACCAACAACGAAAAGAATAACCTTGATATGGTCTTAAGGAATACATCTCAAATTATGAGGTGACAACCTTCCACTCACGGGAAAAGAATTGGATTGATAAGAACAAGGAGACGAGAAAGCTATTACACCGGGAGGATAGATGAACAACTTGGGTCATTTATGAGCACCATAAATCGCAACAATCCTTAGGGAAGGCTTTAGGTGAAATATAACCCAAGATAATTCCAAAGAAGAGATTGATGGATTTAAAATACCTCATTCCTAACAACATGTGAATCATGAAACATGAAACCAAATTATCAAGAATGACATAATACCACCTCCAATAATATGGTAGAAAGAATTGCACCCCGGATTGCAAGATGAAGAATGCTTGAGCTCCTCTGAAAAGAATCTCGATGAACACTTCGAGAAGGAATTAAATCCTTGATGACCCATCATGTAGAGCCTCCATGAAGAACTCCGTTAAACAAAAGAATGATCAAACAGAAGGAAAAAGAAGTTGAAAACACAAGGTGAATCCTTGCAATGATTTAGATGTATCTCCGTGATGATATAATTGCGAGAGCTTGGAACTCCGGAAAAAAAAGAAGAACAAATTAGATCAAAAATTTGATGAGCCTCCGGAATAGGGAATTGAATTCACTCGATGAAACAAGAATAAGAATTACATTATGCTCATCCTTCACCAATTAAATTGGTGACAATCAACGGATTTGACCTATTACTTATTCTCGTAGAAAAGATTAAGAGGGATATGGAGCAAACTTAAGACGGTCTTCCCCGAACCACCGGTAGGATTTGAAAGAACGAATGAATTGATATGATAACCAAGGAAGAGAGGTCTTGAACGAACCACCGTAAGAACTGAAAACGAACGAAGTAAAAGGGGTGAGTGACCGGTAAGAATTAGCAAATGAACGAAGAGATCGTGAATTGATTAGAGAAAACTTGAATGAAGCACCGGTAAGATTTTTGAAGAACGAGAGATGAAAGCTGAAATGGATAATCCCGGAATGATGGCCTTCGGATAAACAAACTGAAAAACTCTTGAATTGCTCCGGATAGGTGAAAAGAATTCCCACAATCGAAAACAATTATGAGAGGATGGCAACAAGCTAGAATCACGAATCTTGAAGAGAATGGAGCCAGATTAAAGAGAAACTCTTCTTCGGTCTTCAAAATCCGAGAATGACGACGAGAAACACCACCATGAATTATTTAGACACTCTGGAATGAAGAATGGAAAGGTTGAGCCAACGATGAAAAGAATTTGAAAGATCTTGGAGAAAAACATAAGACTGATGACAATCATTCTTACGTCAAACTTTGAAAAAGAATTTGAGGATAGCTCCGGGAAAATAAGAAGAGTCAGGTAGGATCCTGGAAAAAGACCTGTGGGTTAGGGCCCACTCAAAAGAAATATCGTAGAACGATTCAAAAGAGAGATTGCATAGGTTGATGTAAATGGCTTGAATGAGATAACAACCTCGAAAGAGTTTGAACGAATGTAGAGTGGAAACACGAATCTTCGAGATATCTTGAGCACTCCGGAATAATTGAATAGCGAGAAGTGGATGATTAAGAGGTGCACTGGCATAAGAAAAACATTGTGCAAAATGAAAGGACTAAGCTCAATACCAAGGCTTGAATTGAATCCACCGGAGAAGAAAACGAGTGAAGAGTGATGAACTTGAGGCTCCGTTAGAATCTTCATGAGAATCACCGGGTAAAAACATTGATGGAAAGGAATGGAGAGACTTCCCATCAATAAAAGGATAGTTGAGTAAAAATTCTGAGTCCTCGAAGAAAAAGGGAGGGTGGGCGGGAAAAACAAAGGTAACTTGGGACAGATGAAACAAACAACGTTGAGAAGACTTGGAGTTGATCTTGCGGATGTTGAAATGGTCGGATCCACTTGAAGAGAAGCACACCAGTGAAAAGGATTGACATGACAGACTCGTTGATCGAGAAGGATTAGTATTCACATCGGAGTATGAGAAACACCGTTTAGGAAAGGTATGGAATCAACACTTGACATTGAAGCAACTCGAATACCACAACTCAAAACAAAACAAAGGATTGGCTTGCAGAATAAGCCGGAACAAAAATATGATAGAGATTTTGTCCGAAGTTTTCGTGGTGGGGCCTACACGGGCTCGATCATACAGCACCATCATGTACAAGGCAGTGCACATGACATACGAAGTGTCCCCGAGTTGGCATAGCCAAGGACTCTTTAAGACACAACGATACCACTGTAAAACCAACCGTGAATAGGCGGACCACTAGACGTCGAACCCCAATTTCATATCATACATCTGTCGAAAAGATATCCTAAGAGCTACTTGAATTCCCACTTATAAACTCCCGAAGTTTTCCGGTTATGCAATCAGGTGTTGGGGATACAGGGGAAGCATAATATCTCACCCAATTCTAGCAAATCCTACATCCAGCTATATCCATCCTTCAACACATAACCAAGAAACCTTTGGAAATCGTCTACCTCAACCTTCGAAAAGCATCCGTTATACGAGTTATGGCAATACTCCCGAACTCCCGCCCCAGTACTGGGTGGCGTCGAGGTTATCTCACCAACAACTGCATAAAAGAGATTTTCGATGTCGGCGAAACTAATCTCAGGTATTCCAGAATCTCAACGATAAAATTGTGACGACAACACCTCGGAGCTCAACTCCCGGGACACTGCCACAACCCCTAAATGTCAGGAGGCACCAAGAACAATGTTGTCGTCACAAAACCATCAGAACGATTCCAAGATACCCGTGCGATCCTAAATTTTTTTAGTGAAATTTGAGAAGAGAAGTGTCAAAACTCTACGTCAGGATGCCTCACCATAGCGACAAAGGGATTGAGGAGTAAAAAGAATTCCTAAACTCTCCGATATATATAATTCCTAAATGACTCAAAACATTTCTAGACTCAATAACGCCAGCGATCCAATCAAGCAGGGGGCTCCTAAGGTCGGGGAAGGCTCTGATACCAACTTGTAACGCCCTCGATGCGGCTATATCTCCCACGTGTCGAAGCACGACTTAGAGGCATAACCGCATTGAAAGCAATGTCGCAAGTGAGGTAATCTTCACACAACCCATGTAATACATAAGGGAAAGAGATACATAATTGGCTTACAATCGCCACTTCACACAATTACATGAATAAAGCATTACATCATCCTGATACAATCAAGGTCCGACTACGAAACCAAAATGAAAGAAGACTACCCCAAAACCTACACAGATCCCTGATCGACCCCAACTGGACTCCACTACTGATCAACTAGAACGAAACAACACAAAGGACAAGATCTTCATCGAGCTCCTCCTTGAGCTTGGTTGCGTCAACTGCACGGTCCAATGGCACCTGCAAACTGGTTTTGGAAGTATCTGTGAGTCACGGAGACTCAGCAATCTCACACCCTCGCGATCAAGACTATTTAAGCTTATGGGTAACGTAAAAGGTATGAGGTGGAGCTGCAGCAAGCGACTAGCATATATGGTGGCTAACATACGCAAATGAGAGCGAGAAGAGAAGGCAAGGCACGGTCGAACAACTATGATCAAGAAGTGATCCTAGAACAACCTATGTCAAGCATAACTCCAACATCGTGCTCACTTCCCGGACTCCGCCGAGAAGAGACCATCACGGTAACACACGCGGTTGATGCATTTTAATTAAGGTCAACTTCAGGTTTTCTACAACTGGACATTAACAAATTCCCATCTGCCCATAACCGTGGGCACGGCTTTCGAAAGTTCGAATCCCTGTAGGGGTGTCCCAACTTAGCCCATCACAAGCTCTCACAGTCAACGAAGGATATTCCTTCTCCCAAGACATCATGAGGGAGTCCTGGATTAGGCGGTGTTCGGATAGCCGAACTATACCTTCAGCCGGACTCTTGGACTATGAAGATACAAGATTGAAGACTCCGTCCCGTGTCCGGAAGGGACTTTCCTTGGCGTGCAAGGCAAGCTTGGCGATACGGATGTTCAGATCTCCTACCATTGTAACCGACTCTATGTAACCCTAACCCTCTCCGGTGTCTATATAAACCGGAGGGTTTTAGTCCGTAGGACAACATACACATCAACAATCATACTATAGGCTAGCTTCTAGGGTTTAGCCTCTTTGATCTCGTGGTAGATCAACTCTTGTAATATCCATATCATCAATATTAATCAAGCAGGACGTAGGGTTTTACCTCCATCGAGAGGGCCCGAACCTGGGTAAAACTTCGTGTCCCCTGCCTCCTGTTACCATCCGGCCTAGACGCACAGTTCGGGACCCCCTACCCGAGATCCGCCGGGTTTGACACCGACATTGGTGCTTTCATTGAGTGTTCCTCTGTGCCGTCACCGTCAGGCCCGATGGCTCCTACGATCATCAATGGCGATGCAGTCCAGGGTGAGACCTTCCTCCCCGGACATATCTTCGTCTTTGGTGGCTTCGCACTGCGGTCCGATTCACTAGGCCATCTAGAGCAGGTCGAAAGCTACGCCCCTGGCCGACAGGTCAGATTCGGAAGTTTAAACTACACGACCGACATCCGCGGGGACTTGATCTTCGACGGATTTGAACCACTGCCGAGCGTGCCGCACTGTCACGACAAGCATGATCTAGCTCTGCCGCCGAACAGTGCTCTGGAGGCCGCACCCGCATCGGCTCCGACCCCTAGTTCGGAGCCGACCGCGCCGATTGAGGATGGGCGGTTGGATGCCACCTCGGGGGCTGCAATCCCAACGGCGGGTGAGCTGAACACCAGCCCCGTACTCTGCAAGACTCGTGACTCCTTGGAGCCGGATTCTTCTCCGGACTCCGAACCCTCCGCGCCCCTGCCAAGCGAATCCGATTGGGCACCGATCATGGAGTTCACGGCCGCGGACGTCTTT
This sequence comes from Triticum dicoccoides, assembly GCF_002162155.2. NCBI lineage: Eukaryota > Viridiplantae > Streptophyta > Magnoliopsida > Poales > Poaceae > Triticum > Triticum dicoccoides. Next base: position 590,224,841 of record NC_041388.1, read on the forward strand.
CAGCACTCGCCTTTCGGTGATATCCTGAAATAACTGAAGTCTCTCTCTTTGTTAGAAGAGCCCTGGCCGAACTACGGTCAGCAAGGTTGGGGTACGGACGATGAAGAAATTCAAAACCCACCCACCACCCACTTTGTAGCCACTGTCGACAACTTAACTGACATGCTCGACTTCGACTCCGAAGACATCGACGGTGTGGACACCGATGAAGGAGATGATGAAGAACCAGCGCCTACTAGGCCCTGGAAAGCCACCTCGTCATATGACATATACATGATGGACAACCCAAAAGAGGGAGAGGGCGATGGAACAGCGGAGGATGACCCCTCCAAGAAACAGCAAAAGCGCCAGCGTCAGCGGCGCCGCTCAAAATCCCGCCAACACAAAAATGGCGATTCCAGCACGGGAGATAATAATACCCCAGAAAGCGCCGAAGAGCATCCCCCCGAGCAAGATTTAGCACAGGAGGATGGAGAAACCAGCCCTCATGAGAGAGTGGCTGACAGGGAGGTCGAGGACGATAATTGTATGCCTCCCTCCGAAGACGAGGCAAGCCTCGACGACGACGAATTCGCCATGCCAGAGGATCCCGTCGAACAAGAGCGTTTTGAATGCAGGCTTATGGCCACGGCAAGAAGCCTCAAGAAAAAACAGCAATAGCTTAAAGCTGATCAAGATCGGCTAGTCGATAGATGGACTGAAGTCCTTGCGGCCGAAGAGCATAAACCCGAACGCCCCTCCAAGTGCTACCCGAAGCGCAGGTTGCTACCCCGATTAGAGGAGGAAGCACTCGACATGGCCGACAGGACACCTCGTGGCCGCGACAGAGAGGCCTCATGGCCCTCCACCCAAGCCGCACCCCGTACCAAGGCACGGGAATATGCGCCGTACTTACGAGACATGTTGGAGGACAAGGCAAGGCAAACAAGATCGATCTATGGATCTCGTAGGCGCCCCACGGCTCGAGATGATAACCGTCACGCCAGCCACAAATTCGGCAGGGCCAAACATAGTAGACAAAGCTCATTGGAGCTATGTCATGATATCGCCCAGTACAGAGGCGCCGCACACCCATTGTGCTTCACAGATGAAATAATGGATCATCAAATCCCCGAGGGTTTCAAACCCGTAAACATCGAATCATATGATGGCTCAACAGATCCCGCGGTATGGATCGAGGATTATCTCCTTCATATCCACATGGCCCGCGGCGATGATTTCCAAGCCATCAAATACCTCCCACTCAAGCTTAAAGGACCAGCCCGGCAATGGCTTAACAGCCTGCCAACAGGGTCAATCAGCTATTGGGAGGACCTGGAAGCTGCATTCCTCGACAATTTCTAGGGCACTTATGTGTGACCCCCAGACGCTGATGACCTAAGCCACGTAATTCAGCAGCTAGACGAATCGGCCAGGCAATTCTGGACACGGTTCCTAACAAAGAAAAATCAAATACTCGACTGTCCGGACACAGAGGCCTTAGCAGCCTTCAAGCATAATATCCATGACGAGTGGCTTGCCCGGCACCTAGGACAGGAGAAGCCGAAATCTATGGCAGCACTCACGGCACTCATGACCCGCTTTTGCGCGGGAGAAGACAGCTGGCTTGCTCGTAGCAACAATATGACCAAGAAGCCTGGTCGTTCGGACACCAGGGACATTAGTGGCAGGTCGCGTCGCAACCAGTAGAAGCACCGCATCAATGGCGACAATGCTAAGGATACAACAGTTAATGCCGGATTCAGAGGCTCTAAATCCGGTCAGGGGAAAAAGTCATTCAAAGGGAATCCTAGGGGCCCGTCCAGCTTGGACCGAATACTCGACCACTTGTGCCAAATACATGGCACCCCCGAAAAGCCGGCCAATCACACCAACAGGGACTGTTGGGTGTTCAAGCAGGCAAGCAGATTAAACACCGACAATGAAGACAAGGGGTTGCATAGCGATGACGACGAGGAGCCCCGGCCAACGAACAACAATAGACAGAAGGGTTTTCCCCCACAAGTGCGGATGGTGAACATGATATATGCCACCCACGTCCCCAAGAGGGAGCGGAAGCGCGCGTTAAGGGACGTATACGCGGTAGAGCCAGTCGCCCCAAAGTTCAACCCATGGTCCTCCTGCCCGATCACCTTTGATCGAAGAGACCATCCCACTAGCATCTGTCATGGCGGATTCGCCGCATTGGTTCTCGACCCAATTATTGACGGATTTCATCTCACTAGAGTCCTTATGGACGGCGGCAGTAGCCTGAACCTGCTTTACCAGGATACAGTGCGGAAAATGGGCATAGATCCCTCGAGGATTAAGCCAACCAAAACGACCTTTAAAGGCGTAATACCAGGTGTAGAGGCCAGCTGTACAGGCTCAGTCACACTTGTAGTGGTCTTCGGATCTCCGGATAATTTCCGAAGCGAGGAGTTAATCTTCGACATAGTCCCGTTCCGCAGTGGCTACCATGCACTGCTCGGGCGAACCGCATTCGCCAAGTTCAATGTGGTCCCGCACTACGCATACCTTAAGCTCAAGATGCCAGGCCCTCGAGGGGTAATTACGGTCAATGGAAACACCGAACGCTCCCTCCGAACGGAGGAGCACACGGCGGCCCTTGCAGCGAAAGTACAAAGCAGCCTCTCCAGGCAGTTCTCCAGTCCGGCCATTAAACGTACGGACACAGTCAAGCGCGCCTGGAGTAACCTACAACAAGACCGCCTGGCATGTTCCGAGCAGGTGTAGCAATGCGGCCCAAACCCCAACCCCCGCAAAAAGGCGACGCCAGTACTTCACGTACATAACCACGCTCTAGAAATACCATGGGCATAGGTGGAGGGGCACCATCACGGCACGCCCAAAGCACGGCTTAAACCGCACCAGGGGCTGCCAACCTTTTTTATACTTTTCTCTTACTTCCAGGACTCTACTCTTCGGAAGGCTTGTTCGGTAGTTCAATTGCCGCACAAACGATGCAGGGACCAGGGAAGCAGACAAGCCATGCCACATTACGGAAATCTCAGGTGGTCTCTATCACGAGCAGTATACCTGTTTCGCATAATATCCCGCAGCTTGCCCCTGAAGAAGACATGTTAAATAGTCCAACTTCTCGTTTATCGCATCACTTGTATCGTTCTGCTTTGATCGCAGCTATTTTAATGAACAATGCATAGCTTTTGTCTATTTTTTGCATTACCTTTTTTAATATATATATATATATATATATATATATATATATATATATATATTCCTTAATGACATGTTGCACCCGTACACTTTGGTACGGCCAAAATACGCCAGGGGCTTCAGTACCCCTCAACATGGTGTGAGAAGTCCGAACACTTTAACAAGTGCGGCACCCCGAACTTATAGCATTATATGCATAGGCTCCGAATCATGTCTTGGGTCAATAGTTGGGTTTGCCCGGCTCCTATGTTTTGGTGCCTTACGTTCCGCTATATCGGCTAAGGTAGCACTAGGAGAACCACTGCGATTTTGCCCCAGTTGAGCTGGGCCGAGCACCTCAGTGGAGAAAGCTAAAATTGACTGTCATGATGAAGCGAGAGTTGGTCGCTGTTCGAGAGGTTTTTTCGAGTCCCTAAAGAGTTATGCCGCTTCGGGCGAGGAGTCGGCTCTGTCCGGCCAAGGCGTGGATAGCGCCCTGAAATCGGTATTCCGAATACTAGGGGCTTCGCCGAAATTCAAAATTATAGAATTCTATGGCTAAGTGAGAGTGTTCACGCATTATAGTCCGATTGCCTCGTTCGTTGGGCTGAGCGCCTCCCTCGAAGGACCCAAATATGGGAAAAAGAGCGCCCCGGTTTATCCCCAAACACCCCAGCACTAGCGGCACGGGGGCAGAAGTTGACGACTCGCCATCTCTCAGTATTGATAAACAGCCGCACACAAGGTAATATTTTAAATTCAAGCAGCATTGCTTAGCGCATATGAACAAGTTTTCAGTGAATAGGATAACACGAGCGGGTTTTACTCAAAAAATACATCCTTGGTACAATCATCCGCAACAAGGCGGGCACCCTTCAGAACATCCTTATAATAATTCTCGGGCTTGCGATGCTCTTTCCCCGGCGGTGGCCCGTCCTTCACAAGCTTCTCCGCATCCAGCTTGCCCCAGTGCACCTTAGCACGGGCAAGGGCCCTACGGGCACCTTCAATGCAGAAGGAGCGCTTGATGTCTTCAAGCCTCGGACAGGCCTCCACCAGCCGCCGCACCAGCCCGAAATAGCTCCCAGGCAGAGCCTCTCCAGGCCACAGTCGAACTAGGAGGCCCTTCATGGCCTGTTCGGCCGCCTTGTGGAGCTCGACCAGTTGCTTTAGCTGGTCGCTCAGGGGCACGGGGTGTCCGGCCTCAGCGTACTGAGACCAGAACACCTTCTCCGTCAAGCTGCCCTCCTCGGTTCGATAGAATGCGGTGGCATCGGATACACTCTGGGGAAGATCTGTGAATGCTCCTGGAGAGCTTCGGATTCGGGTAAGTAACAGGTAACTCACGTTTATGTGTTTGCTTTGCATAAAGAATGCCTTACTCGCCGCAATATTATTCACCTCATCCAACTCCTGGAGGGTCTTCTGGGACTCGGCCTTGGCAGACTTGGCATTTTCTATAGCTGCCACGAGCTCGGACGCTCGCGTCTTTGAGTCAAGATCCAAACTCTCATGTTTCTTCATGAGAATATGGAGCTCTTGCCACACCTTGCCAGCCTCAGCCTCATACCTCTCCCGCTCGGTGCGCTCCACGGCCGCACTCTTCTCGGCCTCGAGCAGCGCTTGCTTAAGGGTCTCCACCTCAGACGTGGCCCCTACAATAGCCACGTGAATCCTGTCATTTTTTGCAATTGCACATTTTTTATATACATATTCAAACAGGGTATTTCTTACCTTCCTTCTCCTCGAGCTGCTTCTTGGCACGCCCGAGCTCTTGCTCGCACTTCTCGAGACTCTGCTTCAGCACGTCCACTTCCGCAGTCAGTGCAGCGAACACTAGCAGAGAAGCCTGCATACGAATATTGACTCCTTTTCTTAGACTCCTGCGAATTCTTTGATCCTCTATTCGGCTTTTCTTCCCGAACGCCCAACAGAGCATCAGGGGCTACTGTCTATGCAGTAACATTATTTGAACATTCTTTACTTACCTCAAAGCCTGTTAAAAGGCTTGTACAAGCTTCAGTCAGTCCGCTTTTGGCGGACTGAACCTTCTGGATCACCGCACTCATAATAGTGCGGTGCCCCTCGTCGATGGAGGCACCTTGGAGCACCTCCAACATATTGTTCGGCGCCTCCGGTTGGACGGAGGTCACCGGCACGGTAGGCTTTCTCCTTGAAAGTGCGTTATATCGACTAGAGGGGGGGTGGATAGGCGATTTTTATGAAAGTCTTCAAAACGTGAGAGTTATGAAGACAAACAGCGAAGATTATGCCTATTACTATGCAGCGGAAGTTAGATTACACTAGGCCATCCATGGTCATGTATTCAATAGAGTGAAAGCACAATGACAAACAACTGCAGTGTAATAAGGATCAGGTAGGAAGAAGTTATGAAGCCAAACAGATCATACATTCACGTTGTGAACACAAAAGATAAAGCAAGCATGCAATGGCTTCACAATGTGTAACAGTAAGAAAAGGAAGTGAAGATGAAACCAGTGACTCGTTGAAGACAATGATATGTTGGACCAGTTCCAGTTGTTGTGACAACTGTACGTCTGGTTGGAGCGGCTAGGTATTTAAACCTTAGGACACACAGTCCCGGACACCCAGTCCTGAACACAAAGTTCAGGACACCAAGTCCTCACCGTATTCTCCTTGAGCTAAGGTCACTTAGTCCTCGCCCAATCACTCTGGTAAGTCTTCAAGGTAGACTCCCAAACCTTCACAAACTTCGTTCACTGGCAATCCACAATGTCTCTTGGATGCTCTGAACGCGACGCCTAACCGTCTGGAGGATTCACAGTCCTCAAGTGTAATAAGTCTTCAGATCACACAGACAAGAAGACCTAAGTGATGCCCAATTTGCTCTGGCTCTGGGTGGTTAGGGCTTTTCTCCTCACTAGGAATTTTCTCTCAAAGGCTTCGAGGTGGGTTGCTCTCAAACGACAAAAGCCGTGCACTGAAATCTGAGCAGCCTCCCATTTATGGTTGTGGGGGTGGGCTATTTATAGCCACTTGGCAACCTGACCTGATTTGTCCGAAGTGACCCTGGGTCACTAAGGAACTGACACGTGTCTCAACAGTCAGATTTCAAACTCTCATGGCAACTTTGTTTGGGCTACAAGCAAAGCTGACTTGTCCAGCTCTGGACAAGATTCGCTCTCATTGTCTTCGCTCGAAGACATAGGTTTTTGATTTAGGCATCACTTCAGTCATTCTGACTGGTTCTCCTGGACCCCACTTAACAGTACGGTGGTTCCTATGACTCAACACATAAGAAAAAAGAACTACGAAAGATCTAAGTCTTCGAGCTCCATAGGCTTCATAACGTGTCTTCTTTTGTCATAGTCTTCAATGTGAATATCTTCATATACCACCTTTGACTTCAATGTCTTCATACAATTTTAGGGGTCATCTCTGGTAGTAAAACCGAATCAATGAGGGACTTCTACCTGTGTTTTCCTGCAATTCTCATAAACACATTAGTCCCTCAACTAGGTTTGTCGTCAATACTCCAAAACCAACTAGGGGTGGCACTAGATGCACTTACACTCCTCTTGGAAGGAGGTCGCCTGCCGGACTCTGGAACCCTTGAAGATTCCAGAGCTGTGTCCGGCCTTAAGCCGGACTTAGAGCCCTAGGGGGTTTCATCCCCTTTACTCCTGGAGTCCGGGAGGTCGCCTTGCGGCGCCTCCAGGACCACCTCCTCTCGGCTTGGAACCTGTTGGGACAACACTTCGGTGTCGTCCGCAGGGCGGGGGATGAAGCCGTCGAAAGCGAGTTCACCTCCGACGGGTCCAGTGAGCCGCTCGACGATGCGTCAAGCCGGTCTTTGGGTGGGCCGCATAAACATATTTGACATAAGGGAAAGCTGTGCAAAAAACGAATACTATGAATTACTCCGGTATTCGGACACTTACAATTTCGCCAGGGGCTTGGCCCTGGGCTGCCACTCCTCTTCGTCGTCGTCGGCGTCGGTGGAGCAGTCCGGAGGAAGGGTTTTCCCCTTCTTGGACCCTCCGACCTCCTTAGAGAGGGCGGCCTTCCTTTTCTTCTCTCCTCCCGCTGGAGGGGGAGAGGTCTCTTCTTCTTCCTCCTCGTCTTCACGAGAGGAAGGCGCTTCGGGACCGTCGGATGACGAAACCGACACCTCCTGGCGCCGGGCACTCTTTCGAGTCCCCGTGGCCCTTTTCGTGGCCTTCTTCTCCGGCACCACATAGGGCGCCAGAACCAGCAGCTTCGCCAAGCGAGCATCCGCTAGGCCTTCGGGCAGAGGAGCCGGACAGTTGATCTATCAAAGATAAGGGAACTCAGATCCCGCATAGAGTCAAACTATGAAAAACTGATACCCTGTAAAAGGACAAAAACAGCTTACCGCATGAGCGTGATGCTGAGTACTAAATCCGCGATCCTCGACAGCGGATGCGGGAGCCTCGGCGCCCTTGAAAAGCATCCTCCAGGCATCTTCGTACGTCATGTCAAAGAGCCTGTTTAGAGTTTGATGCTGCGCCGGGTCGAACTCCCACAGGTGGAAGGCCCGTCGTTGACACGGGAGGATCAGGCGGATGAGCATAACCTGGACTACGTTGACAAGCTTGAGCTTCTTGTACACCAGGGTTTGGATGCATGTTTGGAGTCCGGTTAGCTCTCCTTTTTTACCCCATGACAGGCCGGTCTCCTTCCAGGAGGTGAGCCGCATAGGGGGTCCGGACCGAAACTTGGGGGCTGCGACCCATTCGGGGTCGCAGGGCTCGGTGATGTAAAACCACCCCGATTGCCACCCCTTCAGGGTCTCCACAAAGGAGCCCTCGAGCCACAGAACATTGGCCATCTTGCCAACCATGGCACCGCCGCACTCTGCCTGGCTGCCGCGCACCACCTTCGGCTTGACGTTGAAGGTCTTTAGCCATAAGCCAAAATGAGGGCGAATGCGGAGGAAAGCCTCGCACACGACGATAAACGCCAAGATGTTGAGGACGAAGTTCGAGGCCAGATCGTGGAAATCCAGGCCGTAGTAGAACATGAGCCCCGGACAAATGGATGCAGACGGAAGCCCAGTCCGCGGAGGAAATGGGGGAGAAATACCACCCTCTCATGGGGCCTAGGAGTGGGGATGAGCTGCCCCTTCTCAGGGAGTCGGTGTGCGATGTCGCTGGTCAGATATCCGGCCTTCCTCAGCTTTTTTATGTGTCCTCCGTGACGGAGGAGACCATCCACTTGCCTCCCGCTCCGGACATGACTGGAGAAGGTCGAGGTGGTAGTGGACTTGGGCGCTGGAGCTCGAGTGCACAAGAATGGATAGGCAGAGGAGGAAGAAGGCGTGGGTGAAAAGGTGAATCCTTATCCCCTTATATGGGTGGACGCTGTTATGTGTCCCCACCAGCCTAGTAAAACTTGCTTATCTCCAAGCGCCATGATCAAAGGCGCGGTTGGGTTACCCACGCCCGTATTGATTAGAATCCCGAAATGAGGGGACACGATCTCTGCTTCAACAAGAGGTGCCAAGGAAACTGCCTCGCACAACGCGCTGCGGTGGGATAACTAAATGGATAAAGGCTTAGCCGTTGCGTGTCGCACCACATAATACGTCAGCAAATTAGATTTGTGTTAATATTATTATTCTCTCTATGGCAATATGTGGAAACTTATTTTGCAGAGCCAGACACTATCTTTGTGTTCAAAACCTTCTATGAAGTACTTGGAGGAGGAACCCGCCTTGCAATGCCAAAGAGAATTTGTGCCCCGGACTCGTCGTCATTGAAGCCTGGTTCATGGGCTACTGAGGGAGTCCTGGATTAGGGGGTGTTCGGATAGCTGAACTATACCTTCAGCCGGACTCCTGGACTATGAAGATACAAGATTGAAGACTCCGTCCCATGTCCGGAAGGGACTTTCCTTGGTGTGGAAGGCAAGCTTGGCGATACGGATGTTCAGATCTCCAACCATTGTAACTGACTCTATGTACCCCTAACCCTCTCCGGTGTCTATATAAACTAGAGGGTTTTAGTCCGTAGGACAACATACACATCAACAATCATACCATAGGCTAGCTTCTAGGGTTTAGCCTCTCTGATCTCGTGGTAGATCAACTCTTGTAATACCCATATCATCAATATTAATCAAGCAGGACATAGGGTTTTACCTCCATCGAGAGGGCCCGAACCTGGGTAAAACTTCGTGTCCCCTGCCTCCTGTTACCATCCGGCCTAGACGCACAGTTCGGGACCCCCTACCCAAGATCCGCCGGTTTTGACACCGACACATCCCGATCAGACTCGGAATCCAAGTTACAAGACATCCTCGACAATGGTAAAACAAGTCCAGCAACACCGCCCGAATGTGCCAACAAATCCTGATAGGAGCTGCACATATCTCTTTCTCAGAGCACACTCAGATGAGCAATCCGTACAACTAAAACCAGCCCTCGAGTTTCCCCGAGGTGGCGCTACAAGGGGCTCTAGTTTGGACCAACACTCAGAGGAGCACTGGCCCGGGGGGGGTTAAAATAATGATGACCCTTGAGTCTGCAGAACCCAAGGGAAAAAGAGGATAGGTGGTGACTGGTAAAACCAATGTTGGACATTGCTAGAGGAGTTTTATTCAAGGTGACTTGTCAAGGGGTTCCCATTATAACCCAACCGCGTAAGGAACGCAAAATCCGGGAACATAACACCGATATGACGGAAACTAGGGCGGCAAGAGTGGAACAAAACACCAGGCATAGGGCCGAGCCTTCCACCCTTTACCAAGTATATAGATGCATTAATTAAATAAGAGATATTGTGATATCCCAACAATAATATCCATGTTCCAACATGGAACAAACTCCAATCTTCACCTGCAACTAACAACGCTATAAGAGGGGCTGAGCAAAGCGGTAACATAGCCAAACAACGGTTTGCTAGGACAAGGTGGGTTAGAGGCTTGGTTCAACAATATAGGAGGCATGATAAGCAAGTGGTAGGTATCGCAGCATAGGCATAGCAAAAGAGCAAGCAACTAGCAAGCAAAGATAGAAGTGATTTCGAGGGTATGGTCATCTTGCCTGAAATCCCGCAAGGAAGAAGAATGAGTCCATGAAGACAACATACGGACGTAGTCGAACGGGTCCTCACAAACGCGACATTAACGGAACCAACCCGAAGAAGCAACACCGGAAAGAAGCACACAACATAGTAAACAACCAACACATGAACATGGTATGATATGCGGGATGCGGTATGTGATGCATATGCATGATTTGGAAAGGAATGATTGAACCTGGCCTCAACATGGAAATCCAAGAGTGCCACTATAAAGGTGAGATGATTTTGGTTGAAATCGATATAAAGATCACCAGAATCGGATGCACGGTTTGGAAATGGCAAGCAAAACAAATATGGCACCGGTCTGCGATAAACAGCAAGTAGCCATCTAAATGCAACAAGATAAATATGCTACAGCACTCAAACATGACAACAAGATACATGGCAGGGATCCACTCAAGATGCTTGACAAAAGATGAGCAATGAGATACGGTTAATTCATCCATTAACAGGTTCAAACAAGCATGGCAAAAGTGCAAAAGATAACAGGTTTTCAGACTTAATGAAATTAACACAAGTCTGGAATTTATCATCAGGTAGCAATTTTTAGAGCATGAAAACTACATGCTACAGGAACATATCATGGCAAAGCAAGGCATGACATGAAGCTACTCAAAGCACTTAACAAAAGTCCCTTAGTGACCTTGAGCTAAAAGGGATCAGAAAATGCAATTGCAAGCATGTGAACATGGCAAAAACATAAACAGATTTAGACTTTGTGAAAAACTGGAGCATGCAAAACAGATAACAAGTAGGCATGTTTACGAGCTCGATGCACTCACTACAAAGCATGGCATGACACAATAAACATACACCCATCAAGAATACATGGCATAGGAGCTAGACATGGCAAGAACAACAACATAGCATGAGCGGATCAACAACAATAAGCTCGGCAAAATCGCTAACCATGTTAACAATCTGCCAGGAACATTTTATAGCAAAAGTAGAGCTCGATTGACTCAAGCTAGGCTGCTCCATAAATGCAAACAAAGACATGGATGGATAGAGCACCACAATGTTAACAAAACATCCTTACTGATCATCCTCAAAAGAGGCACGGATCACTAGGAAACAACATGAACATATGGCATAACAACAAAATCAGGACAATGACTTGGTGAAATTCTAAGTCCCTGAAATCAGCATTACCGATTACGCTACTTTGCAAGCTTGTGATAGTCACCAAAAATACCACAAAAATACATGGCGAGCACCTCTGTAAATATGGCATGGCATATAACAAAATACATGTAGAGCTCAGGGTCATAGCATGCACACATTAATCATGGAAAAAATGACAAATGCCATTTGCTGAAACAGATCTGACAAATCCATCACATAGCCCTCTTCCAACGACATTTCGAGAATCAAGATGAGCTCAAATGAAAATGATGCAATGAGATGAAATTATGTACTCGTCGAGACGAACATTTTGATATGCTACACACATGAATCGGAGCCACGGATGATGAGTTATGACATGATGAAAAGAGGCATATGAATCTGAAAATTCCAGGACTTAGACGAATTTATCACCTCCAGATCTAGGGTTCATCCGGTGCGGAAATCGAGGATCGCCGGAATCCTCGCCGGAGAAGAGGGAGAAGGCTGCCGGAGGGTGAGGGAGCCATCGGGGAGGTGCGGGGAGGCGTGGAACGGGCGGATCCGGCCGCGAGGGCCCCGGATCCGGTCACAGCACGGGCGGAGGAGCTCCTGGTCACCGGGCAGGGGCAACGGGGTGCTCGCCGGCCATGGCATCGCGGCGGCGGGGGTAGCCCGGGTGAAACTCCGGCGACGCAGCAGCGCTGGAGGCCGAGGAGCGCGGGCGGCGGAGGGTCCCAGCGTCGCGGGCATGGCGGTGACGCTCAGGGAACGTTAGTGGCGATGGCGAGCTCCGGTGAAGGTAGCGCCGGCGATCGGGCGGCTGGGCGGTGGCGCAGGGCGATCAACGCCAGCGACGGATGCGGCGCGGCGAGGGAGATGCGGGAGGAGGCGCTCGGGCCGCCGCCGCGGCGGGATGGGCTCGCTCGGGCCCCAGATGGGTTCCGCAGGCCGGGACGATGGAGACGGCGGTGGAGGACAAGTGGCAGCTACGGATAGGGCGTGGGAGGCGGCGGACGTGTCCGGCCACCGGGCGGACATGTCCGGCAGTGCGGGGACGATGGATCTAGGGTTTTGTTCGCGAATTTTGATGGGGTGCACATATTTATAGGTAGAGGGACCTAGGAGAGTCCAAACGAGGTGCGGTTTTCGGCCACGCAATCGTGATCGAACGGCCGAGATGATGGAGGAGGTTTAGGTGGGTTTTGGGCCACTTTGGAGGGGTGTTGGGCTGCAACACATACGAGGCCTTTTCGGTCCCTCGGTTAACCATTGGAGTATCAGACGAAGTCCAAATGGTGCGAATCTTGACAGGCGGTCTACCGATAGTAAACCAAGGCCGCATGACAAGTCTCAGTCCAATCCGAAAACGTTTAATGCCCGCACATGAAAAGAGGTAGAATGGGACACCGGGTGACATAGGAGCGCTGGATTGCAAAACAGACAATGGGGAAAATGCTTGGATGCATGAGACGAACATGTATGCAAATGAAATGCACATGATGACATGATATGTGATGCATGACACGCAAGCAATGACAAGGCAACAACAGCGAATGACTGGAAGACACCTGGCACATCAGTCTCGGGGCATTACAAGTGGCCCCTACATGTACTCCCCCTATGTGTATGCAACAGTCACACGTACACATGGACGCAAAAACGCGCGCGACGCCCTAATGCATGCATGTCCGAGCACACGACGGAACACACACGGTGACGCTCAAGTGCTCAACCTACACGTGCATGCACACACATACTCAGTTAGGGTGAGCTAGTGACCGTATGAACACCGAAAAATATATATATTGAGCGCAATGTGCGTATTATGAAGTCCACTGACCGTATTTTTACAAATATACAGTGATAGACAGTGTATTTATCTCGTTTGAAATTAAGCCATGTTAACCGGAGAGGAGCCAGCATGGACTAGCATTACTTTGCTATGTCCCGTCAACTTGCCGAACGAGGAGAAGGTTGCAGGACGGGAGAAGCTTGCGCGCGGTGGCTCACAGGACAAGGAGACACTTTTGACTAATGCAAGCTCTCCCTCGCTCAGGCGGTGGACGTGCAACAGTTAATTCAGTGTCAGATTGCCAGAAGCATACTACACTATACTACTAGGAACCGGATGGAGGAGCGTCTGCACTCTTATTATAATTTTAAAATGTGATAAAGCAATCCTCAACACATTTGGTTCTCTTCGAGGTTCTTGCATGTGATAATGGAAGTTGGTTGCATGGAACACTCGCCACAATTCTCGCTTAATTCTGGCTCATATCCTGTTACAAATAGTAGCGCTCAGTAATATTTCCTCTTTTTTTGTTATTCAGCATGTAAACAGGTCAGCAAACCTTGCGGCACATCTTCGTGCGAACCGTGCTTGCTGCACTTTGAATGTGGCCGAGAGCTGGCTTGATGAAACACCTCGCTTCCTACTTTTTTGGCTTCCTAGTGACCAGTGTCTTGGCTGATCGTCCTAAGAATGCTTATATATGAATAAAGCTCTCTCATTTACCCGCAAAAAAGATTAAGCCATATTAACTGGAAAGGGGGGAGTATGGACTAGCACTACTTTTTGGTGTGTCCCGTCAACTCGCAGAACGAGGAGAAGCTTGCAGGACAAGGTGAAGCTCGCTTACGCCTTTTGACTAATGCAACCTACCCTCGGTGGACATGCATCAGTCCATTCGGTGTCAGATTGTCAGAGGCATACACTGTAGTACCCAACATGCGGAGTACCATCATTGTTCGACTTCACGAAGGGGCGAAGAGCCAAGTGCAGTACTAGTACGCGTACTTGGTTTTGCACCTTCATACTACTCCACCCTCTGTCACAGTTTACAGGGCGCACTTCATTATGATGCATTTCTCTCTATGCATTTCCACCACCAGAGAGACTTTAGACGCGTTTGGTTTAATGGTCAATTAATTAGGGCATGGTAACCGCAATCAAGTCCACAATTTTCTCTCCATGTACTGTACTACTACGGAGTGCATGCATGTGTGTACCCGAGGTGGAAGCACTGCATGCATGTGTGTACGCATTATTCCCTCTAGTAATAGACGCCGTGCTATAACTACCAATGCTATTTTTCAGGCCGATCGCTAGTCGCCTTGGTCCCATAGATTTTTTCTTTTTTCTGAAGCGCGCTGAATAAACAGTGACGGATGGAGTAGTATGAGCGGATTCAAAGAAGAACGTATTGATGGTTGCTTCTTCAGAGCAACTTATAGTGGGAAAGGTGGGGCTTATGATTTGACTGCTCATTACTCACTATTAATGCGGCGCAACGACCGGGCTGAGTCTCCCATGTGGTTGTGCACTACCCCCTCAGTTCTTAAATATACTCCGGAGTATTTGTCTTTCTAAAATATGTTGAAATCTCTGTTAATACGTTTAGGAATGGAGGGAGTACACATACGAAGCAAAATGAGTGAATCTACACTCTAAAATATGCCCGTTTGAAATTTGTAAAAAGACAAATATTTAGGAACGAAGGAGTATAATTTCGTGCATGGCACATGGACCCGGATGATGAAGAGGCTTCTGGCAATGCTATCAAGCTTCCATCATTTGTTTACATAATTGACATACTATACAAATAATTTTCCAGCGACATGAAATTGCACAATGGTGTGAGCTTTCAGCTTTTGTTTCGCGTGTCTTGCCATCGATGCTCTTTCGGAAACAATAAAAAACTAACTTCCTTGCTAATGCATGTCAATTATTAGCAGATCAGAGCTAATAATTACATCACAACTGAAGACAAAGTTGTGAGAAGGTGTTAAATTAAAATTGATCCATGCTTTCATTGGCAGCAACGTCCCCCCAGCTCTGTCTAAATCAACAAGGCATGTTGGGAAAAAAGTAGCTGTCTGGAGCATGCAACATTCTGATCATTTTGTGCAGTTCCACTAAAATAGAGCTGAGCGTCCCTGTTCCAAAGATATCAAGTGTGATTACGATAACAGAGGACTGCTGATGAAACAATAAACACACAAATAGAAGCCGGTCACCTTTGCGGTCTCTCTTAAGACTAACTAGTTGGAGAAGATTAGGCTCGGAGTTAGATGAGGAGGATAGAGCAAAACCAATCTCCCTTTGTGCAGTCGCACTGAAATGTAGAGACGTTGCCCGTGTGACATTTTAGTACAACTGCACAAAACACTCTTAAGAAAAAAGTGATTTGTGCAGTTCACCAAAAGGTCGCAATAGCAACGAGGTGAAATGGATAGCCCTGTTTGCAAAAAAGAGGTATAAAGGAAACATTTACTGGCCAATAACAGTTGATGACACATGCGATGACAAAAAAAGAAGCATATTCCTTGTCCTAAGGGAAGATAACAACACGGTTGTGTTT
Source organism: Triticum dicoccoides (assembly GCF_002162155.2). Classification (NCBI taxonomy): domain Eukaryota; kingdom Viridiplantae; phylum Streptophyta; class Magnoliopsida; order Poales; family Poaceae; genus Triticum; species Triticum dicoccoides. The sequence goes on from NC_041388.1 coordinate 590,240,553, forward strand.
GTCTAAAACGGTGTGAGGACGAGAATGCAATATGGAAAGTACGCTGGACGAGCTACGTTTTGGGCAAAGAACTATGGAAGATCCACATGTAGCGACGTGGGAAAACAGGCAATGGAGCAAGGCCGGAGGGGATACCTGGAGGTCGTCGGGATGTAACTAGGTGAGCAGCGGCGGGCGGAATCTGCGAGCAGGTGGCGTAGGCCCTGCCGCGCCGGAGCTTGGTCAGAGAGAACGGCGTGTACCGCAGATCGGGACATGCTGCCTCAGTGCCGTCGAACAGAGAAACGATGCACTTCCTTCCTTTCCCCCGGCGGACAGGATGCGGCCGAATCAGTGACCAATGGTGAGAGAGAGAGAGAGAGAGGCCACCGCACTCCCTTTCCCCCGGCGGACGGGATGCAGCCGGATCAGTGACCAACGGTGAGAGAGAGAGGCCACCGCACTCCCTTTCCCCCGGCGGACGGGATGCGGCCGGATCAGTGACCAACGGTGAGAGAGAGAGGCCACCGGAGCCTTGTGTGAGATACTCTGAAGAGCGGACTACCTTTTCCTCCATAAAAATCGTTTTATATTCTGTGTACGTGCCATTGAGCGCTATAACTTTATTTAAAAATAACGCGGCAACGCGTCAAGTCGAACTTTATTTCGTGCACGCGTGGTACACGACCTCCCTAGGTAAATAACTGCTATAGGCGTTCAAATTAGCACGTGGGCTGCCATTTCGTAAAGAAATGAGCTCCACCGTGTACCCGCGCGGGTGTGGCTGGGCACGAAGCGTGAGTACATGCACGGTGCACCTATTCTCTTCTTGTATATGTACACCACCTACATGGGGTTGTGTGAGAGAGATACAAACCTAGAGAGATATAGTGTGTGGGTTC
>NC_041388.1:590241729-590334534 GCF_002162155.2 Triticum dicoccoides
TTAACATATGCAATGTGTGTGAAATAGAGTCCTGGATATAACATATATATAGAGGGGCGATCCATGAGAAGAGAGTGGAGGTTTCATCGGCTTGAGGTGTCTATAGAATCGAAGAGAGGGATGATGTGTGTGTGTGTGTGTGCGCGTGCGCGATCGATAAAGAGTGCCATCGAATTTGTGTGTGCCCACGTCAAAGATATAGAGTGGCTGGCCTATTGGAATGTGAGATGGGACATGTGCAGTTTGTCTCTGTGGCATGGATACCTACCTGCAGCGCTCGACTATCGGTGTGTGGTGGGGGAAGAGGGAGGCTCAATTAACTATAGAGGTACAATGGCTGGTATATGTGTGGAGGAGGAGAGAGGCCTACCTCATGTATTAAGGAGATCGATCTGCCTCATGTATTAAGGGAGATCGATCGACATCCATGCATATGTGCAGGAGACGAATAAGGTTGGGAGAGAGGCAGAGCTAGAGTGTTGGAGGGGGTGGTAGTGGAGTTGCTTCTAAGAAATGGTGGGATAGGCTTGCTAGACAAACGGAGGGCATGCCCGCAATATCAATAAGAGAGGAGATGGCTGCTTGTTGTCTGTGCACGTGCGTGTGAGAGACGGGTCAGGAGGCATGCACGAAAGATGAGGGGGGACGATGTGGCTGTGGAAAGAAGACGTAACTACAGAGGAAGATCAATCGCCCTTTGTAAGAGAAAGGAGAGACATAACTTGTGAGGTACGTCGATTGATGGGGGGGTAGTTAAAGTCGATCTAGGTATATCTTGGGAGATCGATCGGTATACATGCATGTGTGTGTTAGAAGCAAATGAGGCACGAGGAGAAGGGTAGAGAGAGGGATGCATGTAGGAGGTGGTACGAGAGGCATACTATATCGAGGGGGAGAAGTGTGCGAGTACGAGAACGATGAAAAGAGTGGTGGGAGTGAGGCATCGACGGTGACAAGAGAAGAGGTGAAGCTTGTGTTTGTGCTTGGCACACCTGGCTAGAGAGGCATATCAATCGATGTGTGCCATAAAGAAGGAGCTGGGGGCCTACACACACCGTGGGTGAATGACCTAAAGTGAAAACACAAATTTGCGCGATGGAGCTAGAGAATGCTGAGGGAGGGTGAGAGGGATGCGGGCGTGTGCATGCACAAGAGGAAGTTAGCGCTAGCTACAAAGATAAGAGGGTTGTGTGGGTGTAAAAGACGAATAGAGATCATATATACTTCATTATAAAAAGCGAATTCGGATATTTGAAGAATTTATCATAGTGTTTAAAACCGACGGATGTGTGAATATATATAACGGTGATAAACATGGTGTGGCTATGAACATGGTATACTACATTTAATATATTTTATCTCTACTCTTATAAAAAACGGAGTTGTTGATGATGGTGTGCCTGCCATCCTGCATTATAGGCCGTCTGATTTATATCTGGCGGATAGCAAGGAAACTTTGATGGTTGAAGTTGGCAACAATCATGATTGTAGATTCTTATTGAAATAGAGAAACGAATTCAAATTTAGTTCGAATTGCAGCGGTAGTATAGACATTTGGAATGCACTAAAATGTTGGTATGATTAGGTTACATGCATTATACAGCAAGCGAAAAAAATTAATCGGACATAACATGGATTCATACTCCCTCCTTCCATCTACATAGGGCGTAATGAGATTTTTAAGACCGCCTTTGACTATTGACAAGATTAATAGTACATTGTTGGGATTCGTAGCAGAAATTTAAAATTTTGTACGCATCAACAAGATCAATCTATGGAGTAATCTAGCAATGAGGGGAAGGAGAGTGCATCTACATACCCTTGTAGATCGCTAAGCGGAAGCGTTGCAAGAACGTGGATGAAGGAGTCATACTCGTAGCGATTCAGATCGCGGTTGATTCCGATCTAAGCGCCGAACAACGGTGCCTCCGCGTTCAACACACGTACAGCCCGGGGACGTCTCCTCCTTCTTGATCCAGCAAGGGGAGAGGCGAAGTTGAGGGAGAACTCCAGCATCACGACGGCGTGGTGGTGGAGCTTGTGGTATTCCTGCAGGGCTTCGCCAAGCGCTACGGAGGAGGAGGAAGAGTTGGAGGAGGGAGGGCTGCACCAGGGAAAGAGGTGCGGCTGCCCTCCCACCCCTCCACTATATATAGGGGCAAGGGGAGAAGGGGAGGCGCCCTAGGGTTTTCCCTAGGGGGCGGCGGCCAGGCAGATTGGATCTCCCTAGGGAAAATCCTAGGGAGACTTGTCCCCCAAGCCAAGCAGGTGGAGGCTTGCCTCCCAAGCCAGGTGGAGGCGCCCCATCTCCCCATGTAACGTGGGAAAGGGTGTGGGGGGCGCACCACCCCTTGGTGGGCTGGTTTTCCCCTTCCCCTTTGGCCCATGAGGCCCTCCAACACTTGCCGGGGCTCCCGAAACACCTTTCGGTCATGCTGGCCATAGCCTGATACCCCCGGAACACTTCCGGACTCCAATACCCTTCGTCCAATATATCGATCTTCACCGTCGGACCATTCCGGAACTCCTCGTTATGTTCGTGATCTCATCCGGGACTCCGAACTACCTTCGGTAACCACATACTATTTCCCATAACAACTCTAGCGTCACCGAACCTTAAGTATGTAGACCCTACGGGTTCGGGAACCATACAGACATGACCGAGACACCTCTCCGGCCAAAAACCAATAGCGGGATCTGGATACCCATATTGGCTCCCACATGTTCCACGATGATCTCATCGGATGAACCACGATGTCAAGGATTCAGTCAATCCCGTATTCAATTCCCTTTGTCTATCGGTACGATACTTGCCCGAGATTCGATCGTCGGTATCCCTATACCTTGTTCAATCTCGTTACCGGCAAGTCTCTTTACTCGTTCCGTAACACATCCTCCCATGATCAACTCCTTGGTCACATTGTGCACATTATGATGATGTCCTACCGAGTGGGCCTAGAGATACCTCTCCGTTTACACGGAGTGACAAATCCCAGTCTCGATTCGTGCCAACCCAACAGACACTTTCGGAGATACCTGTAGTGTACCTTTATAGCCACCCAGTTACGTTGTGACGTTTGGCACACCCAAAGCACTCCTACGGTATCCGGGAGTTGCACAATCTCATGGTCTAAGGAAATGATACTTGACATTAGAAAAGCTTTAGCAAACGAACTACACGATCTTGTGCTAGGCTTAGGATTGGGTCTTGTCCATCACATCATTCTCCTAATGATGTGATCCCATTATCAACGACATACAATGTCCATGGTCAGGAAACCGTAACCATCTATTGATCAATGAGCTAGTCAACTAGAGGCTTACTAGGGACATGTTGTTGTCTATGTATCCACACATGTATCTGAGTTTCCTATCAATACAATTCTAGCATGGATAATAAACAATTATCATGAACAAGGAAATATAATAATAACCAATTTATTATTGCCTCTAGGTCATTGTCGGTGTTCTGGGAACGGGGGTCCCCAGACTTGCCTGCATGCGGCCTACGGCGTGGCTCAAAGGGGGGCCCAGCACGGCCCGTCTTCACCAACACAAACTCAAGACCCTCGCGAGGGGCCAAGCCTCGCGGGATGGACGACACGGAGCTTCCTCATGCACGGCCTCGTCAGGCTGGCCCACGAGGAGGCGGAGAGATCAAGGCGGGGTACCTCGCGAGGTGTCCGTGGCGCAAGCCATGACGACTCAGGGCGCCAGGCGGGTGCCAGCCCGCGCAGCGTCCTCCTTTCCTCTTTGGTGCAAAGGGGGCAAGCGCAGCCGCGGAGTACCGAGGCATCCGGCAAAGGTTGCCATTTCGGTGCAACGAGACCAAGACCAGGAGGACTACGAGACGGAGGTCACCATGGAGCCCAAGATGGCGTTATCACCAGAGCTTTGCGCAGGCGAAGACTACTTTTGTCAGGATAGCTGATACTTGCTGTCCCCTTTCAAATTAGCCCGCCATTGTTGGCTCCCTTCCCGCTCAATATTTGGGAAGAGGACCAGGGCCTCTATAAATAGGACCATCCACCCACAGAGCAAAAGGGAGGTTTTTTGGGTGGTAGGAAGAAAGAGGCTCGTTAGAGAGGCTAGAAGCAGAGAGAAAGAGAGAGAGAACGGTGGCTGAACTCCTCCCTACAGTTCATCGCCCCAGCCAAGAATAGAACCTCGCGAGGCTGTTCTTCCTTGTATTATTCGTCATCATCAGCCCAAGAGGCAATCCACACACCACACACTGGAGTAGGGTATTACACCACAACGGTGGCCCGAACCAGTATAAACCCTGTGTCCCTTGTGTTGTTCTTTTCATAGCTTTGATCCCAGCATGGCAGAGGGGTGCAGGAAGGTAAGAGGCGAAATCTCCACGCGCACCCCAGTGTTCGAACCTCAAGGGTCTGCCAGAACCCGAAATCTGACATTTGGCGCGCCAGGTAGGGGTGCATCGGAATTCGTCTTCCACCGCCCCGTTCTCCTCCGAAATCATGCTCATGTCTAACGCACGTCGGGTCCGCGCGGAGCGTCGGTGCGCCCTCGCTTCCCGCGTCACCCAGACAGCCCCTGTCGGCGGGCGTCCTCGCCGTTCCCCATCACCTGCCGTCAACGCCGCCACCGGCCTGGCGGGGGACGAGCAGCAACCATCGTCTCAGCATTGATCCGTGCGCCAAGACGGCTGCACCGCAACTCCCTCGCTCGCCCCAGCTGGATCTTCGTCCCGCGCGCTCCGCGCGCCCATGGAGGCTCGGGCTGCACTCATCGCGGTGAACGAGCTCCTGCGCTACTATCCCGTCGACGACGTCTATGAAGAATGGCTCAGCCGCGTTACCGAGCTCGTCTGCGCTGCAGGGGGTTCTTCCGCGCCGTCCGTTCCACTGCACCGCACGCCGCCCCGTGCGGGCGACGAGGCTCCAGCGGCGCCCCGGCCGCCTCCTCCCCAAGAAGACGCCATGGCTCCAAGGCGCGTGGCCCCTGGGCAGAACCCACTCCGTCAGGTGCCAACGCGGCAAGAGCAGAGCTGCCAAGAAGTCCCTCGCCCGCCAGAAGGTGCCCGGGCGCTCCCTGCTCCAGCACGTCGCGACCATCCTCCTGCTCCGGCGCATGGGGACATGCAAGACCAGGCTCTCCATCACCCAAGGCCTCCCGTGGCCACGGAAGGCTGCCGCACCTACACCACCGAGCTGCGCAGCGTCGCGTGGCTAGGCAAGTTCAAGGCGGACCTGCCTCCTCGCTACGACGGCACGGTCGACCCGGCGGAGTTCCTCCAGCTCTACGAGCTGGGCATCAAAGCTGCCAACGGAGACGAGAAGGTCATGGCGAACTGGTTTCCCATGGCGCTCAAGGACGGGGCCCGCACCTGGCTCCTGAACCTGGCTCCAGGCACAATCTCCTCCTGGGAAGAGATGCGCACCCGCTTCATCGCCAACTTCCAAGGTACTCGCGACCGGCCACCCGCCGTGAGCGACATGCGCCGCGTCAAGCAACAACCCGGGGAGACCCTGCAGAAGTACATCCAGCGCTTCAACAACACACGCCTCAAGATTCCCAAGGTGACTGAAGAGGCCTTCATCTCAGCCTTCTCCGACGGCATGTGCGACGTCAAGATGAAGGAGGAGCTGGCGATGCATGAAGACATGTGCACTTCTTTGGAGCTGTTCAACTTGGCGAACAAGTGCGCCAGGGCTGTGGAAGGGCGTCTCTCCCTCCTTGAGCTGCCTGCCGCAGACCTAGAAGAGAAGAAGCTCAAGGCCAAGGAAGTGAAGCGCAAGGGGGCTGTCGTGCTCGCGGCAGAACCAGACACCAAGCGGGGCAGAGGTCAGCACGAACCTCCCAAGGGCAGCCGGTACTGCGTGTACCATGACCTCCACACCCACAACACCAGCGAATGCCAAGAACTCAGAGCCGTGCGTGAAGGAAGGATCGGCCGTCGCCCTGACCATGGTGACCAAGGATACGGCCGAGGAGGAGGAAGGAACGCAGGGCGCTGGGAAGACCGTGGCCCGCGCCAAGGGTGGCGCGACCAACCTCGTGAGGATCACTGGCATGACCCACCTCGCGAGGGAGGCTGGAGGGATCAGCCTCGTGAGGATCGCCCGCAAGGCAACGCAGGCCTCCCACCGCTGCCGCCGCAGCCAAGGAGAAACAAGGACCGCCATCAGGACGAGGAGGCTGGGGGCTTCCAGGAGCCGCGCGCGATCGCCTGCATCCTGGGCGGAGCTCAGGCCCCAGCCTCTCAGCGCATCTTCAAGCAGTTCACCTGCAAAGTGAATGCAGCCCTCCCCAGGCTCGAAGCCACGCGCCCTCTCAGGTGGTCGGCGTGCGCCGTCACCTTCAGCTCAGCAGATCAACTCAAGTGTGCGGCTACAGCCGGAGTCCTCCCGATTCTTTGTTCCCCAATCATCAGCAACGTGGTGGTCACCAAGACCCTCATCAATGGCGGGGCAGGGCTCAACGTCCTGTCCGTAGAGACGTTCAACAACCTCCAAGTGCCCTACAGCCATCTTCAGCTAACCAAGCCCTTCTCCAGTATCACCGACGGCTCCACGGTTCTGATCGGGCAGGTCCGCCTCCCCGTCACCTTCGGGGCACGTGACAACTACCGCACCGAGCTCATCGACTTCGACGTCGCACACATCCGCATGCCGTACAACGCCATCCTCGGGTACCCGGCGCTGGCCAAGTTCATGTCTGTGACTCACCACGGCTACAACGTCCTCAAGATGCCAGGAAGCGGCGGAGTCATCACGCTGCCCTGTGAAGAGAAGGACGCAGTGTGTTCCCTGGAGCGAGCCTTTCAGGCCGCATCACTGGAAGACCCGGATCATGGAAGCAAGAGGCTTCCTGAGGCCGCCCCTAAGAAGAAGACATCGTCCGACCTGGCCCCTCAGGAGGTAGGCCCCTCTGGGCCCGTGCCTGCCCAGGGGGAACCTCCTTCCATCACATAGGAAAGCGCGCTCGGCGCCCTCCTCAGGCAGGGCTCAGGGTCACGAGGGAGGCGCTGGGGCACCACATGGAGGCGTGTTTCGAAGCATGTTTCCCTCAAGAAGGAGCAAGGCAAGGAGATCCAGACCCACAGGAGTTCGTCAGCAAGGCCATTCAGGAGCTACAGGAGTCCAGAGTCATGAGAGGCGCCCACCGCCTACCAGCAGTGGCTCCACATCCAGGCGAGGATGGCGGGCTGCGCGTCTGCGTCGACGTACCAGGGCTCAACCAAGTCGCCTCCCTGGAGCGCCTTTGGCCCTCGTGAGTGGGGCGCTGCAAAGGTCCACCCCACAGTTACGTTCGCATGCCTTACGGCTTGCCGAGCGCGGCTGACGCATACCAGCACCTCATGAGGGGCATCACAGAGGCACAAGAGGCCAGGTGCTCCGCAGCCCTGGCGGAGATGAAGATGGCCCGCGAGGAACCGCCCGCGCCTCCGGAGCCTCCCGAGGCCCCTGGGCCTGGGGGCTCATGAGGATCGGCTTCCGCAGCCCACCGAGCCGGCTACACCAACGCCCCTTCGTCTTCAGCGTCATCAGGTGACATCTTTCAAGTTTCACTTCCGGCTGGGAGCGCCCCCAGGGCTGCGTTATTCCCAGGCCGCGTGGGTCCATCCCTGCGGCGTGTATCCCTTTTATTTCACATCGTTAGCTTACCTTGTTGGGGGCGCCCCTCGGGCTGCATGATCCCCAAGCCGCTCGGGCCAGGCTCGGCGGCACGTACCCCTTTTGCGTTCATTTCCGGTTATGCGTTAGAACTGCCATGCTTGATTATTTGATGCAGGTCCGCGGCACCTCCTCTTCTCCATGTTGACCACTTGCACGTTAAAGGGGGGGGGGGTACCTGAGCATCGCGACTCAGGGCTCTTACTGGCTCTCCAGCCCTCACCCTCTGGCCTTGACCACGGCATCGCGACCTGGCATACCAGCGACGGCTGAGACCAGCTCGAGGGTCGGGACCCGAGGACGTAGAGTGCAGGCATCTAACCGAACTTGCAGGGACACAACACAAGATAAGGCCCAGTGCCAGGCACAACCCGCCTAGAGGTAGGGCACCGTGAGTCCCGCGCTGGCTCACGGGTGCCCAGATACACCTCACTAGGCCCTACCGTGCCAGCCACGTGTCGGGCGAGGCTGTACACGCCCCGGGGGATCCTCCTGGAGGGGGGCCCCCTCCCACGCACCAGTGGAAACACCATGCTCCGTGCTGGCTGACGACACTGACGAGGAGCGGCTATGCCCGTACTCGTACGGAAGCGCTATGCTCCGCGCTGGTGATAAACAACTGAGGTTGGCCTCCGGGCCGCATCAACCTCAAGGAGCCCGGTGCTCAGTGTCTAGCCTCATCGCAACGCCTCCCCTCGGGAGTGCCGCGCAAGGGGGCTTGGCACGGGGGCTGCGCCAGGGTCACGCCCAGACGCACGCCACCCAGCCAGGTCCCCACGAGCCTGGTTCGTCGTGCGCCTCTCCCCGAGCGGAGCCAAGGTATGAAGGCCGTTTGAGCGTCAAGGGGGACTCCCGAGCATCGCGACTCAGGAGCCTAACTTGTCACGTAGCCCCTCACTCCTTGGTCCCGTCCTGGTTTCTGGTCGGGGCTATTGCTGGGTGAGGTACGCGCGGGGCCTGGCTCTGCAGACGTAGGACGGAGGATCCACCCACATCACACCTCTCTACTTGTTGTTCGTGCGCCAAGGGGGACTCCTGAGCATCGCGACTCAGGAGCCTAACTTGTCACGTAGCCCCTCACTCCTTGGTCCCGTCCTGGTTTCCGGTCGGGGCTATTGCTGGGCGAGGTACGCGCGGGGCCGGGCTCTGCCGGCGTAGAATGTAAGCAAGTAGGAAGGAAAAGCACAAATTTCAAAGGAATTCTAAAGCAAATATTGCAGTCCACACTGTTATCCCAATATCAGGCGCAAGTTTAAACGCCTCCCCGAGGCATGATACATGTGCAGGAATTAAAAGCAGGACAGGAGCCACGATGGAGTCACTTGGAGGCGGGGGAGCAGCGCGGCGTGGGTTCGCCTCACGGAGCAGCAGGGTCGACAACGCCTTGCCCCGGCTTGGTGCTGAAGGCCCGAAACTTCCCCAGCAGAGCCTCTGCGTGACCCTTCACGGCCTCGGCAGCAGCCGCCGCACGCTTGCCGCTCACGGGCTCCAGCAGGCTGTCGAGGTCGAACCCGGGATCGCGAAGGTGGATGTGGGTGAGAACCCGCGTCAGTGCTGCAGAAGACAAAACACGCGCCTCGGCCTCGGCCGTGGGGCCGAGGCCAAGGGCGACATCTTCAAGAGCGTGGACCAAGAAGGGAAGCATCTTGGCGGGGCCATCCTCGGCGCCGGCTAGCAGGCTCTCCAGGCCGCTGTCGTAAAGCGTCCTCAGCGAGGAGCGAGCCTTCGCCTCCAGCTCCGTGAAGGCCGCACGGTCTTCGGCGAGGACCAAGGCCTTGCCGTCCAGCTCGGCCTTCCTCGCCCCCAATTCCTGCTCCAGCGCGCCTAGGCGGCCGCGGCGTTTCTTGAGCTTGGCCTCCCGGCCCTCGACGGCCGCCTCCCGAGCCTTCACGCCTTCTTCCTGCTCTTGGCGAAGGCGAACCTCTTTCGCGAGCTGATCCCGCAGGCCCTGCAGCTCGTCCTCCAGCACCTTGCAGCGACCACGGACGTCGACCACCTCTCCCAAGGCTGCATTGCGAGCAGCCTTCGCCTCAAGGATGGCCTGGTTCTCCTCGTCGCATGCCGTCGAGGCCTGGACCAGCGCCGCCCGAATCGAAGCGTCGGAGCAATCCCATCCGGAAACCAGCTCCAAGCGCCCGGCCACCAGGCGAGGGTCGGCGCCGAGAAGATCCTGCCGCAGCCGATCCAGCTCAGCAACAGCGCGGTCCAGAACGGCGGAAGGAGTCGGGGAGATAGCAGCCGGTGGAGTGGGAGGAGAAGGCGGCAGCACGGCCGTAGCATCCCGAGGCGGAGTCTGCCGCGCCACGACAGCTGTAGCAGCGGCGGCAAACGGGGGCACCTCGGGAGCCACTTGGGCCGTGGGGGCTGAGCTCGCCCCAGCCGGCTCAGTCAGACCCCGCGAGGACGACCGGGCAGGAGAAGCTTGTGCGTCGCGGTCACCTTCCTTCAGGGGCGCTGTCACGAATGGAACCTGAGGAGCCCCCTTTGACTTCTTTGCTGCGGGCGCCAACCTATCCAAAGATGCGGACGTCAAGCCTCAGAAGCAGAGCAAGAGATAAAGACAAGAATCAAATGCTTATGGGTCGTCGCCAGTGAGCTCAAGCAGCCTCCGGCCAAACTTGAAGCCTGAAAGCCGACTGGAAGGGTCAACCCCGGAAAGCTTGGAGGCGGAAGGTGCGTCTGCAATTCTCCCCGGGGCCGGGGAAGAGCCGCGGGAGATCAGCCCGGTCCTGTCCTTCTTCCGGATCGGGGGCGAGCTCCCGCCATCCTGCTCATCGTCGTCTTCATCATCATCCTCGTCGTCATCGTTCGGAGAGAGGCGGAGAACGCGGGACCTGCGCCGGGGGAGGGGAGCCCTCGACTCTCCGTCAGTCGCCTCGGAGTCAGGCCCTTTTCCGCGCTCCCCTCCTTCTTCCTCTTTGCTGGAGTCGCCGGAGGGCACGTCCACCGGTCCCTCGGGAGCCTCCAAGGGCACGGGCCCTTCCCTGTTGAAGACGGGCATGGAGTTCACCACCCGCTCCCAGTCGTCACGGAGGAACAAGGGCGTAGGAGCGCCCTCCAACCTCACCACATTGCCCCCGACCAGAGATTGGAGAACCGCAGCCAAGTCCCTGTCGGCCCAGGCCGCGGGGCTCGGACGGGGCCTATACATTGGAAGCGAGTACTGCCGAAGCAGAGCCAGCTGGTGCTCCAGGAACTCCCTCAGCAACGACGCGCCGGTCAGCTTCGCCGCCGCCATGTCGGCCGGCCTCAGATCCGCGTCCATCTTCTCCAACACCATCTTCGCGCGGGGATCCGTGAGCTCAGCTCGACCCCAGTTGCTGGAGCTCGTGGGCTGCTCGGTGGGCAAGATCAGCCGAGGGTGGATGCGCTCAGCGTCCACCAAGACCCACTTGCTCCTGAAGCCCTCAATCCTCTTCCCAGAGTTCGATATGGCAATGGCGCCACCGTACGCGACGAAGCTCGCGCACGCGGAAGCAGGACCCCGAGAGGTCCGGAGGGAGAAGTAGTGGCGCAGCAAGGCCACTGAGGGCTGCACCCCAACGTGGGCCTCGCAATAATAAGCAAAGATCGCGAGGAGAAGGACGGAGTTGGGATGGAGATGCAGAGCCTGCAGCTTGTAATGGCGGAGGACAGAGAAGGAGAACTCAGAGAAGGGAGGCACCAGGCCAGCAACAATGGCACTTATGAAGAGTGGATAGAAGGTGCTCCTCTGACCCTCAGGGGTGGCGGAGCTGGCCTTGAACACCTTCGCCCCATCGATGCCTCGCGCCGTCGCTATCCGGCGCAACCGGGCAAGGCCCGCCTCCGACACGTTCAGCGGGTCCAGGGCAGACGAGTACCAAGCTGCGGCCGGGGGCTGGCGAGGCGCCATGGCTTCCTGGGTCGCACGGTCAGAGCAGATCTGGAGATTTCGGAGGAAGGAAGGAGAAGCGCAGGAAAGGGGATGTGAACAGCAACCGGGGGAAGCAAGAAGAAGGGCCTAGGCGGACGCCACTCCCTTATCAACTCGCGCGGCTGCTAAGGCACCCACGTCCAGTCAACCGCCACGCGGCGCCCAAGGCCGCAGGCTGTTAGGGCCCGCGGCGCTTCGTTCTCGCCATTCCGCCTCCCTGCACAGCGAAGTCCGGGCGCACCTTGGGCCCGGGGGCTACTGTCGGCGTTCTGGGAACGGGGGTCCCCAGACTTGCCTGCCTGCGGCCTGCGGCGTGGCTCAAAGGGGGGCCCAGCACGGCCCGTCTTCACCAATAGAAACTCAAGACCCTCGCGTGGGGCCAAGCCTCGCGGGGCGGACGACATGGAGCTTCCTCAGGCACGGCCTCGTCAGGCTGGCTCACGAGGAGGAGGAGAGATCAAGGCGGGGTACCTCGCGAGGTGTCCGTGACGCAAGCCATGACAACTCAGGGCGCCAGGCGGGTGCCAGCCCGCGTAGCGTCCTCCTTTCCTCTTTGGTGCAAAGGGGGCAAGCGCGGCCGCGGAGTACCGAGGCATTAGGCAAAGGTTGCCATTTCGGTGCAACAAGACCAAGACCAGGAGGACTACGAGACGGAGGTCACCATGGAGCCCAAGACGGCGTCATCACCAGAGCTTTGCGCAGGCGAAGACTACTTTTGTCAGGATAGCTGATACTTGCTGTCCCCTTTCAAATTAGCCTGTCATTTTTGGCTCCCTTCCCGCTAAATATTTGGGAAGAGGACCAGGGCCTCTATAAATAGGACCAGCGACCCACAGAGCAAAAGGGAGGTTTTTTGGGTGGTAGGAAGAAAGAGGCTCGTTAGAGAGGCTAGAAGCAGAGAGAAAGAGAGAGAGAAAGGTGGCTGAACTCCTCCCTACAGTTCATCGCCCCAGCCAAGAACAGACCCTCGCGAGGCTGTTCTTCATTGTATTGTTCGTCATCATCAGCCCAAGAGGCAATCCACACACCACACACTGGAGTAGGGTATTACACCACAACGGTATCCGAAACCAGTATAAATCCTGTGTCCCTTGTGTTGTTCTTTTCATAGCTTTAATCCTAGCGTGGCGGAGGGGTGCAGGAAGGTAGGAGGCGAAATCTCCGCGCGCACCCCAGTGTTCGAACCTCAAGGGTCTGCCGGAACCCGAAATCCGACAGGCATATTTCCAACAGTCTCCCACTTGCACTAGAGTCAATAATCTAGTTCACATCGCCATGTGATTAACACTCACAGGTCACATCGTCATGTGACCAACAGCCAAGAGTCTACTAGACTCAATGATCTAGTTCACATCACTATGTGATAAACACTCAAACAGTTTTGGGTTTGATCATGTTATGCTTGTCAGAGAGGTTGTAGTCAACGGGTCTTGCCATATTCAGATCCCTATGTATTTCGCAAAACTTTATATCGTAGATGCTGCTACCACGTTCCACTTGGAGCTATTCCAAATTATTGCTCCATTATACGTATTTGGTATCTCTACTCAGAGCTATCCGGATAGGTGTTAAGCTTGCATCGATGTAACTCTTTATGTCGAACTCTTTATCACCTCCATAACCGAGAAACATTTCCTTATTCCTCTAAGGATAATTTTGACTGATATCTAGTGATCCAGTCCTAGATCACCTTTGTACCTTCTTGCCAGACATGTGGCAAGGCACACATCAGGTGCGGTACTCAGCATGGCATACCGTATAGAGCCTATGACAAGAGCATAGGGGACGACCTTCGTCCTTCCTCTTTCTTCTGCCGTGGTCAATCTTTGAGTCTTACTCAACTTTACACCATACAACTCAGGTAAGAACCCCTTCTTTCACTGATCTATTTTGAACTCCTTCAAAAACATGTCAAGGTGTGCGTTCTTTGAAAGTATCATTAGGCGTCTTGATCTATCTCTATAGATCTGGATGCCCAATTTGTAAGCAGCTTTATCCAGGTCTTCCTTTGAAAAACACTCTTCAAACAACCGTTTATTCTTTCCAGAAATTCTACATTATTTCGGATCTTACAATATGTCATCCACATATACTTATCAGAAATGTTGTAGTGCTCCCACTCACTTTCTCGTAAATACAAGTTTCTAGCAAACATTGTATAAACCTAAAAGCTTTGATCACTCCATCAAAGCATGTATTCTGACTCCGAGATGCTTGCTCTAGTCCATAGAAGGATTGCTGGAGCAAGCATACCTTTTAGCATCCTTAGGATCGACAAAACCTTTTATTGTATCACATACAAACTTTTCTTACGGAAACTGGTAAGAAAACTTGTTTTGGCATCCATCAGTCAGATTTCATAATCAAAAAATACAGCTAATGCTAACATGATTCCGATGGACTTAAGCATCGCTACGGGCGAGATATTCTCATCGTAGTCAACTCCTTGAACTTGTGAAAAGACTCTTTCCCACAAGTTGCACTTCATAGACGGTAACATTACCGTCCATCTTCGTCTTCTTCTTAAAGATCCATTTATTCTCAATGGCTTGCCGATCATCGGCCAAGTCCACCAAAGTCCATACTTTGTTCTGATACATGGATCCTATCTTAGATTTCATGGCTTCTAACCATTTTTCGGAATACGGGCCCACCATCGCTTCTCCATAGCTCGTAGGTTCATTGTTGTCTAACAACATGATATCTAAGACAGGATTACCGTACCACTCAGGAGTAGTACATATCCTTGTCGACCTACGAGGTTCGATAGCAACTTGATCCGAAGCTTCATGATCACTATCATTAACTTCCTCTTCAACAGACTTAGGCGCCACAGAAAACATCTTTCTGTGTTGCATCACTCTCTGGTTGAAGTAAAGGTTCGACAACCTCATCAAGTTCTACCTTCCTCCCACTCAATTCTTTCAAGAGAAACTCCTTCTCGAGAAAGTAACCGTTCTTAGTGACAAACAATTTGCCCTCAGATCTGAGATAGAAGGTATACCCTACTGTCACCTTTGGGTATCCTATGAAGATGTGTTTGTCCGCTTTGGGTTTGAGCTTCTCCGGATGAAGCCTTAAGCATCGCAGCGCCAAACATTAAGAAACGACAACTTTGGTTTCTTGCCAAACCAATGTTCATACAACATCGTCTCAACGGACTTAGATGGTGTACTATCTAAAGTGAATGCAGCTGTCTCTAACGCATAACCTCAAAATGAAAACGGTAGATTGGTAAGAGACATCATAGACCGCACCATATCTCATAGTGTTCGATTACGACGTCCGGATACACCATTACCTTGTGGTGTTCCAGGTGGCTTCAACTGTGAAACAATTCCACAATGTCTTAAGTGATTGCCAAACTCATAACTCAGAAAATCCCCTTTTGATCAGATCGTAGGAACATGATCTTATTGTTATGATGATTCTTAACTTCACTCTAAAATCGCTTGAACTTTTCGAACGTTTCAGACTTGTGCTTCATTAAGTAGATATACCTATATCTACTCAAATCGTCAGTGAAGATGAGAAAATAGCGATATCCACTGCACGCTTCAATTCTCATTGGATCACACGCATCAGCATGCATGATCTCCAACAAGTCACTTGCCCATTTCATTGTACCTGAAAACGGGGTCTTAGTCATCCTGCCCATGAGGCATGGCTCGCATGTGTCAAGCGATTCAAAATCAAGTGACTCCAAACATCCATCGATATGGAGTTTCTTCATGCATCTTATGCCAATATGACTTAAGCGGCAGTGCCACGAGAAAGTGGTACTATCATTATTAACTCTACATCTTTTGGCGTGAACATGTGTATTACCACGACCGAGATTCAATGAACCATTCACATAGGGTGCATGACCATGAAAGGTATCATTCATGTAAAACAGAATAACCATTATTCTCTAACTTAAATGAATGACCGTATTGCAATGAACATGATCTAATCATATTCATGCTCAACGTAGACACCTGATAACATGTATCTAGGTTCAATACTAATCCCGAAGGCAGATGGAGCGTGCGATGGTGATCTCATCAACTTTGGAAACACTTCCAACACACATCATCACCTCGCCCTTAGCCAGTCTCCGTTTAGTCCGTAGCTTTTGCTTCCAGTCACCAATAATAGAAACTGAACCGGTATCCAATACCCAGGTGCTACCAGGAGTACTAGTGAGGTACACATTAATAACACATATATACTTTTTTGAAGTTGCTAGCCTTCTTATCTACCATGCATTTGGGGTAATTCCGCTACCAGTGACCGTTCCCCTTACAATAGAAGCACTTAGTCTCGGGTTTGGGTTCAACCTTGGGTTCCTTCACTGGAGCGGCAACTAGTTTGCCATCCATGAAGTTTCCCTTTTATCCCTTGCCCTTCTTGAAACCAGTGGTCTTGTTAAACCATCAACACTTGATGCTCCTTCTTGATTTCTACCTTTTGCGGTCTTAAGCACCGCGAACAGCTCTGGGATCAACTCCATCCCTTGCATGTCATAGTTCATCACGAAGATCTAGTAGCTTAGTGATAGTGGCTAGAGAACTCTATCAATCACTATCTTATCTGGAAGTTTAACTCCCACTTGATTTAAGCGATTGTAGCACCTAGACATTCTGAGCACATGCTCACTAGCTGAGCTATTCTCCTCCATCTTGTTGGCAAAAAGAACTTGTCAGAGGTCTCACACCTCTCAACACGGGCATGAGCCTGAAATCCCAATTTCAGCTCTTGGAACATCTCATATGTTCTATGGCATTTAAAACGTCATTGGAATCCCGATTCTAAGCCGTAAAGTATGGTGCACTAAACTATCAAATAGTCATCAGGATGTGTCTGTCAGGTGTTCACAACATCCACAGACGACGTTGTAGGGGTTTGCACATTGAGCGGTGCATCAAAGACGTAAGCCTTCTGTGTAGCAGTGAGGACACTCCTCGGACTATGGACCTAGTCCGCATCATTGCTTACAATATCTTTCAACTTAATCTTTCTCTAGGAACATATTGAAACAAGGAGCTACAACGTGAGCTATTTATCTACAACATATTTGCAAAGACAATTTAGACTATGTTCATGATAATTGAGTTCATCTAATCAAATTATTTAATGAACTCCCACTCAGATAGACATCCCTCTAGTCATCTAAGTGAAACATGATCCGAATCGACTAGGCCGTGTCCGATCATCACGTGAGACGGACTAGTCATCAATGGTGAACATGTCATGTTGATCGTATCTTCTATACGACTCATGTTCGACCTTTCGGTCTTCCGTGTTCCGAGGCCATGTCTGTACATGCTAGGCTCGTCAAGTCAACCTAAGTGTATTGCGTGTGTAAATCTGGCTTAAACCCGTTGTATTCAAACGTTAGAATCTATCACACCCGATCATCACGTGGTGCTTCGAAACAACGAACCTTTGCAATGGTGCACAGTTAGGGGGAACACTTTCTTGAAATTTTAGTGAGGGATCATCTTATTTAAGCTACCGTCGTTCTAAGAAAATAAGATGTAAAACATGATAAACATCACATGCAATCAAATAGTGACATGATATGGCCAATATCATTTTGCTCCTTATGATCTCCATCTTCGGGGCTCCATGATCATCGTTGTCACCGGCATGACACCATGATCTCCATCATCATGATCTCCATCATCGTGTCTTCTTGAAGTTGTCTCGTCATCTATTACTTCTACTAGTATGGCTAACGCTTTAGCAATAAAGTAAAGTAATTACATGACGTTTATGTTGACACGCAGGTCATAAATAAATTAAGACAACTCCTATGGCTCCTGCCGGTTGTCATACTCATCGACATGCAAGTCGTGATTCCTATTACAAGAACATGATCAATCTCATACATCACATATATCATTCATCACATCCTTTTGGCCATATCACATCACAAGGCATATGCTGCAAAAACAAGTTAGATGTCGTCTAATTGTTGTTGCAAGTTTTTACGTGGCTGCTATAGGTTTCTAGCAAGAACATTTCTTACCTACGCCAAAACCACAACGTGATATGCCAATTTCTATTTACCCTTCATAAGGACCCATTTCATCGAATCCGATCCGACTAAAGTGGGAGAGACAGACACCCGCTAGCCACCTTATGCAACTAGTGCATGTCAGTCGGTGGAACTAGTCTCACGTAAGTGTACATGTAAGGTCGGTCCGGGCCGTTTCATCCCACGATGCCGCCGAATCAAGATAAGACTAGTAATAGCAAGCAAATTGGCAATATCGACGCCCACAACTGCTTTGTGTTCTACTCGTGCATAGAAACTACGCATAGACCTAGCTCATGATGCCACTGTTGGGAATCGTAGCAGAAATTTAAAATTTTCTACGCATCACCAAGATCAATCTATGGAGTAATCTAGCAACGAGGGGATGGGGAGTGCATCTACATACCCTTGTAGATCGCTAAGCGGAAGCGTTGCAAGAACGTGGATGAAGGAGTCGTACTCGTAGCGATTCAGATCGCGGTTGATTCCGATCTAAGCGCCGAACAATGGCGCCTCCGCGTTCAACACACGTACAGCCCGGGGACGTCTCCTCCTTCTTGATCCAGCAAGGGGAGAGGGGAAGTTGAGGGCGAACTCCAGCAGCACGACAGCGTGGTGGTGGAGCTTGTGGTATTCCTGCAGGGCTTCGCCAAGCTCTACGGAGGAGGAGGAAGAGTTGGAGGAGGGAGGGCTGCGCCAGGGAAAGAGGTGCGGCTACCCTCCCACCCCTCCACTATATATAGGGGCAAGGGGAGAAGGGGAGGCGCCCTAGGGTTTTCCCTAGGGGGCGGCGGCCAGGCAGATTGGATCTCCCTAGGGAAAATCCTAGGGAGACTTGTCCCCCAAGCCAAACAGGTGGATGCTTGCCTCCCAAGCCAGGTGGAGGCGCCCCACCTCCCCATGTAATGTGGGAAAGGGTGTGGGGGGCGCACCACCCCTTAGTGGGCTGGTTTTCCCCTTCCCCTTTGGCCCATGAGGCCCTCCAACACTTGCCGGGCCTCCCGAAACACCTTTCGGTCATGCTGGCCATAGCCTGATACCCCCGGAACACTTCCGGACTCCAATACCCTTCGTCCAATATATCGATCTTCACCGTCGGACCATTCCGGAAATCCTCGTGATGTCCGGGATCTCATCCGGGACTCCGAACTACCTTCGGTAACCACATACTATTTCCCATAACAACTCTAGCATCACCGAACCTTAAGTATGTAGACCCTACGGGTTCGGGAACCATGCAGACATGACCGAGACACCTCTCCGGCCAATAACCAATAGAGGGATCTAGATACCCATATTGGCTCCCACATGTTCCACGATGATCTCATTGGATGAACCACGATGTCAAGGATTCAGTCAATCCCGTATTCAATTCCCTTTGTCTATCGGTACGATACTTGCCCGAGATTCGATCGTCGGTATCCCTATACCTTGTTCAATCTCGTTACCGGCAAGTCTCTTTACTCATTCGGTAACACATCATCCCATGATCAACTCCTTGGTCACATTGTGCACATTATGATGATGTCCTACCGAGTGGGCCCAGAGATACCTCTCCGTTTACATGGAGTGACAAATCCCAGTCTCGATTCGTGCCAACCCAACAGACACTTTCGGAGATACCTGTAGTGTACCTTTATAGCCACCCAGTTACGTTGTGACGTTTGGCACACCCAAAGCACTCCTACGGTATCCGGGAGTTGCACAATCTCATGGTCTAAGGAAATGATACTTGACATTAGAAAAGCTTTAGCAAACGAACTACACAATCTTGTGCTAGGCTTAGGATTGGGTCTTGTCCATCACATCATTCTCCTAATGATGTGATCCCGTTATCAACGACATCTAGTGTCCATGGTCAGGAAACCGTAACCATCTATTGATCAACGAGCTAGTCAACTAGAGGCTTACTAGGGACATGGTGTTGTCTATGTATCCACACATGTATCTGAGTTTCCTATCAATACAATTCTAGCATGGATAATAAATGATTATCATGAACAAGGAAATATAATAATAACCAATTTATTATTGCCTCTAGGGCATATTTCCAACATACATGACATGCACAATGTGAAAATTATATCAACCTTTCACAGACGAATTTAACGGTGTGCTTTGTGTAAGTTGCATGTCATATATCATTGCTCTAATATTTGGTCAAAGTTAGCATCGAAAAACACATTAGGCCCTATATAGATGGAAGGAGGGAGTAGCTTTGAATAGCATTTGTATAGTAAAACGGGGCAAGACTCTCTCTTTGTGTGGTGTGAATAGTTTTATTTTTTTCGTTTTCTTTTTGGTTGAGGGAAGTGCGAATTGATTTGGTACGTACAAGTACAATATTACGACACGTTAGGCTTGTCCCTGAAATTCAACCCTTGTCTTGTTATATCCCGAAAATTCAGATATCGTGCTCCCAAAACTGGCGCCTTCACAACCCGCGCCTTGCTATCCCGAAATTACAACGCGCGCGAAAACTCCTCCAGATGGCAAATCCCAACACGCGAAATCCCCCTTCTAACCCTGAGCCGAAAGCGACGCTAGTTCAAATCGGTGGGGGGTACTTTTGTAACACACCTTACATTTTGGACAAGCGCATTCCTAAGTCATGCTTCACCCCCTCCCATCACCCCCTTTTCGCCATTTGAAATCCCAGGCCACCATAACCTCTCCGCTCCAGTCGCAAAACCCCACCCTCCTCCGTCCGCCACATCACCGCTGCCCAGCCGGAGCCTCTTCCCCGACGACATCATCCACCGCAACAGCTCGACGTCCCTCGTCTAGCTCCCCGGATGAGGATTCGTCATCCATCTCGTTGTCCCGCCGGTTCAGCCGCCCCGTCCTCCACCTCCAAGGAGCTGCTCCAACGATTGCCTCGTCTCTCGCGGCTGCTCCATCCCCACAACGCTGCCTTAACCTGCTCCACCGGAACCGCAGCATCCTCACCGACTCCTCGGATGAAGCCGAGGCCTACTCGGTGCCACCAAAGAGGTTGTACAGTCATCGCATCGCACCTTCTCCTTAACTCGACCTCACGGCGCCGACGGTGCACCATCCCGCACCCCCATGGAGCGGCTACCTTGAAGCCGGCGCCGCGGGCGACATCTCCACAGCGGCTCTCCCCCAGTGCAAGGCCCCTTCGGCGGCGGCGGCCATACCAGCCGGATCTGCTGCTGCTGCTCCGGCTCTCGCTCGATCGCTCGCTCGCCCAGCTACTGCTGCTGCTCTCCCCCTCGCTCATGCTGCTGCTCTGCTCCGATTAAGCCACACTTCAGTCGACTGAATCGACTTTGGGTCAGTCGATTTTCAGGGGTTGGGGGGGCTCGCCGGAGTTAAGGAAGAACCACCCGCGGCGGGGACGGGGGCTTGCCGGAGAGGTACCCCACTATCTATCTTAGGGTTCAGGGTGGGGGCGGGGGTCCTAGAGGGCTGGCCGGGGCGGCCGTGGCGAGTTGTTTCGGGGCGGCGAGGCGGCGCTGGGGCTGGCGGTTCGGCCGATGGTGGCTGGCGGCTCAGGGGGGTGCTGGTTGAAGATGAACTACAGGCCCTCCCTAAACTACATGTCAAGTGCCTCTCTGCTACCATTGTGTTCAGTTTCGATAGTAGCATTCATGTCGATCCATTCATGTCGATCCATTAGGGCTATTTTGGTTCAACAGAAAAAGATCGATCCACAGGTTGTTACCATCACTCTAAATTTCTGCATGCTCTCCTTACATAATCTCACCATATTTTTTTCGTATGCATGTCAATATTGTACACAGTCATGTTGAACATGTAGAGAAAAAGAGAAGAGTTTTGCGCGGCAATACAATGTGATGCAGACATCGCTCCATGGTGGGTTCAATGGAAAACCCTCCCCACCCCTCTCCAGATTGTAATCCAGAGGAAGATATCTGTTCTGTGGCGGATTTGGACGCCGCTGACCACTCCTATTTACCCCCCAAGGTGTTTGCTCTACCTTGGCATGATGATGTTAGTCATATCATGCATATGTTGCCTTGCAGTGCCTACTTTTGACATCATATATGTCATCTGCTTGGTTTAGACATGTTCTGTAATGCCACCTATTTAGTTTCTATATCATATATGGGAATTATGCAGTCTCATGTCTTTTAGCCAGCCATAATATATGTGAAATGTGCAATGCCATCCTGTTTAACCAGACATCATATATTTGAATGATATCTTTCCCTTCCTTTTCTTCATTACATTTCCATTTCTCGGCAATGTTTGTACATTAAACTACTCTTCCTGTGAATCAACCATTTGGGTGGGAGATGGAAAAATCTGGAGTGAAAACAAGGCCTTCAGAGCAGACAGTGCTACCTGTCGAAGCAGATCTCTTGTTGGGTCCCGATAGCTCCTCAGAGATGGATTCAGAGACAGATGACCAGTCCTATTCCCCCACTGAGGTGTATGCTCTAACTTGGCACAGTTATACTATTCATATCATGCATACAGTGTCTTGCATTGCATAGTTTAGACATCATATACACAATATTCAACACCATGTTCTTAGTTTAAAGATCATATCAAATGCCCTCTGTTTAGCATATAAATCACATATGTGAATTAATTTATGCGATCCTGATTACTTAGATAACATGTAGGTGAATTATGTCATGCGATCCTGTTTAGTTATTCATCGTATCTTTGAATTATGTTATGCTATGCTATCCAGTTTAGATAGACATCATATATGTGAAATTATGTCATGCTATCCGTTTTAGTTAAACAATATACATGTCAACTATTTCATGCCCTCTTTTTTCCACACTATCTATTGCATCTGTCTCTCATACAATGTCTGTACATTCAACTATGTTTCCTGTTTATCAGCCATTTGAATTGGAGCGGGTGATGCCAGTATCTAGTGGACTAAAAACACGGTCTTCAAATAAAACAGTGCTACCTCTTGGTGGAGATAGCACCCCGGTTGTACATGCACAAGAACCAGCCCTACCACACATAACCCAAACTCTCGCAGATTGTACCCCTACTATGGTGGAGAGAGAACCAGCTTCACCCAATCTAACCCCAACCGCAGCCGATAGTAACCCAGTTCCTGTTGACACAGCACCATCTCCACCACAGAGCTCCCAAACAAGAGCAGTTAGTAAGGAAGCTCCAGTGCCCAAAGGGCCAGTACTATCACGGCAAACCCCAACTCCACCAGTTAGTACGCCTATTCCTGTGGAGGAAGCACAACCAGCTAGTCGTAGTTTAGCATCTATCGCATTTGATGTTGTTAAACCGTATGTGCATATCTTCCCATCTTGGAAATATTATACTGAAGATGAAGGAAAATGCCAGTTGCAGGTGTTTGTCCAGGAGTTATGTGTAAGTAATGTTATTCATGGCAATTACTTTGCTTCGTCCCATACATCCTACCTCCATGATGGTTATAATACAGCAAAATTTCCCATTTTTCTCTATAGAGAAGGACCGATTTGGAAACTCAGGATGAGGTAACCTGTGCTAATACCTCTGCTATCTTCAAGAATGCTTGGTGGTAGTATCGGAATTACCTGAAGAAAACGTACTTCACCAGCAAAGAAACTCATCAAATTCCCTTACGTTCTCCTGAGACACATTTATTGGACGATGATCGGGAACACCTTGTTCTGTACTGGTCCCGAACCAAGAATGTGGTAAGGTCTATGAGCTCATTTTCTATTTTTAAGTATTATATTCTTGCGTTTTACTGTACTCTGTTCATGTAGAACAAGTGCCTAAACCTGAAGAACAACTGTTCTAATTTAAGATTCCATTGCTACCATAGGACATAGATATATGTTTGTTTGATGTTTTTATTATGTACTAGTACTTGGCAATAGAAGACCTGGTAGTTTAATCCTGTCCACCTTACTAATGAATTGGTTCACCAAAATGAGTTTCATATAGTAGTACATGCTAAACTTGTTATGTGTTTGCTTGTTTCTTCTTTTAGAATGCGGACAAAATATTGGGGAAGAGTGCCTTATTAAGCAACGGTAAAGGAAGTAATGCAGATAAGGTTCGGGATAGTGACACATCATGTCTTGGTTTATTGTTGGAGTTACTAGCCACTACCGCTTGCACAAGCTATTCAAACTCACTGCCTGAATCAGTTCGGTTTCTTGAGTCTCAACTACAAGCTGAAAGACATCGATCAGATATGCTGCGACAAGAAGCGGAAGGACTGCGGAAGTCCCTGGAGCATTCAGATGCATACTTTCTGGTGCAACAGCAAGCGTTGGAGGATTTTAGCGCCAAAACAGGACAAAGCTAATCAGCTTGCTAAACTTATTGCCAGCATGGTGGATACCCAGGATAACATTTCTTGAGCTCTTCTGAAGTTGTTTCAGTTATGCTCTTGTTTTGCTGCCGCATTTATTTGCACTGGTGGCCAATTTTGATGGCCAGTGTATATGATATGCTGCTTTGTTCCCTATATTTGCACTAGTGGTGAACTTTGATGCCCAGTGAAAGTAATATGTGTAATAGCCGTGATAGCCTAGCGTTAGTTGCTTTCTTATTTATTTCCTTGTTGTCTTGTTTATTTGTTTGCTTGTAGTCATTGCAGTTCTTTTTCCGCAGTTAACTAGTGGCTGCAATAACCTATTTTTTAAAACTAGGCCACAATAACCATGGGCTAATATTTACTGTAGTGACACTGGGCCTCCTACGGGCCATAGAAACAGTGGGCCTTTTAAGGGCCGTAGAAACAGTAGGCCTTCTACGGGCCGTATCATCAATGGGCCTTATACGGGCCGTATGATCGATTGGCCAAACATGGGCCAATAACAGGCCGCATTATGGCCGTAAACGGTCTAGAGTTGGAATCGTCCGTTCATGGGCCGACGGTAACGAGCCATCGTTAATAGGCCGTATCTGATGACGCTATGAAAACGGCCCAACCTATTAACGGACCACAAACGGGCCACCTGTAACCACGGGCTGAATTTGGCCCACAAGCAGAAAATGATAGTAACGGGCCATAAGTAAACGAATGCTGGAAATGAGACCAAGAATAAATGGGCTCTGAGAAGGCCAAAAGATAACATGGGATGGAAATGGCCCAATGGAATAATGGGCCATTAATGGGTATAAAGTGATACATTGTTCATTACGGGCCAGTTTCACCACGGGCCGTCAATAGGCCAAGAGTTACATAGGCCCTCATATGGGCCGAAAGACGTCATGGGCCATACATGGGCCAGAAGTGAAAACGGGCTGGAATCATATTAGATGGCCCAGATGACGCTACTAGGCCTAATTCGGATAGGGCGTAACAGGCCTTGGGTTAGCGGGCTGTAAATGGGCTATATGCGAATAGGCCGTTAACAGGCTTTCCATGGGCCGGCCCACCAGCTTGTGACCAAGTCAAACGGGTCGGCCTTTTCACAGGAATGGGCCTCTGTTGGGCCGTGCCATGTGTCGACGTATCATAGGCGCCTATCTGACCCACTAACGAGCTGACATGTGTTTTGTGCGGCCAATAAGAATTTTACACGTGGAAATTTCCCATTGGTCGGGGCTGTTAATGGGTTATCGGATCCAAAACCCGACCCGATAGCTTAACACCGTTCCGTTATGGTGGATGCCACGTGTCGGTCACCCTTGACAAAAGCACTTCTGTGACGCGCGATTTATCGTCATGGAAGTGGACACTTTCGTGATGATAATTTTGGTAATGTCATGGAACACTTCTACGACAGCACAGGTATGACTATCTTGATTCTGTCATAAATTTGTCATGGATGTACATGCATGACAAAAAAAGCGACCTACTGTGACAAACACGTATCATCACGGAAGTGTATTTTTTTGTAGTGTAGTCTTGAATACCTAGCATATTAGGATTATTTAAGTAAATTACCATTCTATTTAAGACTCTCAAAATAATCAAAGTTAAGCATGAGAGAATAATAGTTTCTATAAAACAAAACCACCACTGTGCTCTAAAATATATAAGTGAAGTACTAGAGCAAAAACTATATATCTCAAAAGATATAAGTGAAGCACATAGAGTATTCTAATAATTTCCGAATCATGTGTGTCTCTCTCAAAAGGTGTGTACAGCAAGGATGATTGTGGTAAACTAAAAAGCAAAGACTCAAATCATACAAGACACTCCAAGCAAAACACATATCATATGGTGAATAAAAATATAGCTCCATGTAAAGTTACCAATGGAAGTAGGCGAAAGAGGGGATGCCTTCCGGGGCATCACCGAGCTTTGGCTTTTAGGTGTCCTTATATTATCTTGGGGTGCCATGGGAATCCCCAAGCTTAGGCTCTTGCCACTCCTTGTTCCATAATCCATCAAATCTTTCACCCAAAACATGAAAACTTCACAACACAAAACTTAAAGTAGAAAATCTCGTGAGCTCCGTTAGCGAAAGAAAACAAAACACCACTTCAAGGTACTGTAATGAACTCATTCTTTATTTATATTGGTGTTAAACCTACTGCATTACAACTTCTCTATGGTTTATAAACTATTTTACTAGCCATAGATATATTAAAATAAGCAAACAACACACGAAAAACAGAATCTGTCAAAAACAGAATAGTATGTAGTAATCTGTAGCTAACACAAGATCTGGAACCCCAAAAATTCTAAAAGAAATTGCTGGACGTGAGGAATTTATCTATTAATCATCTGCAGAAAGAATTAACTAAATATCAATTTCCAAATAAAATGGCAGTAGTTCTCATGAGCACTAAAGTTTCTGTTTTTTACAGCAAGATTAAAAAGACTTTCCCCAAGTCTTCCCAACGGTTCTACTTGGCGCAAACACTAATTTAACAAAAAAACACAACCAAAACAGAGGCTAGATAAATTATTTATTACTAAACAGGATAAAAAATCAAGGAATAAAAATAAAATTGGGTTGCCTCCCAACAAGCGCTATCATTTAACGCCCCTAGCTAGGCATAGAAAGCAAGGGTAGATCTAGGTATTGCCATCTTTGGTAGGAAATCCATAAGTGGCTCTCATAATAGATTCATAAGGTAATTTAATTTTATTTCTAGGGAAGTGTTCCATGCCTTTCTTTAATGGAAATTGGAGTCTAATATTTCCTTCCTTCATATCAATAATTGCACTGATCGTTCTAAGGAAAGGTCTACCAAGAATAATAGGACATGAAGGATTGCAATTGATATCAAGAACAATAAAATCTATGGGCACATAGTTCCTATTTGCAACAATAAGAACATCATTAATTCTTCCCCAAAGGTTTCTTAATGGTGGATTCCGCAAGGTACAAGTTTAAAGAGCAATCATCAAAATCACGGAAACCTAACAAATCACACAAAGTCTTTGGAATCGTGGAAACACTAGCACCCATATCACACAAAGCATAGCATTCATGATCTTTAATTTTAATTTTAATTTTAATATTAGGTTCCCACTCATCATAAAGTTTTCTAGGGATTGAAACTTCCAACTCAAGTTTTTCTTCATAAGATTGCATCAAAGCATCAACGATATGTTTAGTAAAAGCTTTATTTTGGCTATAAGCACGTGGAGAATTTAGCACGGATTGCAACAAGGAAATACAATCTATCAAAGAGAAATTATCATAATTAAATTCCTTGAAATCCAAAATATCGGGTTCATTAATATCTAAAGTTTTGATCTCTTCAATCCCACTTTTAACAATTTTAGCATCAAGATCTAAAGACTCCGAATTTTTGGAATGCCGTCTAGGTAAAGGTGGATCATATTCATTCCCATCATTATCAAGATTCATATTGCAAAACAAATATTTAATAGGGGACACATCAATAACTTTTAGATCTTCATCTTTATTATCATGGAAACTAGAAGAACACGCTTTTATAAAGCAATCTTTCTTAGCATGCATCCTAGCGGTTCTTTCTTTGCACTCATCAATGGAAATTTTCTTGGCTTTGAGAGAGTCATTGATATCATGCTTAGGTGGATTAGATCTATGTTTCAAAGAATCAACATCAAGAGAAATTCTATCAACGTTCCTAGCCAACTCATCAATCTTAAGCAATTTTTCTTCAATCAAAGGATTGGAATTCTTTTGCAAAGTAATAAATTCTTTAATATTAGTTTCAAAATCAGAGGGCATCTTATTATAATTTCCATAAGAATTGTTGTAGGAATTACCATAATTATTAGAGGAATTACTAGGATATGGCCTAGGATTAAAGTTTCCTCTATACGCGTTGTTACCAAAATTATTCCTACCAACAAAATTCACATCCATAGATTCATTATTATTCTCAATAAAAGTAGACAAAGGCATATCATTAGGATCAGAAGAAACACTTTTATTAGCAAATAATTTCATAAGTTCATCCATCTTTCCACTCAAAACATTAATATCTTCTTTCGCATGCACTTTTTTATTAGTAGATCTTTCAGTGTGCCATTGAGAATAATTAACCATAATATTATCTATGAGTTTAGTAGCTTCTCCTAAAGTGATTTCCATAAAAGTGCCTCCCGCAGCCGAATCTAAAAGATTTCTAGAAGCAAAATTCAATCCGGCATAAATTTTTTGTATAATCATCCACAAATTCAAACCATGCATAGGGCAATTACGTATCATTAGTTTCATCCTCTCCCAAGCTGGTGCAACATGTTCATGATCAAGTTGCTTAAAATTCATAATATCTTTTCTAAGAGAGATGATGTTAGCAGGAGGAAAATACTTAGAGATAAAAGCATCTTTGCACTTATTCCACGAATCAATACTATTTTTAGGCAAAGACGAAAACCAAGCTTTAGCATGATCTCTAAGCGAAAAAGGGAATAGCTTCTATTTAACAATGCCATTATCCACATCTTTCTTATTTTGCATATCACATAAATCAACGAAGCTATTCAGATGGGTAGCGGCATCTTCACTAGGAAGGCTGGTGAATTGATCTTTCATGACAAGATTCAACAAAGCAGCATTGATTTCACAAGATTCAGTATCGGTAAGAGGAGCAATCGGAGTGCTAAGGAAATCATTGTTGTTGGTATTGGTAAAGTCACACAATTTAGTATTATCTTGAGCCGTCATGACAAGAAAGCAATCCAACACACGAGCAAACGAGAGACGAGCAAAAAGAGGCAAATGGAAAAGAGAGGGCGAATAAAACGACAAGGGTGAAGTGGGGGAGAGGAAAACGAGAGGAAAATGGCAAATAATGTAAGGTGGGAGATAAGGGTTTGTGATGGGTACTTGGTGTGTTGACTTTTGCATAGACCTCCCCGACAACGGCGCCAGAAATACTTCTTGCTACCTCTTGAGCAATGCGTTGGTTTTCCCTTGAAGAGGAAAGGGTGATGCAGCAAAGTAGCATAAGTATTTCCCTCAGTTTTTGAGAACCAAGGTATCAATCCAGTAGGAGGCCACGCACGAGTCCCTCGCACCTACACAAACAAATAAATCCTCGCAATCAACGCGATAAGGGGTTGTCAATCCCTACACGGTCACTAACGAGAGTGAGATCTGATAGATATGATAAGATAATATTTTTGTATTTTTATGATAAAGATGCAAAGTAAAATAAATGGTAAAGGAAATAACTAAGTATTGGAAGATTAATATGATGAAAGATAGACTCGGGGGCCATAGGTTTCACCAGTGGCTTCTCTCTAGAGCATAAGTATTCACGGTGGGTAAACAAATTACTGTTGAGCAATTGACAGAATTGAGAATAGTTATGAGAATATCTAGGTATGATCATGTATATAGGCATCACGTCCGAGACAAGTAGACCAACTCATGCCTGCATCTACTACTATTACTCCACACATCGACCGCTATCCAGCATGCATCTAGAGTATTAAGTTCATAAGAACAGAGTAACGCTTTAAGCAAGATGACATGATGTAGAGGGATAAACTCATGCAATATGAAATAAACCCCATCTTGTTATCCTCGATGGCAACAATACAATATGTGCCTTGCTGCCCCTACTGTCACTGGGAAAGGACACCGCAAGATGGAACCCAAAGCTAAGCACTTCTCCCATTGCAAGAAAGATCAATCTAGTAGGGCAAACCAAACTGATAATTCAAAGAGACTTGCAAAGATAACCAATCATACATAAAAGAATTTAGAGAAGATTCAAATATTGTTCATAGATAAACTTGATCATAAACCCACAATTCATCGGTCTCATCAAACACACCGCAAAAGAAGATTACATTGAATAGATCTCCACAAGAGAGGGGGAGAACTT
The DNA here is from genome assembly GCF_002162155.2 of Triticum dicoccoides. Lineage (NCBI taxonomy): Eukaryota > Viridiplantae > Streptophyta > Magnoliopsida > Poales > Poaceae > Triticum > Triticum dicoccoides. Next base: position 590,271,497 of record NC_041388.1, read on the forward strand.
TGTATTGAGATCCAAAAAGAGAGAAGAAGCCATCTAGCTAATAACTACGGACCTGAAGGTTTGAGGCAAACTACTCACACTTCATCGGAGGGGCTATGGTGTTAATGTAGAAGCCCTCCGTGATCGATGCCCCCTCCGGCAGAGCTCCGGAAAAGGCCCAAAGATGGGATCTCATGGATACATAAAGTTACGGTGGTGGAATTATGGTTTTGGCTCCGTATCTGGTAGTTTGGTGGTACGTAGGTATATATAGGATGAAGGAGTACGTCGGTGGAGCAATAGGGGGCCCACAAGGGTGGAGGGCGCGCCCAGGGGGGTAGGCGCGCCCCCTACCTCGTGGCCTCCTGGTTGATGTCTTGACGTAGGGTCCAAGTCCTCTGGATCACGTTCGTTCCGAAAATCACGTTCCCGAAGGTTTCATTCCGTTTGGACTCCGTCTGATATTCTTTTTCTGTGAAACTCTGAAATAGGCAAAAAAAACAGCAATTCTGGGCTAGGCCTCTGGTTAATACGTTAGTCCCAAAAATAATATAAAAGTGTATAATAAAGCCCAATAATGTCCAAAACAGAATATAATATAGCATGGACCAATCAAAAATTATAGATACGTTGGAGACGTATCAGTCCCACTAATGTACTAAAAATAATATTACATGTTATCCATTAAATAGGCTATGGTAATATAAAAACATTATATGAACAAAGGGGGGTAAAACAAACATTGTTGTTCTACGTATGTTGCCTATTGACGTGCGGCTTCAAGGCCCTGGTCGCATGTTCGATCCTCGTCCTTTATTTTTAAATTGGTATATGGGTCCAAATTTGCTTCATGACAGGTGGGCCCCTCGGTGTGTAGTTTGTGGCACTTTAATTTATGGGTCGAAATTTGTTCCATTCCAAGTGGACTTTCGGTGTGTAGTTTTGTAGCTTATTTGTAATAATCATACTTTTTTGCAGTAATACCATGGTGCGATGTTGAAGGCGAGAAAGGACATGCGAGAGAGTGATGACCGAACCAGAAGGAAATCAATTGGGGGAGGTGCGGGGGTTGCAATGGTGTTTGGAGTAGTTGTAGGCCGAATGCTATGAAAATATAATCTACCACCGGAATAAATGCCTACACAAATTAATCCAAGGTTGGAGTCCCCCTCGCAATGTAAATAGCTCCGGCTTTGTGAGGGATGGAGAGGTAGCTTCAATGTGTGGAAGATACAGCGTGAGAAAGCGAGGTTAATCGAGAGACATGTAGATAGAGGACAAAGTGAGTGTGGTCCGACATTCATTAAAAAGATATATATCCTCTGAAGAGATATTGTCCGATTGAGCTTTTGGGAAGGGTCGACACTGTAAGATAGAGCTTGAGAGATGATCCAATCACAGACATGTACATATATTTTGTGTGTGGGAGGAAGCAGGGTCAATCGATTACATATATAAAGGGAGAGAGATTGAGCGAGTGTGGGTCGTCGTGCGATCGAAAGAGTGATATGGTTTGGAGAGAGTGACCTAGATAGACAATGTGCATGAGAGAGTATACAATATGAATATGTCAAATTAGGATCAAACATGGAGATATATCGTTTGTGTCCGAGAAAGAGCGAGGTCAATCGAGACATACAAAGAGAGACACACACACAGAGAGAGAGAGGGAGGGAGAGAGAGAGAGAAATTGAGCGAGCGTGGCCCGCCATGAGGTCAAAAGAGTGGGGGCGGGTTGGATGGACTGGCCTAGATAGTGTAGCGACCCGACCCGAATGGATCAAGTCTCTGTGCTTAAGTGTCATCCCTGGATCGGTATGCTGACACACACAGTACTCAAGAATTTATAACAGAGGTAAATCACATGTATAAAGTAACATAAATACTATTACCTCAATCCAAATAGCGGAAGTAACAACAAGGTTGTGGATTCCCATCAACACCAAAGGCAAAGTTGAGTGTAGAAATCGTAACCCTAACGTATCAGTTACTCGTCGTAAGATAATCCTGCAACATGAGATGTTGCAGCCACAAAGGGTCAGTACATTGAATGTACTGGCAAATTCACACCATAGGATAAAAATGAGAATGGCCATATCTATATGCATATTTGGCTGGTGGAGACTCAAAGTTTAATTTTGCATAAAGTTAATTTTTTCGTACAATAAAGGAATATATTTTATTTAACTACAAAGTTGGTTGAAAATTATTGAGAAGGCTCCTCCAACTCAATCCCAAAATAACAATTTTAACCCCTCAAATTTATTAACTAAAGTGACGAGATCAAACCAATAATTCAAGTACCAGATACTCAAGATGTCCATAACCGGCGACACGGCTAACCATGATTAGTTTGTACACTCTGTAGAGGTTTGCGCACTTTCCCCACAAGACTCGATCTCCTCCGTTGTATTTCTCGCACTACATGATGTTTGAGAAACGGATGATCGAGACATAGTCTTTCCGAAGAGGTCCCCTTAACCGATAGATAGATAGGCCGGTAGACATACAATTCCCTACATCTGCTAGCCTACCACTGAAGCCTGGGTGGCATTCCATAGGGTGATCACACGGGTATTCCAGGATTCCCTTGGGCAAGCACTGGGTTCTCCATGTTCCCGGGCAAACCACTGGGTGCTCCAGGGTGCCCCAACCATTCCACCCAGATGTGTATTAGCGTAGCCACCTTAAGTTAACCCTTAGATATAAATAACTCTCACATCTTTCATGAATCTCACAAACCAATCCACGTCTATGACCATAGCATAGCAGTAAAAGCATAACGTAGTAACACCCTAGGATTGAAATGCAAGACAATAGGTTCCTACCTCATAAACTACTTCTCAATACCCACATGTTATCAATCCTACTCATGCAATGTTTGAGGGTAAAACTAATGCATAAAACTGGGTATGAAAAGTATGATCAAAGTGTGAACTTGCCTTGTACTGTGGATGAAGATGATTCGCACTCCATTCAACCTATCGTTTTACTCGTCACACTCCATTCAACCTATCGTGAGCAAGCAATTGCATACATAAGCACTCATGCAAAAGAATCAAAGAAAAGACTTCGGAAAACTTCGAAAACAAGCAATTAACTCTTGCAACATAAAACAATTTCTAACAGTACCAAATTTGGGTGGATTTGGTCTTATTAGAAATTCTAGGTCAAGAGCTTCAATTTGCAAAAAGAATCAACTAAATCGGAGTTATGAAACTCAAGTTATGATCAAAAGAAATTTGAATATGAATCTGAACAAATTTCGAAATTTGAAAATTTCAAAAAGTTGATGTGACAAGTTAACTGGATAGGTGAAAACAAGAAAAAACTAGAGGCACTGGTTTCATCCAATTTAGATGAATGAGTAAAAAGTTATGGCTATTTGAAAAATCAGGGCCAAGCTGTTTTATGAAAGAAAAATAGCTACGGCTAAAATAATTTTAGGTTTAATGTATAGATACAAAGACTAATTGATAATCTAATTATTCTACCATACTATTTTAGAAATAATAAACTACAGAAGTATAAAAAGAAAAAAACAAAGAAATATACCTTTATAAGGTACAGAAAAGACGACTTCGGAGAGAGGAAAAAATATTTTTCTTTAATAAATCTAGTCAAATCAAAATATTGATTTAACCCGAATCGAATAATTTTTGAAGGCTCTATGGGTCTATATTTATACATGGAAAAGAGGTTTAGGGCTTAAAGGCTAGGCAATGTGGGTGTAAACATATACGTACATAGATGAAATTTGAAAAAGATTATGAGCTAAAACTTCGGCCCGCCCGTACGCTAGTTTTTTTTAAACAATATTCGGTCAAAGTGAAAAAAATGGCTGGCTGGGCCTGGCCCATGTAGGAGAGAAAAAAAAATATGATGGGGCACCCGATGCCACTATGCTGCACATGCTGGCGACAGTTAATTCCAGGCGCATGTGCAGTTTTTTAATAGAATCAAAAAAGGAAAAACTGAATAACGAAAATAAAATAAAATTATACATAGGCATATTATATATCAAAATTTTCTGAAAAAGATTTTTATAAATGATGAACATATTTTTAGCGGCAAATAATTTTCACAATAAATAAAATAAAGCAAACAGTGCTACTGCTGCAATAAAACCTCATAAAAATCATTTTAAAAATACCAAAATAAATTCAAATTTATTTCTCTCCAATTTTATAATGTAGGTAATCATTTTACCCTATTTCCATATATCTTATTTTTGGAGCAAAATAATTTGAATAAAATCCAAATAACTCCAAAATGAGAATAATTTCAAAAGGGACTTTCAATTTGATTCTTTTATACTCCTAACTCATATTTCATATGATTTGAAGAAGTCATTTTATCTTATCTCATGATAATCATTGAGTTGCTTAAAGTTTCTAAATTAAAAAAATATTTCCAAATAAAATTCAAATCTTTTCAAAACCCCTTACATTTATTTAAATGGAAGAAGACATGTCTTCTTCTCTCCAGGGTTTTGTGATGAAAAGAATTTGAATTCATGGAGATCAAAATGCAAAGTGAAAGTTTGGGAAAGTCCTTTTATTCCCTCCCATTTAACTTTCAAAAGTTTCAAATTTCACTCAATTGCACTCAAGCAACCACACCACAAATCAAACAATCAATCAAAACTATTTATTTAATATAACATTCCAAAATTTAGAATTTTGGGCTGTTACAAACCTACCACCCTTAAAATGAATCTCGTCATCAAGATTCAGAGAGGCTAGCAAGAAATAGGTTAGGGTTTGGTGGTCTCCTCAAAATCCATCGATTGTCGCAGGAGGGGGTCTGGGGTGCTACCACCCTTAGAGGCATGGTTATGGTTCCATCAAAACTCATATACTTCCTCCTTTTCGTTGAAAATGTCGATCCTCTCAGATCTTCAGGATAATTTCTTCTCTGGGACCTTTCGGTAGTGGAATAACCTTTTTCCTCAATTCTTGTGTCCTTTCATCTTGGTAAGGTTCTTCTGTGACTGGGTCTTCTTAGCTGACGGGTCTGGCGCCAATACTAAACAACTATCGACATCTCATGGTGGTCAACCATTTATGGTTTCTCCTGCAGGAAATGGGTCTGGGTTGAAGCTCACTGTATGACCTACGGTTGGCAACAACTGCCTTGTATAAGGGAAAATTGTCATACCATTCTAAGGTTCAAACAAGGTTTTGATCGTCGTCTCTCTACTGTGGGCAAGTCACTCAGATTTACCATCTCATACAGTAAGGCGAATAAAAAGAGTAAGTCGGTATGGTGATCAATCCATCCCACACCCAAAGCATTACCTTGTATATGGTTTAGCGAATCTCGTATTCTAACACTCGGTCTCCTCACAAGCATTGCAGAACTTCTCTTGTCCACGAACTGGGTTCGGAAAAAAATCCATTGATCCTGCAAGCCAAAGAAACATCTACTGTTCCTTCAGAACTCTCAGGTTTTGCGTTACTCCTATAAGATCGTCTGTTGATAAAGTCGTATCTTCTTCCAGAGTTTTTCCTTCAGCAAGAGTGTGCTTGCTTCTTGGCAGGTCCTGGGGCCTGTGGGTTATGGCCCATCTCATCACTTGCAAACTTGAAATCATCATCAGGCAATTGATCATTATTCCAACATCCAGCTTCCTAGCATTTCTTAAATCCATCCAATTGTAGTGTCTCCCTTCCTTCTATTGGTACCAAACTAAGACGTGATTACCCAGACTCGTCACGGCATTACAATTGCTCCATATTACCAACATTATACCTCCTTTATATTCCAATAGTACTTCATCCCTTCATACTCTTGGGATATCCCACATATCGAGATAAAACTCATACTTATTTTGTGCAAAGTCCACTCCGTGGAATATCATATCCTTTCCAGAGGTCAAGTGTCCTCACAGGGTACTACCACCCTTAAAATGCATAAATCTTCCAGAGACCATATTTCTCATATCCTCGAAAATGGTCAAAATCTTTCTTCATAGAGTAACTACTCATAAAATCCAAATCAGTACCAATGATGCTAACTTTATTGATTCTCAAATTATTACAATCTCCTGCATTTCCATTACATGTCTCAACTCAACACCTCAATATAAAAGAATTGTTCCCACTACTACTACTATATTTCTCACAGACTCAAATATTTAGCACAAGCCTCCTTCTCTTTGGGACAATCTCTGGCAAAGTGCCCCACTTCATTACAATGGAAACATATCACTTCTGACAAGTCTCGAGGTTTCCTTGTGATTTCAAAGCCTCCTTGGGTCCTCGGCTTCCTTTTTGGGCAACCGCTGAAGTAGTGCCCTGACTCCTTGCACCTAAAACAGGTGATATGACTCAGGTCCTTCCTAGAATCCAATCTATTTCTCTTCCTGGATTTTTCTGTTCCAATCAGGGCTTCTATTTTCTTTGGGTCATACTCTACTTCCTCTGTCGGGAATTCTACTAGATCTCCATTCAGACAATTCTAGGAGATGTGTCCTTCCTCTCCACATGAATAGCATGACTTGGTGCAGGGTTTAATTGGGTCTGTTTTGGGCGTGTCCTCCACCTCTTCCTTCATCACTTGTTCTTCTAAAATTTCCATGAGGGCTCCTTTCATTGCTTCTTTCTTCTGTTGGATGGTTCTTTGAACCACATGGTAAATGTGACACTGAGCAGGGTAGTGAGTAGTCCCTTCACACAAGAAACAAGTAATCTGCCTAGTTGAGCATTCTTCATCTGGGTGACTTTCTACACAATGAGGGCATTCATCCTTGTGTTTGTTATGGTTGTGTCCTATTTCTCCACAAAGCTTGCATGCACAAGGTTTCTTCACATCATTTCCATAAGGCTTCAACTTCCGGGACACAAGACGAGACTTTAGCAGAGTCAACTTAAATTCTTCCCAAGTGGTTACTCCTTGCCATCCATTGATGGTTTGGTACATCCTCCACCAAGTAGTAGCACCTCTTTCAAAGCACTGAAGAGCATGCTGAGTCATATCCTTTCCGGCTATAGGGTTATTCTTCATGTGATCCTCCATGTTCTGAATCCATCGGTCCGTCTCCAATTGACTTATCGGTCTCGGAAATGTGAGTTCAACTCCATTCATTCTCTATTGGGTCCATGGGTTTTGGGGTGAGAGAGAGTAATGCCTTAAGCAAGATGACATGATGTAGAGGGATAGACTCATGCAATATGAAGAAAACCCCATATTGTTATCCTCGATGGCAACAATACAATACGTGCCATGCCGCCCTTACTGTCACCGAGAAAGGACACCGCAAGATTGAACCCAAAGCTAAGCACTTCTTCCCATTGCAAGAAAGATCAATCTAGTAGGCCAAACCAAACTGATAATTCGAAGAGACTTGCAAAGGTATCGAATCATACATAAAAGAATTCAGAGAAGATTCAAATATTATTCATAGATAGACTTGATCATAAACCCACAATTCACCGGTCTCAACAAACACACCGCAAAAAGAAGAAGAAGACATCTAGCTACTAACTATGGACCCATAGGTCTGAAGTAAACTACTCACACTTCATCAGAGAGGCTATGGTGTTGATGTAGAAGCCCTCCGTGATCGATGCCCCCTCCGGCGGAGCACCGGAACAGGCCCCAAGATGGGATCTCGTGCATACAGAAAGTTACGACGGTGGAATTAGGGTTTTGGCTCCATATTTGATCGTTTGGGGGTACGTGGATATATATATATATATATATATATATATATATATATATATATATGAGGAAGGAGTACGTCGGTGGAGCAATAGGGGGGCCACGAGGGTGGAGGGCGCGCCTAGGGGGGGCCGGCGCGCCCCCGACCTCGTGGCCTCCTGTTAGTTGGCTTGACGTAGGGTCCAAGTCTCCTAAGTTGTATTCGGTGAGAAAATCACGTTCCCGAAGGTTTCATTCCGTTTGGAGTCCGTTTGATATTCCTTTTCTTCGAAACCCTAGAACAGGCAAAAAAACAGCAATTCTGGGCTGGGCCTCCGGTTAATAGGTTAGTCCCAAAAATAATATAAAAGTGGATAATAAAGGCCAATAATGTCCAAAACAGTAGATAATATAGCATGGAGCAATCAAAAATTATAGATACGTTGGAAACATATCAAGCATCCCCAAGCTTAATTCCTGCTCATCCTCGAGTAGGTAAATGATAAAAACAGAATTTTTGATGCGGAGTGCTATTTGGCATAATTTTAATGTAATTCTTCTTAATTGTGGTATGAATATTCAGATCTGAAAGATTCAAGACAAAAGTTCATATTGACATAAAAATAATAATACATCGAGCATACTAACTAAGCAATTATGTCTTCTCAAAATAACATGGCCAAAGAAAGTTCATGTTGGAGTAACGGGCCACGGGTAGGCCAAGCCGAGTCCCATAACCTTTCAAGACATCCGGGCAGGCTGCGCCCCTCAAGATCCCGGGGCGAAGAGCCGCCTCCTGAGGAGTCAACGGCAGGGCGGCCGACTGCCCGCTCAAGGCCGAGTCCCAGGGACGACTTCCAGAGAAGCCGGCTTTGGGGAGTCGGCCGACGACTCCAACAAACCATGACCTCATCGAAGGGGACGGCGCGGGGGCGTGGCTACAGTGAAGCCCACTCCCCGCCCCTTACCAAGGGCAGGCATGGCCACAGCACGCCGTACCCGGGAAGATCTCCGTGCGGCGTGGCACTGTTGCCCGGCCGGCCCTGACATCAGCACCACAGTACCAAGTCTTGCTCCCACGGCGGCTTGTCTGTACGGCCTAGAGGCAGCGGGGCCCACCAGTCAGCGAGACCTCGAGAGACGGCGGGAGAACCGCCAGTCGGACCCGTCGGGAGTCGGCCCGGGGGAGTCGGCCGAGCCCTCCCCCGAGGCCCACACACCATTAATCAAGATGAGATGGGGAGTGGCCATAGTGATCGCCCGCCAGGCGGCGGGGCTGTTGCCACGACCCCATGACAAAGCCTGCGTCATCAGAAGCATGGCTACAGTAATCAGCGGCCGGCAAGACCCGCCCGCAGCAGACGCGGCCTGTCGGCTCCGTACCAGACCAGTCGGCGGGCCCCAGCAGTCGGCGGAGAAGTCAGAGGTCGGAGGCACTGACGGCGGGGCCCGCGCCCAGTCGAATTACCATTGTACCCCTGGGGGTAGGCCTATATAAACCCTCCAGGGCACCCATGCAAGGGGTTGGATCCCAGTATTTGTAGACCATACCAGATAGAAGTAGAGAGCTAGCCTTGCCCTCTTCTACCACCAGAAACAACTCAAGGAGCAACCATGTAAACACTTGGCCATAGTGATCATGCGGAGGCCCCGCAGAGCAGCAGTAGCGGTATTATCTCCCCGGAGAGCCCCGAAGCTGGGTAAGATTCGCCGGCGTGCATGTCTTCACCTCATCCCGTTTCCAGGCACCGACAACGTTCTACTCGCCCCCACCATGATAAGCCATCCGTTGGCATATGTCGCACCAAACCCCCGACATTTGGCGCCCACGATGGGGCCTGGTGCACCACCGTCCGGAGATCTGTTCTGGACGGGAACCCTTTTCCTCCCTGGCAAGCGCAGCCAGCCAGGCACGCCAGGCGAAGTTGGCATCGACGCGCTGCGTGGCGTTGAGATCGCCTGCGCTGCTAGCTCCTTGGCCGAACTTGTCGGCGAGGTCCGCCTCTCTGACGAACCTGCGTCTGACGCAGGCGCGGGCGGCCCCGAGAACCTCCTCGCGGGCCTCCTCGATCAACTCCACGTTTCTGACGAGCCTGCCATAGACTTGGAGTCCGTAGGCTCCACCGACCTGATGCTGGTCGACTCCGACACCGCGTCGATCGACGCGTTCCCCACCCGCATGGTGGTCTACGACGAACCTCTCCCCCACGCAGAGAGCGATGGAAGCACCATCACTGAGGTGCTAGTCATCAGTCATGACGAGTTCCCTGGCGGAGGAGCGCCCGACTCACTTGGCGCGGCGCTGCAAGACCAAGCTGCGCCCATTCCGGAAGGTGCTGACGCGGAGACGCTAGAAGCGCGCCGCCTTCAGCTCATTGAAGGAGCGAAGAAGCTGGCCAGCATGAGACGCTTGTCAGAAGCTTACCAGCGGGAGATGGATCGCGCCGTTGGCGGCTCGCTGGCCCCGGCAGGGCCCAGCCTCATTGGCGCGGTCCAGCAGCACGGCGTAGCCATCGCCAGCCTGTTTGGGGCTAGCCGCCCCGTGTACGCTACACCGGCGGAAAAAATCCGAGCCGCCCAGGCAGCGGTGGATGAGCTGGACAATTTCGAGGGCGAAGAACGCCGCCTCATGATGGAGCGAGTCTAGCGGCTCCTCGACGCGGCTGCCGCGCAGAATGAGGCCGGCTACCGCACGGAGGCGCCACAGCGGCCAAACAATGACCCGCACCGAGATCAAGGCGCGACGTCTCGGACACCGACTGGCGGCGCCCGAGGAAGAAAGGACAAGGAGCCGACTGTCAGCCACAGTCGGACTCACATTACCATAGAGCGCGACCAAGATGGCCGCCCGAGAGCAGTGGGACGACAGGACGACTGTCCGCCTGCAAGGAGAGGCGAGTCTCCCTGCCGCCTATTGACCATCCGACTCTCGATGACCGCCTTGGCCGCCAAGAGGGAGTTGGAGAGAATGACGCCTGCCACCGGATCGACCGACTTCACCGGTCCCTGGCGCTGGAAGAAGAAGACGAGCTGGGTCCGCCTTGTTTTGGGCCCCGCATTCGGGACGAGCCCTTTCCTAGAGGGTTCACGCTCCCAAGAGACACGCCCAAGTATACCGGCTCCGTGAAGCCGGAAGACTGGCTAGTCGACTACTCCACGGCTGTCAGCATAGCAAATGGCAACAAGCGTGTCGCCGTAAAGTACGTTCCGCTCATGCTCCAGGGCATGGCCCGGACATGGCTGAACATCCTAAAGCCCCGCAGCATCAACAGCTGGGTCGACTTCACTGAAGCGTTCGTCCGCAACTTCACCAACACGTACAAGCGTCCTCCCAAGCCTCGTCAGCTCTCCTTGTGAGTACAACGTCCTGACGAGTCGACTCGCGACTACCTCATGCGTTGGGCTGAGCTCCGGAACTCATGCGACGGCGTGCACGAGGTGCAGGCCATCGAGTACTTCACAGCCGGGTGCCGAGAAGGCACCCTCCTCAAGCACAAGCTCCTCTGTGACGAGCCAGAAACCCTCGACGAGCTGCTGATCATAGCGGACAAGTACGCCACGGCCGACTCCTCCATGAAGGCGGAAATTCAAATCAGCACGACTGGCAAAGTAGCTCCTCAGGCTCCAAGAACTCCGGCGGCAGATGCCGACCGGCGACAACAGTAGGGTGACAACAAGCGCAAGGCCAAGCCAAACTGGTTGCCGGCCTTCTCCTATGAGCAGACCTTGGATGGACCTTGCAAGTTCCACAGTGGTGCGAAGCCGTCGAATCACACCACCCGGAAGTGCCACTGGCTCACCAGGATCGCCAAGGGAGACGGCCTCCTGCCACCCCCGCCTGCTGGGCAGCCGCCTCCGCCTCCACCCCAGCAGTTGGCAGTCAGGCCAGTCTGCGCATTACAAGACGAATACCCTGAAGAGCATGGAGCCTATGTGGTGTTCACCAGTGTGGCTAATGATCGACGTAGCAGGCGGCCGCAGCGACAAGAGGTGAACGCAGTAGCCTCAGTGACGCCAGAGTTCATGCACTGGTCTGAGAAGCCCATCAGCTGGAGCAGGGCTGACCACCCAGAAGTGATGCCGAGTCCGGGCTCCTACGCCTTGGTCCTGGATGCCACCTTTGCTACGGACAAACGGGCCACACGTTTCTCGTGAGTTCTGATAGACGGGGGCAGCATCATCAATATCCTATACAAGGACACCATGGAGAAGTTAGGAATCAAGCAAAGACAGCTTCAGAACAGCCGGACTGTGCTCCACGGCATTGTTCCTGGGCTTTCCTGCTCACCAATCGGCAAGATCCTGATGGACGTCCTCTTTGGGGACAAAGATCACTTCCCAAGAGAGTCTGTTTGGTTTGAGGTGGTGGACCTTGAGAGCCCATACCATGCGCTACTTGGCCGACCCGCCTTGGCCAAGTTCATGGCGGTCCCCCACTACGCCTACCTCAAGATGAAGATGCCCAGTTCCAGGGGAATTCTGACTGTGGCCGGCGACTACCGGAAGTCGTCCTCTTGCGCGACCGAGAACAGTCGGCTGGCCGAGTCCCTGGTGATCGCAGCCGAGAAGCGACTCCTTGAACGAGTTGTGGCGATGGCCGGCAAGCAGCCGGAGATATCGCCCGACCCGAAGGAGTCGGAAGCCGAAGGTTCGTTCAAGCCGGCCAAAGAGACAAAGAAGATACCCTTGGATCCGGAACACCCGGAGAGGTACGTTGTCATAGGTGCGAACCTTGACAGCAAATAGGAAGGCGAGCTCGTCGATTTCCTTCGTGATAATTGGGACATCTTCGCATGGTCCCCCAAAGACATGCCAGGTGTACCGACGGATTTCGCCGAGCACAAGTTACATGTCCGATCTGATGCAAAGCCGGTCAGGCATCCCCTGCGCCGCTTATCAGAAGAGAAGAGAAGAGTTGTCGGAGAAGAGATAGCCCGACTCCTAGCAGCCGGCTTCATTATGGAAGTTTTCTTTCCGGAGTGGCTGGCAAATCCGGTCCTGGTACTAAAAAGAACAAGCAAGAGATAGCCCGACTCCTAGCAGCCGGCTTCATTATGGAAGTTTTCTTTCCGGAGTGGCTGGCAAATTCGGTCCTGGTACTAAAGAAGAACAAGCAGTGGCGAATGTGTATTGACTACATGAGCCTCAACAAGGCCTGCCCCAAGGACCCGTTTGCTCTGCCAAGAATTGATCAGGTGATAGACTCCAATGCCGGATGCGAGCTGTTGAGTTTCTTGGATGCATACTCAGGATATCACCAGATCAAGCTGAACCCGGCTGACAGATTGAAGACCGCCTTCATCACGCCATTTGGAGCATTCTGCTACCTCACCATGACGTTCGGCTTGAGGAATGCCGGCGCCACCTTTTAGCATTGCATGCAGAAGTGTCTCCTCAAGCAGCTCGGCCGGAACGCCCACGTTTACGTGGACGACGTGGTGGTGAAGATGGAAAAGCGTGGAACACTGCTGGAAGACCTCAAGGAGACCTTTGAAAACCTGCGCCGATTCCAAATCAAGCTCAACCCCGAGAAGTGTGTCTTTGGAGTACCAGCCGGCCAGCTGCTAGGTTTCTTGGTCTCTGAACGCGGCATAGAATGCAACCCAGTAAAAATCAAGGCCATCGAGAGAATGGAGGTACCCAGCCGACTACTGGATGTGCAGAGGTTCATCGGCTGCTTAGCGTCCATCAGCTGATTCATCAGTCGGCTGGGCGAGAAAGCTCTCCCCTTATACCAACTCATGAAGAAGACCACTTTTTTCGAGTGGAACCATAAGGCGGACGAAGCTTTTCACCAGTTGAAGAAGATGCTGACTACTCCACCCATCTTGGCGGCTCTGACTCCCAAGGAACATATGCTCCTGTACATCGCCGCCACCAGCCGAGTAGTCAGCGCAGTCATGGTAGTGGAGCGCAAGGAGGAAGGCAAGGCGCTTCCTATCCAGAGACCAGTATATTACCTAAGCGAGGTATTGTCGACCTCCAAGCAGAACTACCCCCACTACTAGAAGATGTGCTATGGCGTACACTTTGCTGCCAAGAAATTGAAGCCTTACTTTCAAGAGCATCCAATCACAATGGTCTGCACGGCCCCACTTGCCGAGATCATCGGTAGCCGAGATGCCTCTGGTCGAGTGGCCAAGTGGGCCATAGAGCTGGCTCCTTAAACCATCTACTACCAGCCCCCACACCGCTATCAAATCACAAGCGCTGGCCGACTTCCTCGTCGACTGGGCCGAGACCCAGTACCTGCCTCCAGCGCCTGACTCCACCCATTGGCGAATGCACTTTGATAGCTCCAAGATGCGCACCAGCTTGGGAGCCGGCGTCGTCCTCACCTCTCCTAAAGGCGACAAGCTCAAATATGCACTGCAAATCCGTTTTGCCGCCTCCAACAACATTGCCGAGTACGAGGCGCTCATTCACGGGCTCCGGCTTGCCAAAGAACTTGGCATCCACCGATCTTGTGTTATGGCGACTCGGATTTAGTGGTCCAGCAGTCATCTGGCGACTGGGACGCGAAAGACGCAAACATGGCGAGCTACCGTTTCCTCGTGCAGCAACTCAGTGGGTATTTCGAAGGGTGCTAGTTCCTCCATGTGCCAAGAAATGACAACGACCAAGCAGACGCCTTGGCACGAATCGGCTCTACCTGCCAAGCGATACCATCTGGCGTCGCCTTTCAACGCCTCCTCAAGCCGTCTTTCAAGCCTTCACCAGAATCAGACTCCATTTTTGTGCCGGCTCCTCCCGAAGACGGTGGATCCGACTCCAGAGCTCCGGCAGACGGAACGGGGACATTGGCGGATGACTCCAAAGCCGCCACAGTCGAGCCCAGCCCGGGGACTGCGGTGGCGGACTCGAAGATTCCAGAACTCGGCCCAAGGACCGCGCCAGTCGGCCTGGGGACTTCATCAACCCAGCAAGCAGCTGTTGACTCCAACCCACCGCCTCCCAGCCCAGCCACCCTCATCCAAGTCGCAGTTCTGGTAGTCGAAGAAATAGTGGCACCCTCATGGGCCCAGCCCATCCTCAAATTCCTGGTGAACAAAGAGCTACCAACTGATGAGACCTCAGCTCGGCAAGTACAACGTCGGGCGGCAGCCTATACCATAGTCAACAGAGAGCTGGTCAGGTGCAGCGTCACTGGTGTCTACTAACGCTGCGTAGAGCCAGAGCAAGGCCAGGCGATTCTCAAAGACGTCCATCAAGGCGAATGCGGCCACCATGCGGCTTCAAGAGCACTCGTCGCCAAAGCCTTTCGGCACGGTTTCTTCTGGCCGACTGCCTTGGAAGAGGCCAAGGAGTTGGTCCAAAAATGCAAAGGGTGCCAGAAGTTCGGCTCCAAGCCAGACCAGCCGGCTTCTGCGCTCAACACCATCCCCATTGCCTAGCCTTTCGCAGTTTGGGGTCTAGACATGGTGGGACCATTCAAGACAGCACGAGGTGGTTTAACTCACCTACTTGTCGCAGTGGACAAGTTCACCAAGTGGGTGGAAGCGAAGCCAATTAAGAAACTGAAGGTCCGACTGCCGTGACCTTCATCACCGATATCACAATTCGGTACGGCATACCACACAGCATCATCACCGACAACGGCACAAATTTTGCCAAAGGCGCCCTAGCCCATTTCTACGCAACACAGGGCATCCGACTGGACCTAGCGTCTGTCGCCCATCCGCAGTCAAACGGCCAAGTGGAGCGAGCAAACGGCCTCATCCTGTCCGGCATCAAGCCTCGGTTGATCGAGCCTCTGGAGCGCTCGGCTGGCTGCTGGCTCGACGAGCTGCCAGCCGTCCTCTGGAGTCTGCGCACGACTCCAAACAAGTCAACCGGCTTCACGCCCTTCTTCCTCGTCTACGGTGTCGAAGCCGTCATCCCAACGGACATAGAGTTTGACTCCCCACGAGTCACCATGTACACCGAGGAGGAAGCAAAAGAAGCACGACAAGACGATGTCGATCTGCTGGAAGAGGGCCGGCTGTTGGCACTCAGCCGGTCCAGCATCTACCAGCAGAGCCCGCACCCATACCACAACAGGAAGGTCAGGCCAAGATCTTTCCAAGAAGGCGACCCTGTGCTCCGGCTGATCCAGCGAACAGCCGACCAGCACAAGCTGTCGGCGCCTTGGGAAGGCCCTTTCATCATCAGCAAAGTACTGGGCAATGATTCCTACTACCTGATCGACGCTCAGAAGCCCCGAGCACGCAAGAGGGACGACTCCGGCAAGGAGACAGAGCGGCCATGGAATGCAAATCTCCTCCGAAGATTTTACAGTTGATGCAGTATGTACCACGCTACCTTTTGTATTAAAGTACCAAGACTTCGGGCCCCCCGAGACGAGCTCGGGGACTGCCCTCTTTTGTCTGTATGATAAAAATTATGCCTACAAGTATGTTACTCTTCGTCATGCCGTTTGGCACCGGGCCTAACAACTCGACCCGGGGACTTGCCGCCTTGCACTATGAAATGCTTCCTGCAGTCGTATAAGTAGTGTGTAAATGCCTAAACCGTCTCCTGTCAGAAGCCGTAGCTCGCAGAGCGACTGTACGGTGGGCAGCAGTAAGGTAGAATGGGCAATCGCATGAAAAATAGCTAAGGACTCAAAGCATAAAACATAGCTCAAGATGGCCTCCAGCCTTTCTCGCAAACCGACTCTCAGATAGTCGAACTGCCGACTCCTATCCAACTTGCTCAAAAAAAATCTCTTGAAATCGGCTAAGTACTTGCTTTCCCATAGTAGGTTAGCACTTGATCCAGCAACAGTCCGCAGAGCAGCTGTCCGATTGGCAAGGCAGGCAACTAAGAGAAAGCGGCAAAGGAAAAAAGCCAAAAGAACAATGAGTAAGAAAAGATATATATATATATATATATATATATATATATATATACATAAAATAGGCCCTTGGCCGAATTGTCAAGTAGAGGTTCAAAATACACCCCGCGGGTGGAATTGTGCGAATTAACAAGTTCTTCAAAGACTACTGAAGCAGATAGAATAAAAGATACATCGGCAGCTCAAGAGGCAGCAGACGGATTCGGAGGGTCGGAGGAGGCGCCAGCGTCAGGCGTCGGGGCAGCCGGCTGGCTAGTCTCGGCTTGATCACCTCCGGCGGAAGTCGACTCAGTTGCACGCGGCTCGTTGCTGGAGGCGCGGTCGGGCTGAGGCTGGCCGTCTGCTCCGCCTTCTGGTGCCTCCGCCTCGCCCCCATCCTCCGCCTCGTCCTCCTCCTCGATGCTGGAGCCAATCACCTCCACCGAGTCTTCGCTGTAGTCTGGGTTCATCCCAAACCACTCTGACGGTACCTCCTCGCCGTCTTCAGACCGCTCGGGGACGAAGATGCTGGTGTCGGTGTACTCGGCGATCGCCGCAGCACGTTTGATGAGGGCATCTTCCGCAGCCGCCAGCTCCGGCTGGGCCTCCGACCGAAGCGTGGCCAACCGGTCTAGATCCAGCCCCGGGTACCACGCCTTGACAAACTCCAAGGCCTGACGCACTCCAGCCCGGTCCGAAGAGCCCTTCCAGGCCTCAAGACGACCAGCCGCGAGCTCCAGCCAGTTGGCCGTCAGGCTGGGGGTGCGCGGAGCCTGCATATCCGGCCAAAGGGCGGCAATCGCCTGGGCACCGACGCGCTGGAGCCGGCGCAGCATCCGGTGAACCGGCTGGAGGCGAGCCTCGATGCTCAGGATGTGCTCGTCAAGAGTTTAGGGGGCATCGGCGGCGATCTCTGCGCCCTCCGCCCTCCGACCTTCACAGTCAACCTCGATGGCTTGGATGGCGGCCTATGACTGCCCAGGGAAGATGTCTGCACAGACACGAAGAAACGAAGAAGCAAGTCAAAAACCAGGAGTCGGCACGATCTAAGTCGGCAGCTCGAAGAAAGAAAATAAAGAGGCTCACCATCAACGATGTCTTCAATCTTGTGGAAGCCGGAGGACAGCAGCGCCTCCTTGTCAGACCAGGAGGAGCGCTCGCTCGCGAACTCGGCCAAGAGGGTGGTTTCCGTCTCCTCCGCCTCCCTCTGCGACTTCACAAGCAGCTCCTTCTGCTCTGCCAACTGAGTGTCCAGCAGATCACGCTCTATGGCGAGCTTGCTGCACTCCTCCCCTTTGGCGCGCAGGGCGGAGTTGGCTTCGCTCAGCTGCTGTTGAAGAGCAGCGTTGGCTCCTGAAGGAAAGGAAGAAAGACAATAGTCGTCAATAAAGTAGGTCGCCGGGGAGATCCGACCTGGCTGCTCAGCAGCAGGCCCGAATCTCGGGGACTACAGCCCACGGGTGCGCTAGCGCGCCCCCGCAGAGAAAAAAGGGGGACTTACTCCGGCTCTCCGCCAAGTCGGCGGTCCGCTTGCCCAGCTCTTCAACGTTACGGTTGAAGGCAGTGACGCGGAGGTTGTGGTAATCCTGCGACAAGCATTTCAGACAAAGTTAGTACCCAGAAGTTCATCAATTGGAGTTCCGGCCGCCTGCTCAGCAGCCGGCCCGAAACTCGGGGACTACACCCAGTGGGTGCGCTGGCGCGCCCCCACAGAGAGGAGCAAGAAAACAAAGACCAAAGGAAAAAAAACATACCCGGACGGCTACCCGCGACGCTAGGAACGCCTTGGTGCAACTCTGGAGAGCGTCGCCCTCAGCATGGAGCTTCGCCTGGACATCCAGGAGTGCCTGGTTCAGCAGCCCTGTGCCGCCTCCTCGCACCCACCCAACAGGTGCGGCGCTTGTCGCTTCGGCGTCTGGGCCGCCAAGCTGGCGGTGCCGGCTTCCAGGGGGCAGGGTGCCGAAGTTGCCTTCTCCAGACAACAGCGCGTTGGCGAGCCGACTTGGACGAGTAGCCTCGCCACGGCCTCGTCTTCGATCGGCGACAACGAAGGGTCCGCTGGCTTCTCGCCTTGCGCGCCTTCAGACGGTGGCGGAGGCGGCGGCGGAACGTTCGCGTCCGGAGTAGAGGGGTCGCCGCCTTCCCTCTCCTCGACAAGGTTCTCCCTGCCGGCTTCACCAGTTGTCCCCGTGAACTCTAGAGGCGGCGGCGCAGAGTTCAGCAGGGTGACGAGCAAGGCCGACTGGCGGCGTGCGGCTTCCTCAGCCTGCTGCTTCGCCGCGGCGGCGGCTTAGGCCTCCGCTAGTTTTTTCTTAGTGGAGGCCTCCGCCCTGTCGGCCTCCGCCTTCTCCAGGCGAAGGGCCTCTTCTTCGTTGCGCCTCTCCTGTGCATTCCGCTCCGTCGCCTCTCGGAGGTCAGCAGCGGGGTCAATCCGCCGAGTGGTGGCGGACGTCTCCGCTGACCCCATGACGGAGGCGGCGGCGACCCGCTCAAGAGAGAGGGGAGCCCTGAAGAAAGAGGGGCAAGCAGAGACTCATACAAATCGCGAAGGAAGAATAAAACTTTGAAGACATAATACTTACGCGGAGACCAATGGAGGCTTCTTCACTTCCTTACGGAAGCGGTTGGCCTTCGCGGCTGCCTCGTCCCGCCAGGTCACCGCAGCCGAGCCCTTGGGCTTCTTTGGCCGACTGCCAAACAAAGTCGGCGCGGCCCTGCGCTTCTTCCCGCCGCCTGGAGCGCCCGGCACGGCAGAAGAGCCTGTGCCAGGCTGGCTGGCTCCTGGCCGATGGTGAGGGGCGACTTCTCCCTCGGCGTTGTCTTCAGGCCAGTCGGCGAAGGTAGCCGAGGGCCTGAAGTCGCCTGTTGTCCCTCCTCCTCCCTCGGCGTTGTCTTCCAGAGCCGCCGCCCCCAGATCAGGGTCGTCGACGTCGCTCTCCGCCCGGTCGGCGACGAACTCACGAGCCGGCCCGAGGTGCCGGCTGGTGGGTGAAGAAGGGGATTCTAACCAAAGACGACTTGTCAAAACAAAACCCGGCAAGAAGATGACAATCTAAAGAAAGAAAAGAAATGCGACTCACCACGGGCGGGGGGTTGGCGCGGCAGTACGGCTCCTTGCTGAATTGCCAGTCCTCCAGGAGCCTGCTGTCCGAGAGGTAGTTCACCATGAAGGCCACCTCTTCGTGAGGCATGTCCTTGGTGCACATCCGACTCGGGTCGCGGTGCCCACTCATCTGGCATATCATGTGAGGGCGGCCTTGGAGTGGGAGAACTCGGCGCGAAACAAAGGCGGCCAGCAGGTCCGGACCAGTCAAACCCTCCAACTGCGTCAGCACTCGGAGTCGCGTGATGGCGCCGGCTCCCGCAGGCGTCAGCGACCTGGCCCGGTACGACCAGTTGGGCAGTCTCCCAGCCGGCGGGCCGGCTTCGAAAGCCGGCAGGTTGACCCAGTAGCCCCTCGTGGCGATGTTCCTGACGTAGAAGTAGGATCTCTACAACGTCTTCACCGACTTTATCAGTGAGATGGAGGGGAAGGGGTTGTCGGCTCCTGACCTTCGCATGGCGATGAAGGCGCCGCATTGAGCCGGCACGCCCGCGGCCTGGGTGCCGAGCTTGGAGAAGAAGAACTCCCCCCAAAGATCCAGGGTGGGGAGGACTCCGAGGAAGCCTTCGCACAAGGCCACGAAGGCAGACAATAGCACCACTGTGTTGGGGGTGAGGTGGTGCGGCTGGAGGCCGTATAACTCCAAGAAAGACCGGAAAAAGCTGCTCGCCGGCAGCCCCAGCCCACGCAGGCAGTGCGAGCGGAAGATGAACCGCTCGCCCTCCTGTGGGGCGGGGGAAATCTCCCCCTCCGGCGCGAGACGCACCTGCACGCGATCCTCGCCGGGAAGCCGACGGGTCCGGCGGAGGAACTCAATGTGGTCTTCATGAACTTCAGAACCGTCCCAGGTGTCGGAACGCACTGGTTGAGGCGCGGCAGTGGAGGAAGACCTCATCGCGAGCTGTCACTGCGGCGTTCGCCAGAGCTTGGGCGTGCGGCGGAGCGAAGAAGAGCAGAGGAAGGAGGAGAGCGAGGAGAAGCAAGGAGGAAGAGAGCGAGGGGTAGTGGGAAGGAGGGGCGCGCGTGCCCCCCTCTTCCCCCTACTTATAGCCCCGTGGGCTGCGAAGCCGAGGGGGCGGACGTGGGGATTTACTGCGCCCACAACCCCACGACCCCCATGATGCACGTAAAGTTACTGCGCGCAGTAACTCCACGGGAATCCCAACCGTCCACCGGGGCCGCAGCGGATCCGCTCGGACGCCGAGGCGCGGTAGTCGCGGGCCCCACCTATGGGCCTGTTCCGCCACGCGTGTGGGCTGGCAGGACGGCCTAGCTACGTGCCCTTGCATAACAGGCCAAGAACGAGCGGCGGCCTGGAGGCTTAGCTAGCACACCACTTAAATCCCGCCGCGGCGTTCGAGATGCTGAGCGAGCCGGAATCAAGTGAATACGAGTTGAGCAAGACCGATTCCTTCTAGTCAGCCCGGCAGAAGTCAATCAAGACCATGTGTTGAGCACCCGGAAAGAGAAACTGCTGAGGCTTCTCGGCCGATCATCCGCGGCGCCTCACCAGCTTCGGGGACTACTGTCGGAGTAATGGGCCACGGGTAGGCCAAGCCGAGTCCCATAACCTTTCAAGACATAGGGGCAGGCTGCACCCCTCAAGACCCCGGGGCAAAGAGCCGCCTCCTGAGGAGTCGACGGCAGGGCGGCCGACTGCCCACTCACGGCCGAGTCCCAGGGACGACTTCCAGAGAAGCCGGCTTTGGGGAGTCGGCCGGCGACTCCAACAAACCATGACCTCATCGAAGGGGACGGGGTGGGGGCGTGGCTACAGTGAAGCCCACTCCCCGCCCCTTACCAAGGGCAGGCATGGCCACAGCACGCCGTACCCGGGAAGATCTCCGTGCGGCGTGGCACTGTTGCCCGGCCGGCCCTGACATCAGCACCACAGTACCAAGTCCTGATCCCATGACGGCTTGTCTGTACGGCCTGGAGGCAGCTGGGCCCACTAGTCAGCGAGACCTCAGGAGACGGCGGGAGAACCGCCAGTCGGACCCGTCGGGAGTCGGCCCGGGGGAGTCGGTCGAGCCCTCCCCCGGGGCCCACGCGCCATTAATCAAGATGAGATGGGGAGTGGCCACAGTGATCGCCCGCCAGGCGGCGGGGCTGTTGCCACGACCCCATGACCAAGCCTGCGTCATCAGAAGGACGGCTAAAGTAGTCAGCGGCCGGCAAGACCCGCCCGCGGCGGACGCGGCCTGCCGTCTCCGTACCAGACCAGTCGGCGGGGCCCAGCAGTCGGCGGGCCCCAGCAGTCGGCGGAGAAGTCAGAGGTCGGAGGCACTGACGGCGGGGCCCGCGCCTAGTCGAGTTACCATTATACCCCTGGGGGTAGGCCTATATAAACCCCCAGGGCACCCATGCAAGGGGTTGGATCCCAGTAGTTCTAGACCATACCAGATAGAAGGAGAGAGCTAGCCTTGCCCTCTTCTACCACCAGAAACAGCTCAAGGAGCAACCGTGTAAACACTTGGCCATAGTGATCATGCGGAGACCCCGCAGAGCAGCAGTAGGGGTATTATCTCCCCGGAGAGCCCCGAAGCTGGGTAAGATTCGCCGGCGTGCATGTCTTTGCCTCATCCCGTTTACAGGCACCGGTGACGTTCTACTCGCCCCCACCATGATAAGCCATCCGTTGGCATATGTCGCACCAAACCCCCGACAGTTCATCCCTACAAAATCATATGATTTAGTAATGTTTTATTTTCGTCACACAAGAATGCTCTCATCATGCACTACCCCAATGACAAGCCAAGCAATTGTTTCATACTTTAGTAATCTCAAACCTATAAACTTTCATGCAATATATGAGCGCGAGCCAGGGACATAGCACTATGGGTGGAATAGAATATAATGAGGGGGGTTATGTGGAGAAGACAAAAAAGGAGAAAGTCTCACATCAACGAGGCTAATCAATGGGCTATGGAGATGCCCACCAATTGATGTTAATGCAAGGAGTAGGGATTGCCATGCAACAGATGCACTAGAGCTATAAATGTATGAAAGCTCAACAAAAGAAACTAGTGGTTGTGCATCCAACTTGCTTGCTCACGAAGACCTAGGGCACTTGAGGAGGCCCATTGTTGGAAGATACAAGCCAAGTTCTATAATGAAAAATTCCCACTAGTATATGAAAGTGATAACATGAGAGACTCTCTACTATGAAGATCATGGTGCTACTTTGAAGCACAAGTGTGGAAAAGGATAGTAACATTGTCCCTTCTCTCTTTTTCTCTCATTTTTTCTTTGGCCTTTTCCTTTTTATATGGCCTTTCTCTTTTTTGGGGGCATTCTCTTTTTTATGGCCTTTCCTCTTTTTTTATATTCCTCACTTGGGACAATGCTCTAGAAAATGATGATCATCACACTTCTATTTATTTACAACTCAATGATTACAACTCGATACTAGAACAAAGATGACTCTATATGAATGCCTCCGGTGGTGTACCAGGATATGCAATGAACCAAGAGTGACATGTATGAAAGAATTATGAATAGTGGCTTTGCCACAAATACTATGTCAACTACATGATCATGCTAAGCAATATGAGAATGATGAATGTGTCATGATGAATGGAATTATGGAAAGTTGCATGGCAATATATCTCGGAATGGCTATGGAAATGCCATAATAGGTAGGTATGGTGGCTGTTTTTAGGAAGATATAAGGAGGTTTATGTGTGAAAGAGCATATCATATCACGGGGGTTGGATGGACCGGCGAATTTTGCACCAACTCTCAAGGTGAGAAAGGGCTATGCATGGTACCGAAGAGGCTAGCAAGGATGGAAGGGTGAGAGTGCGTATAATCCATGGACTCAACATTAGTCATAAAGAACTCACATACTTATTGCAAAAATCTACAAGTCATCAAAAACCTCGGTACTACGCGCATGCTCCTAGGGGGATAGATTGGTAGATAAAGACCATCGCTCGTCCCCGACCGCCACTCATAAGGAAGACACTCAAATAACACCTCATGTTTCAAATTTGTTGCATAACGTTTACCATACGTGCATGCTGCGGGACTTGCAAGCCTCAACACAAGTATTTCTCAATTTCACAACTACTCAATCTAGCACGACTTTGATATTATTTACCTCCATATCTCAAAACAATCATCAAGCATCAAACTTCTCTTAGTATTCAAAACACTTTTATGAAAATTTTACTAACTTTGAATACCTAGCATATTAAGATTTTAAGAAAATTACCATGCTATTAAGACTCTCAAAATAATCTAAGTGAAGCATGAGAGATCAATAGTTTCAATAAAAAAATCCACCACCGTGCTCTAAAAGATATAAGTGAAGCACTAGAGTAAAATTATATAACTCAAAAGATATAAGCGAAGCACATAGAGTATTCTAACAAATTCCAAATCATATATGGCTCTCTCAAAAGGTGTGTACAGAAAGGATGATTGTGGTAAACTAATAAGCAAAGACTCAAATAATACAAGACGCTCCAAGCAAAACACATATCATGTGGTAAATAAAATATAGCTCCAAGTAAAGTTACCGATAGAAGTAGACGAAAGAGGGGATGCCTTCCGGGGCATCCCCAAGCTTTGGCTTTTAGGTGTCCTTAGATTATATTGGGGGTCCCATGGGCATCCCCACGCTTAGGCTCTTTCCACTCCTTGTTCCATAATCCATCAAATCTTTACCCAAAACTTGAAAAATTCACAACACAAAACTTAAAGTAGAAAATCCCGTGAGCTCCGTTAGCGAAAGAAAACAAAAGACCACTTCAAGGTACTGTAATGAACTCATTCTTTATTTATATGGGTGTTATACCTACTGTATTCCAACTTCTCTATGGTTTATAAACTAATTTACTAGCCATAGATTCATCAAAATAAGCAAACAACACACGAAAAACAGAATCTGTCAAAAACAGAACAGTCTGTAGTAATCTGTAGCTAGTGCAATATCTGGAACCCCAAAAATTCTAAAATAAATTGCGGACGTGAGGAATTTATCTATTAATCATCTGCAAAAATAATTAACTAAATTTCACTTTCCAAATAAAAATGACGGCAGTTATCGTGAGCGCTAAAGTTCTGTTTTTTACAGCAAGTTCAACAACACTTTCCCCAAGTCTTCCCAATGGTTCTACTTGGCACAAACACTAATTAAACACAAAAACACATAAAAAACAGAGGCTAGATAAATTATTTATTACTAAGCAGGAGCAAAAAGCAAGGACTAAAAATAATATTGGGTTGCCTCCCAACAAGCGCTATCGTTTAACGCCCCTAGCTAGGCATAACAAGCAAGAATAGATCTAGGTATTGCCATCTTTGGTAGGCAATTCTTCAATGAGGCATCTACCATCTTTAGGAATTTCTTTATTTTTATTAATTATCAAACTTTTAGGCACAATATCGAAAAATTCATTTGTAACAAATGGTTCCTTAATGATAGCAAAAAGATCGAGATAAACACTTATAGATTTGAGATCCGCATTTTCCTTACTAGATGGTTCACCCTTATTTTTAGGAACGTACATAAGCTTGGCAACTTTAGTGGAAGGACTTGGAGTATTCTTTATGGAAGAAAAAGCGGTTCCCAAGTTGGTAATAATATTCTCAAGTTTATCGATCCTAACGGAATCGTGATTTATTTTCTCATTAACTATGGGTTCCTTTTCTTTAATATCTTTCAAAGTAACTCCTACTTTAGATCCATATTGAGAGATTCGGCTGTGGATCTTTTTATCCAAATTTTCAATTAACTCTACGGTAACAACCTTATTTTCAATAACTTCAAGCCTTTGCATTACATGCTCCAAAGTTAATATAGTTCCATTAACCAAAAGAGGGGGAGCCAAATAAATCTAACATAGCATTATAAGAATCAAAAGTATGGCTACCCAAAAAATTCCCTCCGGTAATAGTATTAAGAACATAACGGTGCCAAGGAGTAATGCCTACATAAAAATTGCGAAGGAGAATGGTAGTAGATTGCTTCCTAGAAGATTTATTTTGAGCATTGCAAATTCTATACCAAGCATCTTTTAGATTTTCACCCTCCCTCTGCTTAAAATTTAGAATATCATTCTCGGGAGACAACGGAGAAGATAAGGGACTAGCCATAATGGTAAGCAAGCAAACTAACACACAAGCAGACAAAAAGCAAGCGGACAAAAAGGGCAAATAGAGAGGGAGGATAGAGAGAGGGAGAATAAAATGGCAAGGGTGAATTGGGGGAGAGGAAAACGAGAGGCAAATGGCAAATAATGTAATGCGGGAGATGAGGGTATGTGATGGGTACTTGGTATGTTAACTTTTGCGTAGACCTCCCCGGCAACGGCGCCAGAAATCCTTCTTGCTACCTCTTTTAGCACTGCGTTGGTTTTCCCCGAAGAGGAAGGGATGATGCAGCAAAGTAGCGTAAGTATTTCCCTCAGTTTTTGGGAATCAAGGTATCAATCCAGTAGGAGGCTACACACAAGTCCCTCGAACATGCACAAACTAATAAATCCTCGCAACCAACGCAAATAGGGGTTGTCAATCCCTATAGGGCCGCTTACGAGAGTGAGATCTGATAGATATGATAAAGATAATATTTTTGGTATTCTTATGATAAAGATGCAATGTAAAATAAAGGCAAAGTAATTAGCAAAGTAAATAACTAAGTAGTAGGAGATTGATATGCTAGAGATAGACCCGGGGGCCTTAGGTTTCACTAGTGGCTTCTCTCGAGAGCATAAGTATTCTACGGTGGGTGAACAAATTATTGTTGAGCAATTGACAGAATTGAGCATAGTTATGAGAATATCTAGGTATGATCATGTATATAGGCATCACGTCCGAGACAGGTAGACCGACTCCTGCCTGCATATACTACTATTACTCCAATCATCGACCGTTATCCAGCATGCATCTAGAGTATTAAGTTAAAAACAGAGTAACGCCTTAAGCAAGATGACATGATGTATAGGGATAGACTCATGCAATATGAAGAAAACCCCATCTATTTATCCTCGATGGCAACAATACGATACGTGCCTTGCTGCCCTTACTGTCACCGGGAAAGGACACCGCAAGATTGAACCCAAAGCTAAGCACTTCTCCCATTGCAAGAAAGATCAATCTAGTAGGACAAACCAAACTGATAATTCGAAGAGACTTGCAAAGATAACCAATCACACATAAAAGAATTCAGAGAAGATTCAAATATTATTCACAGATAGACTTGATCATAAACCCACAATTCATCAGTCTCAACAAACACACCACAATAAGAAGATTACATTGAATAGATCTCCACAGGAGAGGGGGAGAACATTGTGTTGAGATCCAAAAAGAGAGAAGAAGCCATCTAGCTACTAACTATGGACCCGTAGGTCTGAAGTAAACTACTCACACTTCATCGGAGCGGCTATGGTGTTGATGTAGAAGCCCTCCGTGATCGATGCCCCCTCCGGCGGAGCTCCAGAACAGGCCCCAAGATGGGATCTCGTGGATACAGAAAGTTACGGCGGTGGAATTAGGGTTTTGGCTCCGTATTTGATCATTTGGGGTATGTGGATATATATAGGAGGAAGGAGTGCGTCGGTGGAGCAACAGGGGGCCCACGAGGGTGGAGGGCGCGCCTGGGAGGGGGGGCAGGTGCGCCCCCTACCTCGTGGCCTCCTATTAGTTGGCTTGACGTAGGGTCCAAGTCTCCTGAGTTGTATTCGGTGAGAAAATCACGTTCGCGAAGGTTTCATTCCGTTTGGAGTCCGTTTGATATTCCTTTTCTTCGAAACCCTAAAACAGGCAAAAAACTACAATTCTGGGTTGGGCCTCCAATTAATAGGTTAGTCCCAAAAATAATATAAAAGTGGATAATAAAGCCCAATAATGTCCAAAACAGTAGATAATATAACATGGAGCAATCAAAAATTATAGATACGTTGGAGACGTATCAGCTGCCTCCTACGCAGGCTACACCCAGGGTTGGATCTTCATCTTCTTGTCCTTTCATTCGATTGAAGCCCGGCGACCGCCCTCCAATGAGGGCGCGAGGAAGTGATGTGTTGGTCTATCCAGCGGCGGCTAGGTTAGGAGCGCACCAGACTAGAGGCTGGAGTGAACGAATTGGGATTTTTCCTGCTGTCGATCAATATGGGAGGCGCTCATTTGGGCCGCGAGCCTGCTATAGGGCCTGCCTTGCACTTACGTTATTGGCCCATCCAAATTGAAACATTTTTCTTCATTTTTTACATTGCTTGCTTGTGCGTTGGGCCGAACAAAACTAGCCTGGACTAACCTGGACGACTCAAACTAGGTGCACACTTTCCAGCCACCCGAGGCGGCCGCCCATACCAGATGCTATGGTGGTGTCGCCCCTTTTTGTGTGTATGATTGTGGTAGTGAAAAATATTCCAGTGGCGCTTTTGATTTACCCATAGAATGGTTGAATTGCTTGTTTCTATGAATTGAGTTCGCCAATAATGTGAAGGATGCCAGTCTTTTCATCCTATTGTAGATTGCTTAGATCTCGATATGCCAAATGTAATCGCATCAAATATACAGTAAAATCCAGTGTGATGTGTGTGGCTACAACTAGTCTGACTACACGTCCTCATATAACATATCAAGGATGCACCATCTTACCAGATAACCATTCGACTTACCAATGTAGTGTGGGAAGAAAGAAGTATTGGGACTGCGTATCCAAGTAATTGATGCCATGAACTCCTTCATAGAACCTTGTAAGCGAAAAAGAAGTTGCAGTGTGCCTATACAAAGAGCTAGCATAAGTTCAGTTATCTGCTTCTCGGAATTTTAGTTAGCCACTTATTGCATAATTGTTCAATTACGTTCTTGGCTTAATTTAGTTTGCTACTGATTACATAATGCCATAGCATGTTAATCCTATTATAGACTGCGCCTATCTATTT
Organism: Triticum dicoccoides; assembly: GCF_002162155.2. Taxonomy (NCBI): domain Eukaryota; kingdom Viridiplantae; phylum Streptophyta; class Magnoliopsida; order Poales; family Poaceae; genus Triticum; species Triticum dicoccoides. The sequence goes on from NC_041388.1 coordinate 590,299,935, forward strand.
GTTTGATACTTACTGGTAAGAATTACCTGTTTACCTGAACTTAAATAGCTACTTAAGCATGTAGATAGTTGGTCATATGTACTTCTAGGGTGCAGCAGAATTGACGTGTAATTTACGTTCTGATACCCTGTTTGTTTAAATGGTTTGCGGTTATCACTTGTAGCAGTAATAATATTTGCATGTTCATAGATAGACAACTGTCAGGTTTATATGAGGGACACCGTCTTTTTAACTTATATATGTGTTGGAATCATTTTGCTTACATCAAAGAAATTTTCAGATGTCTGTGTTGCTCGTAAACGGTATCGACTTGTTACTTTAATACGTTGCCAAGAACTTGTTAGTTTTACTAGCTCATGTGTAATTAAATACGTTGCCAAAACCGGTTAATTTTATTAGTTTGCTATTAGTTTCTTATGGCTCTTGCAAAAATTTATTTATTCATTGCTAACATTCAAGTTTGCAGGATCAAACTGAAAATCCGTTGGCACAACAAGTATGTTTTTAGAAACTTCCTTGTTTACCTGGTTTGCTGTTGTAAGTTGTTGCTGTAATCATCTTACCAACTTCAAGTTTTTAGGATCGAATTGGAAGTCCAATTGCACAGCAGGTACATTTTCAAAAATATATTTGTGTAACAGGTTTGCTGTTGTAACTTGTTGCTCTAATCAAGTTACTGACTACTCAACTTTTCAGGATCCAAGAGAAACTCCAATGCCACAACAGGTTCCTTTTGCAAACTTGTTTGTTTAACTACTTTGTTGCTGCAACCGGTTGCTCTAATCACGTTATTGGCTGCTCAACTTATCAGGATCCAAGAGAAACTCCAATGCCACATCAGGTACCTTTTGCAAAACTTGTTTGTTTAACTACTTTGCTGCTGCAACAACCGGTTACAATGATGTTAATAACTACTTTTCAGCATCCAATTGAAACTCTTTAATTCCTTGTTTGTTTAACTGGTTTGCTGTTATTACTCCCAGTTGAGATGTTTTGCTAACTTCAACTTTTTGGAATCCAATCGGAACTTTAAGGGCAAAACAGGTTAGCCCAAGATCAAAGAGCGAGGTCCCCATGGATGTTATATCATCCCACAGTAGTGGCACCGGCCCAATCGTGCATCATGAATTGCCAACTGATGATGCTCTAGAGGCTAAACTAGTGGTAGAAAGAGATTCTGCTTCTGCACTTAGAGATGAAGTTGACATGTTGAGGAAGAAAACAACACAATCACAAGGAGTACTCAAGACAACCATTAAGTATTTGGTGGACTTCAAAACGAAGCAAGCTGAGACTGACCACATTGTTAAGGTCCTGAAGGAAAAAAGGAAATTAAATTCCCACTTGGTAAATCATAGGTGAAATCTTCTTTCCATCGTTGAATAATCTTTGTGTTGTTTGTTCATGTAATCAACCAAACCATTTGTTTTAGAAATCATGTAATAATTGTTTTTTGTTTTTTGGTTTGTAATTTTATTTGAGCACAAGTCTGTATTAATTGATAAGACTCGGAGACATTTCATTTTTCTTGTTGTTCCAGACCTACAAATATGCCAATTGGACTGAATGTGCATTCAGCAATAATGTTAGTATAGATGGACCATAAGTGGCACGCATCGGAAAGGGCCAAGATGCTGTAGTAACTTCGCTAAAAAAGGATGTTGTTCTAGCAAAAAAAAGTACAGTGGCCTAGCTTATGTATGTTAGTTGATATTATTGATCCATATACTCTATAAGTGTTTATATGTTTGTTAGTTATGTACATTGTTGGTCGAATGACTCGGTATTTGAATCTTGATACATCGCTTTTGTACATATCTAAATGGGGGTACACATTATGCTGCGTGTGACATTTGAGTTGGACATAAAGTGTTCCAAATATTCGAATTCACCTTAAACTGGATTCTAGCTTCTGAATTTGAGTATCGACATTTGTAAATCATATTCATATATGACAGTGGAATACATCTTTTTCGTGCTTTTGAAGATATATAAAAGCACATAGAATGATTTATAAAGATGCGTATAGGAATACAGAATGGATTCGAATTTAGTTGCCAGGGTAAACATGGATGCTTATTGTCCCAAAATTTGAAAGAAGCGGCAAAATGTCCACTCCCACATCGGCCCGCAGCCAAGTGTTTGGGAGATGGAAATTACTATCTACCCATTACACGGACAATCCATCAGCCCGATTTCCACTTCTTTCAATAGGGGTAGGTTAGTAACTTCAATTAGACGTGACACGACCGCCTCTAAGCCCATTCCGACATGGTCGGCGCCAAACATTGGCGGCAAAACACATTTGATTCAAGATCGTCCAAAAGACCTCTGTTTCTCCCTCCATTTCCCCATTCATACACGGTGGGCGGCAAAACAAACTCGACTCGGCCAAAATCCATGTAGGCAAATATTTTCAATAGGGGCAGGTTTGTAACTTCACTCAGACGTGACACAACTGCCCTACCTGTCAGCCCCGTTCATACACCGTGGGCGCCAACCATGGGCACCAAAACACCCTCTCCTCACCCGAAATCGCTCTAGGCAAATATTGGCGAGATGCGAGATTACCGTCCTATCCCTAACCGACGAGACATCCAAATTTTAAACAGGGGCTAAGTTCGTAACTTTCCCATATTTTAGACAGGCGCCTCCCAAAATCATGGTTCCCCATACCTCTCCCTCCATTTTCCCATTCATACACCGTCCGCGCTAGAACACCATCCCCACACCAGCATCCTCCGTCCGCCACCCCATCCATCACCGCCGTCCTCCACCCCATCCATCGCCGCCGTCCTCCACCCCATCCATCGACACCGTCCTCCACCATGCCAGAGCGCCTACCAAGACCGCGTCGTCCACTGCTAGAGATGGACATTTCTCATCCATGGCGACGGACCAAGAGCCTTGCATCGCGTCCTCTCGCTTCATCGGCGCTATTGTCCTCTTTGTCGGGGCCGCTCACACGATCTTCTCTTCCACCGCAATGGGACTTATCCCTCCATGCACCCGTCTACCGTCGGAGATCTGCTTCAGCGCCACCAACAGCCATCGCACCCCTGATGCCTACACGGCGCCGCAAGAGAGGTGGTACTTCATATCTCCACAACTTTTTGATCTCAACCAGAAAATAGATCGTAACTTGGTTACTGTACTTTCTTTTCAGCTCTTAGAATTTAGTTCTTAGTTCGAAGCAAACAATGGATGCTAAATAGCATTTCCCCGGTTTGCAGCTTTAAATCTGCCATGGCACAATCATAATAGGGTTTAATTGATAATGCTTAGGGTTTAATTGATCGTGTTGGTCCGTGGTGGTTTCTTTAATAGAAATCGGAGGGGAAACCCTCTTTTGGTCAAAAAATGCTTAGGGTTTCCCCCTTCTGTGATCACTATATGTGTCATAATAGCACTGCTCCACCCATCAAGCTAAACAAGTTTAGTTGTTGAAATACAAATATGATATTATTAAAACAGAGTCATTTAATTGGTCAGCTAAATGTTCCTAATTTAGTTTCGAAAATGCATGTTCGCGCTCGGGTGTGTATCCCTACAGGGTGCCCACGGTGGGCCGCAGCCCACCTTGTGATTTTGGGTCGGCCCAGGCCCCGATTCCCCTCTGTTCTGCTGCGCGCTTCCGATATCTACTCGCCTCTAGCCGCCTGCCTCGCCGGCGACTTGCCGCCCCCAGACGGCGTGACTCTCAGAGGAGACGCCGGACTTACATGAGGTCAGGAGCCGCTCGCCCAACAGCGTCACCACTGCCCGGGCACGCCGCCGTGCCTGCCTTCCCAGTCCATTCAGGGCTCAGGCGTGCAGCACCCACTAAGCCAACCCGATTTATCCTGAGATACGTCCTCAACACTCAATAGCCACTCCTCATCACCAATTTTATAATTGATTCATTACTCATTAGGCAAGACTGTCATTAGGGTTTGTTGTGTGCTGAGTGCAACCTACACTTAATGGTTCAGATGTATTTCAGTAATCTTTAGTACCTGTAAAGTTCACAGGGTTTCAAATTCCAGCCCTAGGAACAAACACTAGTCATTTTGGATTGTTGGTCGTAGTGACATTGACCCAGATTACTACTACAGGCCAGGTTTGTTGACAATTTTACTTGTCTTTCTTACTCATTCGATATTATATCCAATTATTCACGTCGATTAGTTGCAAACAACAAGTGCTAGATAAACTTCTTGATTCAGATTTTGGACGATCTCTTACTACAGTTACAATTCTGCATACCTGCCCTAGTAAGCTCACAAGTAAATGATTGATTCACTACATCTATGCTTGCCTTGTCATATTTGTTGTCAATATTCTTTTAGGGTGGACCACCCTGTTTCAAAATACTGGAACCGTAGACATGAGTGAATAATATTTCTCTGTGTTATCTCTTCCATCATGTGTGGGCAATGAGACTGCATTGTATAGAAAGAAAGTGTCATTTCCAGCTTTTACATAGACTACGATCTTTTACATGGAATACAATTTGCCTACTTCCTTTGTGTCGCGCTACCAGCACTCCACCCTTGAAGCTAAACATTATGCCATTGATAATTCCTTAGTTTATTTGTTCAAATACGAATTTGATATGATTCTAATGTTCCTAATTCAGTTTTGAAATGTGTGTCTCCTTGTTATAGAGACACAAGAGGTTTGTATTTCTGTGTGTGGTCTGGTCAGCACGGTTGGGGGGTGAACTATGCATATGCAGGGGTTTATAGGGAGACACTCTTCGAGTTGAATCCGCAATGCATTCCATAGATAATCTAACTATTTTTTATGTTTTCATGAATCTCAGATTCTGAATAGCTTCATAATGATTATGAGCTTGCGCGCATGAAAAGAATAAAGCAGAACAATGCCATGGCTGTCAAACTTGGCATTACGGGACTGAAATCAAGTCTGGATGCAATGTAATCCAAACGCTCTCCACCTACAGATTCATGCTCAGAATATGATCCTAACAGTGATTCTCAGCTAGAGGGAGATCTAAGTCAATGTAGCTCCCTAGTGGAGGAGTCAGAGGCAGATGCCCTATCTTATTCACCCATCAAGGTCCTTGCTCTAACTTTCCAAGGTTATATTGGTCGCACATATCTTGCAACTGATGTTGTGCATTGCTTCTACTTTGTTGCACTACCATTAGCTTAGTTTACACATCGTGTATGTGAATACGCCCTGCCTATCCTTTTTTAGTACATATTCCATCTGTCATCATACCATATTTATCCATTCAAATGTTGTTCTTGTGTATCAAACGTTCAAAAGGAAGAGGGTGATTGCTGATCACGGAGGAGCATGAGCAAAGTATTTGGAAAAGGTAGTGACACCTGATAAATCAAGTAGCCCATTAGGTGTAGTTGCAATATCACCTGACCCACAAAACACCCCAACACTAGCAGACTCTAGCCCTACTACACTGGTCATTTCTGATACCCCAACTCAGCAGACCCCAACTGCAGCAAACAGTATGATGATGCCAGTTGACATAACACTAGCTCTAGGACGCAAAAACCCCATTCCAGAAAAGAGTACACCAAATCCAGTTGCCAAATCCCTTTACAAACCAGAGAGAGCCCCAATTGCAACAAATAGGACCCCTGTTCCATTTCTTCCCAATTTAGAAGACGAAGCTTATATTGTTGTCAAGAACTTTGTGTGCATCTTTCCTTCATGGAAATATTATACCGCAGACACAGAACAATTTCCAGTTTTCCTCCGCAGCTTACGCGTAAGTAATGTACTAATGTTATTCATGGTAATTACTGCATATGTTTCTGCTCACAGAAGACACAAGATTACATTCTTTTAAATAGGCGAGGACCAAACCGGATTGTCAAGACGAGCAAGGGTTGGTTGCGCTTTTCAAGCACTCGTTGATGATGTATCGTTCCTACCTGAGGCAAGCGCACTTCGATGGCAAGCCTCTAAATGAAATTTCTGTAAAGTCTCTCATGCTACATTTATCCGTCAGTGACTGGAATAATCTTGTTACAAATTGGTCTCGTCTGCAGCGTAAGGTAGTGTCTATGATATCACATCACAATTTGAACTACATTTCTGCATTTTCCTTAATGTCTCACTTGTACGAAAACTGTTAGCAGAAGAATATTCATTCTCAAGGGACCACAGAATCTCGCAAGTATTTGGAAAAGGTAGTGACACCTGATAAATCAAATAGCCCATTAGGTGTAGTTGCAATATCACCTGACCCACAAAACACCCCAACTCTAGCAGACTCTAGCCCTACTACACTGGTCATTTCTAATGCCCCAACTCAGCAGACCCCAACTGCAGCAAATAGTATGATGATGCCAGTTGACATAACGCCAGCTCTAGGACGCAAAACCCCCATTCCAGGAAAGAGTACACCAAATCCAGTTTCCAAATCCCTTTTCAAACCAGAGAGAGCCCCAATTGCAGCAAATAGGACCCCTATTCCATTTCTACCCAATTTAGAAGACGAAGCTTATATTGTTGTCAGGAACTTTGTGCGCATCTTTCCTTCATGGAAATATTATACCGCAGACACAAAACAATGTCCAGTTTTCCTCCGCAACTTACGCGTAAGTAATGTACTAATGTTATTCATGGTAATTACTGCATATGTTTCTGCTGACAAAGGACACAAGATTACATTCTTTTAAATAGGCGAGGACCAAACCGGATTGTCAAGATGAGTAAGGGTTGGTTGCGCTTTTCAAGCACTCGTTGATGATGTATTGTTCCTACCTGAGGCAAGCACACTTCGATGGCAAGCCTCTAAACGAAATTTCTGTAAAGTCTCTCGTGCTACATTTATCCGACAGTGACTGGAATAATCTTGTTACACATTGGTCTCGTCTGCAGCGTAAGGTACTGTCTATGATATCACATCACAATTTGAACTACATTTTTGCATTTTCCTTAATGTCTCACTTGTACGAAAACTGTTAGCAGAAGAACATTCATTCTCAAGGGACCACAGATTCTTGCAACTATACTGCACACCGCATTGCTCTTGTGAGTACCTCTTGCCCTATATGACCATACTTACTTTCATAGTTGTTTGATTATGTAGCATTACTGCACATGTTAGCCTCGTTATCGTCCATTTGGTGGACATTATAAGATCCATATGGACTCTTACATAAATTTAGAATCAACCCAATGCTTTTGAAGAGGTTTAGCTCTGTAGTCCTCTTGTAAGGACTAAACATCATCTATCACTATACTTACATTAACAGCTACTCCCTCCATCCCATAATATAAGAATGTTTTGTACAGTACACGAGTGTTCAAAACACTCTTATATTATGGGAAGAGGGATTGGTTCATTGTGTAGCATTCTGCATCTTATCTCCCTTGCCCACCATTTACTAAAAGATATCAGATCTATATTTAATCTTACCAAAAAGTTGAATACACAGACAATGCCAGTGCAGAAGTGTAGCCCATTGGTCTTGTCAGTACATTTTGTCCTGTAATGCTTGTACTTCCAGGGATTGGTAGTTGATTATGTAGCATGAATCTGCATCTTATCTTCATTATCCTCTATCCCTTCTAGTAATATCATATCTATAATTACTCTCTACAAAATGTAGAGTACATGCAATGCTTATGAAGGAGATTTTGTGCTGAAATTCTTGAGTTATCCTTCCCTTGACATGGACAAGGGCATTATAAAGCCGGTGTTAACTGTTAATGTAAGTCAGTCCTTCTAAAGCCTTTATCCTCAACTGCTGTTTAATTTGCTCATACTCCCAATCGCTTACTGCTGTTTAGTTTGCTGTTTCTATCAAAATGCATGTTCGCAAGAACCGTAATTTACAAGTTTTACTTGTAAAACCAAATTCCTTATTCATACCATGCACATTACTCAATACTACTCCCTATATGTATGCTTGTTTTTGTGGATCTATAATCCAGTGTGTGGTGAAGCAGCCCACGTTTGCACCTTGTCATCTCATGTTTTATCTTACTGATGTGGCTGATGATATGAACAACATGCCATGCACATTAACCAAAATAGATACAATGATTTTCTTTGCCCTTCATCTATGCTTGTTATGTTGACATGGTAATCCAATAGTGTGGTGATGCTCCCCGCATTATGAACAATGCCAGATTATGCTATTGATATTTTGAACTTACTCTTTATTTTCTAATTTGAAATTGGATGGAATTGACAGCACACTTATCATCTTTGTTTAAACACGTGGAAAACCTGTCATCTCTCTGCTTGTTTCAGGGTGATATGCCTGATGTCATGCATAAGTCTGTTGAAGGCTGTGAGACAAACCCAACATATATTGCAGCAAAGAAGGAAAAACATCTTGAAGATAGCGAGACAACCCCAAAGTCTTGTCTTGATGCAGTGTTCAAGTTATTTGAGACTAGCAGTCAGACAAGCTCACAGAATTCGCTATCTGAATCAGTTCTACTTCTTCAGTCCCAAATTCTAGCAGAAAGGCATTCTGCAACTCAACTTCGACTTGAAGTCCTATCGTTAAGAAAGATTGCAGAGAACACCAATGAGAACCTCATTTCTAAACAGCTACACCTGGAAGCTATGACCGACATGCTAGGCCAGTCTCACAGCCTTGCTCAGTAGCTTGCGCAGCAGTTCCCGCGCAAGGCTAACCTTTCTTGAACTGTCTTGGAAGTGGTCTTGGTTCAATATTATTTTTTTACGTTGCAATGGTGCCCAGTTTTTGTAATCTGCTTCTTCATTGCGCTTTATGATCACTGGTGGTGAACTTCGATGCCCAGTGGATGTAATATACCATAAATCCTTTATTGTATAGTGTAGGTTTATTCTAAGTTACTATGCCGTAATTTCTTAATTGTATAGAGTAGGTTTGTTCTTAATTCCTACTAGTTACTGACATCATTCGCTATCTGGAAAAAATCTGATGTAGTCGACCGAGCCGAAACATTCGCCTCTAACGGGCCTGGTTTTTAATGGGCCACAATTGGGCCGGCCTGCATCCTTCTTGGGCCTGAATGGCCATTGGGGCCTTCACACTTTGCGCCAGGCCCACATCTTACTCCATCCTATATTCGGCCCAAATTTTAGTTGGCCCTTTTGTGGTCCCAGCGCTTAGATTGGCCCAGGTAGCGTTGGGCCTTTAACAGGCTGAATATTCTACTAGCCTGTTACGACCCAGAAGAAACCATGGGCCTTTAGCAGGTCGAAATGCATGTTAGGCCTCAATTTTCACTAGTCGTCGACGGGCCTTCAGCAGGCTGAAATGTAGACCGGGCCTTTTTTGGCCCAGTTATATGACGGGCCATTACCAGGACGAAACATATCTTGGGCCTTAGTTAGCCCACTGATATCATGGGCCTTTAAGAGGCCAAAAGCTTAGTACATGCATCAACGGGCCGAATTATACGACAGGCCTTTAATAGGCCCAAAGTCATGTTGGGCTGAACTGTTGCTACCTTTATCACTGGCCGTTAGTGGGCCGAATGTCGCATCGGACCATATATGGCCCATGGGCAGCAGAGGCCATTCCCAGGCTGAAAGACACACCGTGCTGAAATGGGTCCATGTCTACATCGGGCCTCTAATAGGACGAAATTCACTGGGCTGTAATTGGGCCCAAATATTCGGCGAATAATTAACAGGCCAGATCTAGCTTCGGGCCATAAATGGGCCTTTATTAAACATGTCGTTATTGGGCTGGCCCACTAGTACCTGAGTAAGTACTACGGGCCTTTGACTGGGCCGGCCTTTTTAACCTATATGGGCCTCTGTTGGGCCCTGCCATGTGTCGACGTATCATAGGCATGTCTCCTCCAACGGACGAGCAACATCTGTCCCACCGAGGAGCAGACACGTGTTTCCTTCGGCCAATGAGAATTTTACACGTGGAAAATCACCATTTGTCCAGGCTGTTAACGGGTTATCGGATCCAAAACCGGACCCGATAGCTTAACGGCGAGCCGTTACGGTGGATGCCACATGTCGGTCACCCTTGACGAAAGCACTTCTATGATGCGCGATTTATCGTCATGGAAGTGGACACTTCCATAATGATAATTTTGGTAATGTCATGGAACACTTCTACGACACTACAGGTATGACTATCTTCATTCTGTCATAAATTTGTCATGGATGTACATCATGACAGAAAATGTTACCTACTATGACAAACACATATCATCACGGAAGTGTCTTTTTTTTGTAGTGTCAGCCGGTCCAAAGGCCCGTCTACTGTGAAAATGTTACCTATTTGTCCGCCTCCAAGTAGAATTACCCCCACTACCTTAAGATGTGTACAACATGTACTTTGCCGCCAAGAAGCTCAAGCAAAATTTCCAAGAGCACTCCAGCACGGTCGTCTGCACTGCTCCACTTGCCGAGATCATAGGCAACAGAGATGCATCGGGCTGGGTGGCGAAGTGGGCCATCGAGATGGCTCCCTACACCATCCTCTACCAGCCCCGCACCGCCATCAATTCCCAATCACTGGCCGACTTCCTCGTCGATTGGGCTGAGACCCAGTACCGGCCGCCAGCGTCGGACTCCACTCATTGGTGGATGCACTTTGATGGCTTGAAGATGCGCACCGGTCTGGGAGCCGGCATCGTCCTCACCTCTCCCAAAGGCGACAAGCTCAAGTACATGTTGCAAATTAACTTTGCCGGCTCCAACAACGTGGCTGAGTACGAAGCACTCATCCATAGGCTCCGACTACCAAAGAAATTGGCATCCGCCGAGTGCTCTGCTACGACGACTCGGACTTGGTGGTCCAGCAGTCATCTTGTGACTGGGACGCCAAGGATGCAAACATGGCGAGCTACCGCTTCCTCGTCCTGCGGATCAGCGGATATTTTGATGGGTGTGAGTTCCTTCACGTGCCATGGCCGACAACGAGCAAGAAGATGCCCTGGCACGGATTGGCTCCACCCGGCTAGCAATACCAGCCGGTGTCCCCCTCCAGTGCCTCCGCAAGCCGTCTATCAGGCCTTCACCGGAATCAAAGTCCATCTTCGTGCCGGCTGCTCCCGGAACAGTGGGATCCGGCTTGGGGATTGCAGCCGGCCCGGGGACTTCGGCAGGCGGCTCGAGGATTGCGGTAGTCGCACCCAGCCTGAGGGCTGCAGCAGGCGGCCCGGGGAACTCGGCAGGCGACTCGAGGCCCGCAGCAATTACTCCCGAGCCGGGGGCTGCGGCAGGCGGCCTGGGGACTTCAACAATGCAGCAAGCGGCGGCCGGCTCAAACCTGCCTCCCAACCCAACCTCCCTGGTACCAGTGGCCATGATGACAGTGGTCAAAGCACCATCATGGGCGCAAACCATCCTTAACTTCCTGGTGAGCGGAGAGCTACCAGCCGATGAAATTTTGGCCCGGCAGGTGCAACACTGGGCAGCAGCTTACACGATAGTAAACAGAGAGCTTGTCAGGCGCAGCGTGGCTGGCATGTTCCAGCGCTGCGTAGAGCCAGAGAAGGGCAGAGCAATCCTCAAAGATATTCATCAAGGCGAGTGCAGCCACCATGCAGCCTCCAGATCCCTTATCGCCAAAGCTTTCCACCACAGTTTCTTCTGACCGACTGCTTTGGACGACGCCAAGGACTTGGTCAAGAAGTGCAACGGATGCCAATGTTACAGCTCCAAGCAACACTTGCCGGCTTCTGCACTCAAAACAATCCCCCTCACTTGGCCCTTTGCTGTCTGGGAGCTGGACATGGTGGGCCCATTCAAGACAACACGCGGCGGCATGACCCATCTGCTCATCGCCGTGGCTAAGTTTACCAAGTGGATTGAAGCAAAACCAATCAAGAAGTTGAATGGTCCGACTACTGTGACTTTCATCGCAGACATCATCGTCTGGTACGGTGTACCACACAGCATCATCATCGACAACGACACAAATTTTGCCAAAGGAGCCTTGGCCCGTTTGTGCGCGACGCAGGGCATCCGACCGGACTTAGCATCTGTTACCCATCCGCAGTCAAACGGCCAGGTTGAGCGAGCAAACGACCTCATCTTGTCTGGCATCAAGCCCCAACAAGTCGAGCCACTGGAGCGCTCGGTCGGCTGCTGGATCGATGAGCTGCCGACCATTCTTTGGAGTCTCCAGACCACGCCGAACAAAGCAACCAACTTCACTCCTTTCTTCCTTGTGTATGGGGCCGAGGCCGTCATCCCAACTGACATTGAGTTTGACTCACCTCGCGTCACCATGTACATGGAGGCGGAGGTGAAGGAAGCACGAGAAGATGAGGTTGACTTGCTGGAAGAGGGCTGGCTGCTAGCACTCAGCCGGTCCGCCATCTATCAGCACGGCCTGGGTCGCTACCACATCCGGAAGGTCAGGCCTCGATCCTTCCGAGAGGGGGACCTTGTGCTCCAACCGATCCAGCAAATAGCCGGCCAACACAAGCTCTCGGCCCCGTGCTCCGACTGATCCAGCAAACAGCCGGCCAACACAAGCTCTCGATCCTTCTGAGAGTGAGATCTGATAGATATGATAAGATAATATTTTTGTATTTTTATGATAAAGATGCAAAGTAAAATAAATGGCAAAGGAAATAACTAAGTATTGGAAGATTAATATGATGGAAGATAGACCCGAGGGCCATAGGGTTCACTAGTGGCTTCTCTCAAGAGCATAAGTATTCACGGTGGGTAAACAAATTACTGTTGAGCAATTGACAGAATTGAGCATAGTTATGAGAATATCTAGGTATGATCATGTATATAGGCATCATGTCCGAGACAAGTAGACCAACTCATGCCTGCATCTACTACTATTACTCCACACATCGACCGCTATCTAGCATGCATCTAGAGTATTAAGTTCATAAGAACAGAGTAACGCTTTAAGCAAGATGACATGATGTAGAGGGATAAACTCATGCAATATGAAATAAACCCCATCTTGTTATCCTTGATGGCAACAATACAATACGTGCCTTGCTGCCCCTACTGCCACTGGGAAAGCACACCGCAAGATTGAACCCAAAACTAAGCACTTCTCCCATTGCAAGAAAGATCAATCTAGTATGGCAAACCAAACTGATAATTTGAAGAGACTTGCAAAGATAACAAATCATACATAAAAAAATTCAGAGAAGATTCAAATATTGTTCATAGATAAACTTGATCATAAACCCACAATGCATCGGTCTCATCAAACACACCGCAAAGCCCTCTATGATCGATGCCCCCTCTAGAAGAGCTCCGGAAAAGGCCCAAAGATGGGATCTCATGGATACAGAAAGTTACGGCGGTGGAATTAGGGTTTTGGCTCCGTATCTAGTAGTTTGGGGGTACGTAGGTATATATAGGAGGAAGGAGTACGTCGGTGGAGCAACAGGGGGCCCACGAGGGTGGAGGGCGCGCCCAGGGGGGTAGGCGCGCCCCCTACCTCGTGGCCTCCTGGTTGATGTCTTGACGTAGGGTCCAAGTCCTCTGGATCATGTTCGTTCCGAAAATCACGTTCCCGAAGGTTTCATTCCGTTCGGACTCCGTTTGATATTCTTTTTCTGCGAAACTCTGAAATAGGCAAAAAAACAGCAATTCTGGGCTAGGCCTCTGGTTAATAGGTTAGTCCCAAAAATAATATAAAAGTGTATAATAAAGCCCAATAATGTCCAAAATAGAATATAATATAGCATGGAACAATCAAAAATTATAGATACGTTGGAGATGTATCAGTCCCACTAATGTACTAAAAATAATATTACATGTTATCCATTAAATAGGCTGTGGTAATATAAAAACATTATATGAACAGAGGGGGGTAAAACAAACATTGTTGTTCTATGTATGTTGCTTGTTGACATGCGGCTTGAAGGCCCTGGTCGCATGTTCGATCCTCGTCCTTTATTTTTAAATTTGTATATGGGTCCAAATTTGTTTCATGACAGGTGGGCCCTCGATGTGTAGTTTGTGGCACTTTAATTTATGGGTCGAAATTTGTTCCATTCCAAGTGGACTATCGGTGTGTAGTTTTGTAGCTTACTTGTAATAATCAGAGTTTTTTGCAGTAATACCATGGTGCAATGTTGAAGGCGAGAAAGGACGTGCGAGAGAGCGATGACCGAACCAGAGGGAAATCAATTGGGGGAGGTGCAGGGGTTGCAATGGTGTTTGGAGTAGTTGTAGGCCGAATGCTATGAAAATATAATCTACCACCGGAATAAATGCCTACACAAATTAATCCAAGGTTGGAGTCCCCCTCGCAATGTAAATAGCTCCGGCTTTGTGAGGGATGGAGAGGTAGCTCCAATGTGTGGAAGATATGGCGTGAGAAAGCGCGGTTAATCGAGAGACATGTAGATAGAGGACAAAGTGAGTGTGGTCCGACATTCATTGAAAAGATATATATCCTATGAAGAGATATTGTCCGATTGAGCTTTTGGGAAGGGTCGGCACTGTAAGATAGAGCTTGAGAGATGATCCAGTCACAGACATGTACATATATTTTGTGTGTGGGAGGAAGCTAGGTCAATCGATTACATATATAAAGGGAGAGAGATTGAGCGAGTGTGGGTCGCCGTGCGATCGAAAGAGTGATATGGGTTGGAGAGAGTGACCTAGATAGACAATGTGCATGAGAGAGTATACAATATGGATATGTCGAATTGGGCTCAAACATGGAGATATATCGTTTGTTTCCGAGAAAGAGCGAGGTCAATCGAGACATACAAAGAGAGAGAGACACAAAGAGAGAGAGGGAGGGAGAGAGAGAGAGAAATTGAGCGAGCGTGGCCCGCCATGAGGTCAAAAGAGTGGGGGCGGGTTGGATGGACTGGCCTAAATAGTGTAGCGACCCGACCCAAATGGACCGAGTCTCTGTGCTTAAGTGTCATCCCTGGATCGGTATGCTGACACACACAGTACTCGAGAATTTATAACAGAGGTAAATCACATGTATAAAGTAACGTAAATACTATTACCTCAATCCAAATAGCGGAAGTAACAACAAGGTTGTGGATTCCCATCAACAGCAAAGGCAAAGTTGAGTGTAGAAATCGTAACCCTAACATATCACTTACTCGTCGCAAGATAATCCTGCAACATGAGACGTTGCAGCCACAAAGGGTCAGTACATTGAATGTACTGGCAAATTCACATCATAGGATAAAAATGAGAATGGATATATCTATATGCATATTTGGCTGGTGGAGGCTCAAAGTTTAATTTTGCATAAAGTTAATTTTTTTCCTACAATAAAGGAATATATTTTATTTAACTACAAAGTTGGTTGAAAAATTACTGAGAAGGCTCCTCCAACTTAATCCCACAATAACAATTTTAACCCCTCAAATTTATTAACTAAAGTGATGAGATCAAACCAGTAATTCAAGTACCAGATACTCAAGATGTCCATAACCGGCGACACGGCTAACCATGATTAGTTTGTACACTCTGCAGAGGTTTGCGCACTTTCCCCACAAGACTCGATCTCCTCCGTTGTATTTCTCGCACTACATGATGTTTGAGAAACGGATGATCGAGACATAGTCTTTCCGAAGAGGTCCCCTTAACCGATAGATAGATAGGCCGGTACACCTACAATTCCCTACATCGGCTAGCCTACCACTGAAGCCTGGGTGGCATTCCATAGGGTGATCACACGGGTATTCTAGGATTCCCTTGGGCAAGCACTGGGTTCTCCATGTTCCCGGGCAAACCACCGGGTGCTCCAGGGTGCTCCAACCATTCCACCTAGATGTGTATTAAAGTAGCCACCTTAAGTTAACCCTTAGATATAAATAACTCTCACATCTTTCATGAATCTCACAAACCAATCCACGTCTACGACCATAGCATAGCAGTAAAAGCATAACGTAGTAACACCCTGGGAATGAAATGCAAGACAATAGGTTCCTACCTCATCAACTACTTCTCAATACCCACATGTTATCAATCCTACTCATGCAATGTTTGAGGGTAAAACTAATGCATAAAACTGGGTATGAAAAGTATGATCAAAGTGTGAACTTGCCTTGTACTGTGGATGAAGATGATTCGCACTCATAACTCCGGATAGTTTTACTCGTCACACTCCATTCAATCTATCGTGAGCAAGCAATTGCTTACATAAGCACTCACACAAAAGAATTGAATAAAAGACTTCGGAAAACTTTGAAAACAAGCAATTAACTCTTGCAACATAAAACAATTTCTAACAGTACCAAATTTGGGTGGATTTGGTCTTATTAGAAATTTTAGGTCAAGAGCTTCAATTTGCAAAAAGAATCAACTAAATCGGAGTTATGAAACTCAAGTTATGATCAAAAGAAATTTGAATATGAATCTGAACAAATTTCGAAATTTGAAAATTTCAAAAAGTTGATGTGACAGGTTCACTGGATAGGTGAAAACAAGACAAAACTAGAGGCGCTGGTTTCATCTAATTTAGATGAATGAGTAAAAAGTTATGGCTATTTGAAAAATCAGGGCCAAGCTGTTTTACGAAAGAAAAATAGCTACGGCTAAAAGAATTTTAGGTCTAATGTATAAATACAAAGACTAATTGATAATCTAATTATTCTACCGTACTATTTTAGAAATAATAAACTACAGAAGTATAAAAAGAAAAAAACTGAAGAAATATACCTTTATAAGGTAGAGAAAAGACGACTTCGGAGAGAGGAAAAAATATTTTTCTTTAATAAATCTAGTCAAATCAAAATATTGATTTAACCCGAATCGAATAATTTTTGACGGCTCTATGGGTCTATATTTATAGATGGAAAAGAGGTTTAGGGGTTAAAGGCTAGGCAATGTGGGTGTAAACATATACGTACATAGATGAAATTTGAAAAAGATTATGAGCTAAAACTTCGGCCCGCCCGTGCGCTATTTTTTTAAACGATATTCGGTCAAAGTGAAAAAAATGGCTGGCTGGGCCTGGCCCATGTAGGAGAGAAAAAAAGTAATATGATGGGGCACCCGATGCCACTATGCTGCACATGCTGGCGACAGTTAATTCCAGGCGCACGTGCACTTTTTTAATAGAATCAGAAAAGGAAAAACTGAATAACAAAAATAAAATAAAATTGTACATAGGCATATTATATATCAAAAATTTCTGAAAAAAGATTTTCTAAATGATGAACATATTTTTAGCGGCAAATAATTTCCACAATAAATAAAATAAAGCAAATAGTGCTACTGCTGCAATAAAACCTCATAAAAATCATTTTAAAAATACCAAAATACTCTCCAATTTTATAATGTAGGTAATCATTTTACCCTAATTTCCATCTATCATATTTTTGGAGAAAAATAATTTGAATAAATCCCAAATAACTCCAAAATGAGAATAATTTCAAAAGGGACTTTCAATTTGATTCTTTTATACTCCCAACTCATATTTCATATAATTTAAAGACATCATTTTATCTTCTTTCATGATAATCATTGAGTTGCTTAAAGTTTCTGAATTGAAAAAATATTTCCAAATAAAATTCAAATCTTTTCAAAACCCCTTACATTTTTTTAAATGGAAGAAGACATGTCATCTTCTCTCTAGGGTTTTGTGATGAAAAGAATATGAATTCATGGAGATCAAAATGCAAAGTGAAAGTTTGGGAAAGTCCTTTTATTCCCTCTCATTTAACTTTCAAAAGTTTCAAATTTCACTCAATTACACTCAAGCAACCACACCACAAATCAAACAATCAATCAAAACTATTTATTTAATATAACATTCCAAAATTTAGAATTTTGGGCTGTTACAAACCTACCACCCTTAAAATGAATCTCGTCATCGAGATTTTCGATTCTCTCCTCCCACGCAGGCTACACCCAGGGTTGGATCTTCATCTTCTTGTCCTTTCATTTGATTGAACCCCGACGACCGCCCTCCAATGAGGGCGCGAGGAAGTGCTGTGTTGGTCTGTCCAGCGGCGGCTAGGTTAGGAGCGAACCAGACTAGAGGCTGGAGTGAACGAATTGGGATTTTTCCTGCTATCGATCGATATGGGAGGCGCTCGTTTGGGCCACGAGCCTGCTATAGGGCCTGCCTTGCACTTACGTTATTGGCCCATCCAAATTGAAACATTTTTCTTCATTTTTTACATTGTCTGCTTGTGCGTTGGGCCGAACAAAACTAGCCTGGACGAACCTGGATGACTCAAACTAGGTGCACACTTTCCAGCCACCCGAGGTGGCCGCCCATACCAGCCGCTATGCTGGTGTCTCCCCTTTTTGTGTGTATGATTGTGGTAGTGAAAAATATTCCAGTGGCGCTTTTGATTTACCCATAGAATGGTTGATTTGCTTGTTTATATGAATTGAGTTCGCCAATAATGTGAAGGATGCCAGGCTTTTCATCCTATTGTAGATTGCTTAGATCTCGATATGCCAAATGTAATCGCATGAAATATACAGTAAAAGCCAGTGTGATTTGTGTGGCTACAACTAGTCTGACTACACGTCCTCATATAACATATCAAGGACGCACCATCTTACCAGGTTAACCATTCGACTTACCAATGCAATGTGTGAAGAAAGAAGTATTGGGACTGCGTATCCAAGCAATTGATGCCATGGACTCCTTTGTAGAACCTTGTAAGCGAAAAAGAAGTTGCAGTGTGCCTATACAAAGAGCTAGCATAAGTTCAGTTATCCGCTTCTCGGAATTTTAGTTAGCCACTTATTGCAAAATTGTTCAATTATGTTGCTTGGCTTAATTTAGTTTGCTACTAATTACATAATGCCATAGCCTGTTAATCCTATTATAGACTGCGCCTATCTATGTGTTTGATACTTACTATTAAGAATTACGTGTTTGCCCGAACTTAAATAGCTACTTAAGCACGTAGATAGTTGGTCATATGTACTTCTAGGGTGCAGCAGAATTCACGTGTAATTTACGTTCTGATACCCTGTTTGTTTAAATGGTTTGCGGTTATCACTTGTAGCAGTAATAATATTTGCATGTTCATAGATAGACAGCTGTCAGGTTTATATGAGGGTCACCTTCTTTTTAACTTATACATGTGTTGGAATCTTTTTGCTTACATCAAAGAAATTTTCAGATGTCTGTGTTGCTCGTAAACGGTATCGACTTGTTACTTTAATACATTGCCAAGAACTTGTTAGTTTTACTTGTTCATGTGTAATTGAATATGTTGCCAAAACCGGTTAATTTTACTAGTTTGCTGTTAGTTTCTTATGGCCCTTGCAAAATTTTATTTATTCATTGCTAACATTCAAGTTTGCAGGATCCAACTAAAACTCCGTTGGCACAACAAGTATGTTTTTAGAAACTTCCTTGTTTACCTGGTTTGCTGTTGTAACTTGTTGCTGTAATCATCTTACCAACTTCAAGTTTTCAGGATCGAATTGGAAGTCCAATTGCACAGCAGGTACATTTTCAAAAATAAATTTGTGTAACAGGTTTGCTGCTGTAACTTGTTGCTCTAATCAAGTTACTGACTACTCAACTTTTCAGGATCCAAGAGAAACTCCAATGCCACAACAGGTTCCTTTTGCAAACTTGTTCGTTTAACTGCTTTGCTGCTGCAACCGGTTGCTCTAATCACGTTACTCGCTACTCAACTTTTTAGGATCCAAGAGAAACTCCAATGCCACATCAGGTACCTTTCGCAAAACTTGTTTGTTTAACTGCTTTGCTGCTGCAACAACCGGTTACAAATGATGTTAATAACTACTTTTCAGCATCCAATTGAAACTCTTTAATTCCTTGTTTGTTTAACCGGTTTGCTGTTATAACTCCCAGTTGAGATGTTTTGCTAACTTCAACTTTTTGGAATCCAATCGGAACTTTAAGGGCAAAACAGGTTAGCCCAAGATCAAAGAGCGAGGTCCCCATGGACGTTGTATCATCCCACAGTAGTGGCACCGGCCCAATCGTGCATCATGAATTGCCAACTGCTGATGCTCTAGAGGCTAAACTAGTGGTAGAAAGAGATTCTGCTTCTGCACTTAGAGATGAAGTTGACATGTTGAGGAAGAAAACAACACAATCACAAGGAGTACTCAAGACAACCATTAAGTATTTGGTGGACTTCAAAACGAAGCAAGCTGAGACTGACCACATTGTTAAGGTCCTGAAGGAAAAATGAAATTAAATTCCCACTTGGTAAATCATAGGTGAAATGTTCTTTCCATCGTTGAATAATCTTTGTGTTGTTTGTTCATGTAATCAATCAAACCATTTGTTTTAGAAATCATGTAATAATTGTTTTTTGTTTTTTGGTTTGTAATTTTATTTGAGCATAAGTCTGTATTAATTGTTAAGACTCAGAGACATTTCATTTTGATTGTTGAGCCAGACCTACAAATATGCCAATTGGACTGAATGTGCATTCAGCAATAATGTTAGTATAGATGGACCATAAGTGGCACGCATCAGAAAGGGCCAAGATGTTGTAGTAGCTTCGCTAAAAAGGATGTTGTTCCAGCAAAAAAAGTACAGTGGCCTGGCTTATGTATGTTAGTTGATATTATTGATCCATATACTCTATAAGTGTTTATATGTTTGTTAGTTATGTACATTCTTGGTTGATTGACTCGGTATTTGAATCTTGATACATCACTTTTGTACATATCTAAATGGGAGTACACATTATGCTGCGCGTGACATTTGAGTTGGACATAAAGTGTTCCAAATATTCGAATTCACCTTAAACTGGATTCTAGCTTTTGAAATTGAGTATCGGCATTTGTAAATCATATTCATATATGACAGTGGAATATATCTTTGTCGTGCTTTTGAAGATATATAAAAGCACATAGAATGATTTATAAAGATGCGTATAGGAATACATAATGGATTCGAATTTAGTTGCCAGGGTAAACATGGATGCTTATTGTCCCAAAATTCGAAAGAAGCGGCAAAATGTCCACTCCCACGTCGGCTGCCCGCAGCCAAGTGTTTGGGAGATGGAAATTACTATCTACCCATTACACGGACAATCCATCGACCCGATTTCCACTGCTTTCAATAGGGGTAGGTTAGTAACTTCAATTAGACGTGACACGACCGCCTCTAAGACCATTCCGACATGGTGGGCGCCAAACATGGGCGGCAAAACACATTTGATTCAAGATCGTCCGAAAGACCTCTGTTTCTCCCTCCATTTCCCCATTCATACACGGTGGGCGGCAAAACAAACTTGACTCAGCCAAAATCCATGTAGGCAAATATTTTCAATAGGGGCAGGTTTGTAACTTCACTGAGACATGACACAACCGCCCTACCTGTCAACCCCATTCATACACCGTGGGCGCCAACCATGGGCGCCAAAACACCCTCTCCTCGCCCGAAATCGCTCTGGGCAAATATTGGCGAGATGCGAGATTACCGTCCTATCCCTAACCGACGAGACGTCCAAATTTTAAACAGGGTCTAAGTTCGTAACTTTCCCATATTTTAGACAGGCGCCTCCCAAAAACATGGTTCCCCATACCTCTCCCTCCATTTTCTCATTCATACACCGTCCGCGCTAGAACACCATCCCTGCACCAGCCTTCTCCGCCCGCCACCCCATCCATCGCCGCCGTCCTCCACCCCATCCATCGCTGCCGTCCTCCACCCCATCCATCGCCACCGTCCTCCACCATGCTAGAGCGCCTACCAAGACCGCGTCGTCCACTGCTAGAGATGGACGTTTCTCATCCACGGCGACGGACCAAAAGCCTTGCATCGCGTCCTCTCGCTTCATCGGCGCCATCATCCTCTTTGTCGGGGCCGCTCACACGACCTTCTCTTCCAC
This sequence comes from Triticum dicoccoides, assembly GCF_002162155.2. Lineage (NCBI taxonomy): Eukaryota > Viridiplantae > Streptophyta > Magnoliopsida > Poales > Poaceae > Triticum > Triticum dicoccoides. Next base: position 590,321,637 of record NC_041388.1, read on the forward strand.
CGCAATGGGACTTATCCCTCGATGCACCCGTCTACAGTCGGAGATCTGCTTCAACGCCACCAACAACCATCGCACCCCCGATGCCTACACGGCGCCGCAAGAGAGGTGGTACTTCATATCTCCACAACTTTTTGATCTCAACCAGAAAATAGATCGTAACTTGGTTACTGTACTTTCTTTTCAGCTCTTAGAATTTAGTTCTTTGTTCAAAGCAAACAATGGATGCTAAATAGCATTTCCCTGGTTTGCAACTTTAAATCTGCCATGGCACAATCATAATAGGGTTTAATTGATCATGCTTAGGGTTTAATTGATCGTGTTGGTTCCGTGGTGGGTTCTTTAATAGAAATCGGAGGGGAAACCCTCTTTTGCTCAAAAAAATGCTTAGGGTTTCCCCCTTTATGATCACTATACGTGTCATAATAGCACTGCTCCACCCATCAAGCTAAACAAGCTTAGTTGTTGAAATACAAATCTGATATTATTAAAACAGAGTCATTTAATTGGTCAGCTAAATGTTCCTAATTTAGTTTTGAAAATGCATGTTCGCGCTCGGGTGTGTATCTCTACAGGGTGCCCACGGTGGGCCGTGGCCCACCCTGTGATTTTGGGTCGGCCCAGGCCCCGATTCCCCTCTGTTCTGCTGCGCGCTTCCGATATCTACTCGCCTCCAGCCACCTGCCTCGCTGGCGACTTGCCGTCCCCGGACGGCGTGACTCTAAGAGGAGACGCCGGACTAACAGGAGGTCAGGAGCCGCTCGCCCAACAGCGTCACCGCTGACCGGGCGCGCCGCCGTGCCTACCTTCCCAGTCCATTCAGGGCTCAAGCATGCAGCACCCACTAAGCCAACCCGATTTATCGTGAGATACGTCCTCAACACTCAACAGCCACTCCTCATCACCCATTTTCTAATTGATTCATTACTCATTAGGCAGGACTGTCATTAGGGTTTGTTGTGTGCTAAGTGCTACCTACACTTAATGGTTCAGATGTATTTCAGTAATCTTTAGTACCTGTAAAGTTCACAGTGTTTCAAATTCCAGCCCTAGGAACAAACACTAGTCATTTTGGATTGTTGGTCGTAGTGACATTGACCCAGATTACTACTGCAGGCCAGGTTTGTTGACAATTCTACTTGTCTTTCTTACTCATTCGATATTATATCCAATTATTCACGTCGATTAGTTGCAAACAATAAGTGCTAGAAAAACTTCTTGATTCAGATTTTGGACGGTCTCTTACTACAGTTACAATTCTGCATACCTTTCCTAGTAAGCTCACAAGTAAATGATTGATTCACTACATCTATGCTTGCCTTGTCATATTTGTTGTCAATATTCTTTTAGGGTGGACCACCCTGTTTCAAAATACTGGAACCGTAGACATGAGTGAATAATATTTCTCTGTGTTATCTCTTCCATTATGTGTGGGCAACGAGACTGCATTGTATAGAAAGAAAGTGTCATTTCCAGCTTTTACATAGACTACGATCTTTTACATGGAATACAATTTGCCTACTTGCTTTGTGTCGCACTACCAGCACTCCACCCTTGAAGCTAAACATTATGCCATTGATAATTCCTTAGTTTATTTGTTCAATTACAAATTTGATATGATTCTAATGTTCCTAATTCAGTTTTGAAATGTGTGTCTGCTTGTTATAGAGAGATAAGAGGTTTGTATTTCTGTTTGTGGTCTGGTCAGCACGGTTGGGAGGGGTGAACTATGCATATGCAGGGGTTTATAGGGAGACACTCTTCGAGTTGAATCCGCAATGCATTCCATAGATAATCTGACTATTTTTTATGTTTTCATGAATCTCAGATTCTGAATAGCTTCATAATGATTATGAGCTTGTGCGCATGAAAAGAATAAAGCAGAACAATGCCATGGTTGTCAAACTTGGCATTACGGGACAAAAATCAAGTCTGGATGCAATGCAATCCAAATGCTCTCCACCTACAAATTCATGCTCAGAATATGATCCTAAAAGTGATTCTGAGCTAGAGGGATACCTAAGTCAATGTAACTCCCTAGTGGAGGAGTCAGAGGCAGATGCCCTATCTTATTCATCCATCAAGGTGCTTGCTCTAACTTTCCAAGGTTATATTGGTCGCACATATTTTGCAACTGATGTTTTGCATTGCTTCTACTTTGTTCCACTGCCATTAGCTTAGTTTACACATCGTGTATGTGAATAAGCCCTGCCTATCCATTTTCAATACATATTCCATCTGTCATCATACCATATTTATCCATTCAAATGTTGTTCTTGTGTATCAAATGTTCAAAAGGAAGAGGGCGATTGCTGATCACGGAGGAGCACGAGCAAAGTATTTGGAAAAGGTAGTGACACCTGATAAATCAAATAGCCCATTAGGTGTAGTTGCAATATCACCTGACCCACAAAACACCCCAACTCTAGCAGACTCTAGCCCTACTACACTGGTCATTTCTGATGCCCCAACTCAGCAGACCCCAACTGCAGCGAACAGTATGATGATGCCAGTTGACATAACACCAGCTCTAGGACGCAAAACCCCCATTCCAGCAAAGAGTACACCAAATCCAGTTGCCAAATCCCTTTTCAAACCAGAGAGAGCCCCAATTGCAGCAAATAGGACCCATGTTCCATTTCTTCCCAATTTAGAAGACGAAGCTTATATTGTTGTCAGGAACTTTGTGCGCATCTTTCCTTCATGGAAATATTATACTGCAGACACAAAACAATGTCCAGTTTTCCTCCGCAACTTACGCCTAAGTAATGTACTAATGTTATTCATGGTAATTACTGCATATGTTTCTGCTGACAGAAGACACAAGATTACATTCTTTTAAATAGGCGAGGACCAAACCGGATTGTCAAGACGAGCAAGGGTTGGTTGCGCTTTTCAAGCACTCGTTGATGATGTATCGTTCCTGCCTGAGGCAAGCGCACTTCGATGGCAAGCCTCTAAACGAAATTTCTATAAAGTCTCTCATGCTACATTTATCCGACAGTGACTGGAATAATCTTGTTACACATTGGTCTCGTCTGCAGTGTAAGGTACTGTCTATGATATCACATCACAATTTGAACTACATTTCTGCATTTTCCTTAATGTCTCACTTGTACGAAAACTGTTAGCATAAGAACATTCATTCTCAAGGGACCACAGAATCTCGCAACTATACTGCACACCGCATTGCTCTTGTGAGTACCTCTTGCCGTGTATGACCATACTTACTTTCATAGCTGTTTGATTATGTAGCATCACTGCACATGTTAGCCTCGTTGTCGTCCATTTGATGGACATTATAAGATCCGTATGGACTCTTACATAAATTTAGAATCAACCCAATGCTTTTGAAGAGGTTTAGCTCTATAGTCCTCTTGTAAGGACTGAACGCCGTCTATCACTATACTTACATTAATAGCTACTCCCTCCATCCCATAATATAAGAACGTTTTGTACAATACACCAGTGTTGAAAACACTCTTATATTATGGGAAGAGGGATTGGTTCATTGTGTAGCATTCTGCATCTTATCTCCCTCGCCCACCATTTACTAAAAGATATCAGATTTATATTTAACTTACCAAAAAGTTGAATACACAGACAATGCCAGTGCAGAAGTGTAGCCCATTGGTCTTGTCAGTACATTTTGCCCTGTAACACTTGTACTTCTAGGGATTGGTAGTTGATTATGTAGCATGAATCTGCATCTTATCTTCATTATCCTCTATCCCTTCCAGTATTATCATATCTATAATTACTCTCTACAAAATGTAGAGTACATGCAATGCTTATGAAGGAGATTTCGTGCTGAAATTCTTGAGTTATCCTTCCCTTGACATTGACAAGGGCATTATAAAGCCGGTGTTAACTGTTAATGTAAGTCAGTCCTTCTAAAGCCTTTATCCTCAACTGCTGTTTAATTTTCTCATACTCCCTATCGCTTACTACTGTTTAGTTTGCTGTTTCTATCAAAATGCATGTTCGCAAGAACCGTAATTTCCAAGTTTTACTTATAAAACCAAATTCCTTATTCATACCATGCACATTACTCAATACTACTCCCTATATGTATGCTTGTTTTTGTGGATCTATAATCCAGTGTGTGGTGAAGCAGCCCATATTTGCACCTTGTCATCTCCTGTTTTATCTTACTGATGTGGCCGATGATATGAACAACATGCCATGCGCATTAACCAAAATAGATACAATGATTGTCTTTGCCCTTCATCTATGCTTGTTATGTTGACATGGTAATCCAATAGTGTGGTGAAGCTCCCCGCATTATGAACAATGCCAGATTATGCTATTGATATTTTGAACTTACTCTTTATTTTCTAATTTGAAATTGGATGGAATTGACAACACACTTATCATCTTTGTTTAAACACATGGAAAACCTGTCATCTCTGTGCTTGTTTCAGGGTGATATACCTAATGGCATGCACAAGTCTGTTGAAGGCTGTGAGACAAACCCAACATATATTGCAGCAAAGAAGGAAAAACATCTTGAAGATAGCGAGACAACCCCAAAGTCTTGTCTTGATGCAGTGTTCAAGTTATTTGAGACTAGCAGTCAGACAAGCTCACAGAATTCGCTACCTGAATCAGTTCTACTTCTTCAGTCCCAAATTCTAGCAGAAAGGCATTCTGCAACTCAACTTTGACTTGAAGTCCTATCGTTAAGAAAGATTGCAGAGAACACCAATGAGAACCTCATTGCTAAACAGCTACACCTGGAAGCTATGATCGACATGCTAGGCCAGTCTCACAGCCTTGCTCAGTAGCTTGTGCAGCAGTTCCCGCGCAAGGCTAACCTTTCTTGAACTGTCTTGGAAGTGGTCTTGGTTCAATATTATTTTGTTACGTTGCAATGGTGCCTAGTTTTTGTAATCTGCTTCTTCGTTGTGCTTTATGATCATTGGTGGTGAACTTCGATGCCCAGTGGATGTAATATACCATAAATCTTTTATTGTATAGTGTAAGTTTATTCTAAGTTACTATGCCGTAATTTCTTTATTGTATAGAGTAGGTTTGTTCTTAATTCCTACTAGTTACTGACATCATTCGCTTTCTGAAAAAAAATCTAATGTAGTCGACCGGGCCGAAACATTCGCCTCTAACGGGCCTAGTTTTTATTGGCCACAATTGGGCCGGCCTGCATCCTTCTTGGGCCCGAATGACCATTGAGGCCTTCACACTTTGCGCCAGGCCCATAACTTACTCCGGCCTATATTCAGCCCAAATTTTAGTTGGGCCTTTTGTGGACCCAGTGCTTAGATTGGCCTAGGTAGCGTTGGGCCTTTAACAGGCTGAATATTCTACTAGCCTGTTACGACCCAGAAGAAACCATGGGCCTTTAGCAGGCCAAAATGCATGTTGGGCCTCAATTTTCACTAGTCATCGACGAGCCTTCAGCAGGCTGAAATGTAGACTGGGCCTTTTTTGGCCCAGTTATATGACGGGCCATTACCAGGCCGAAACATATCTTGGGCCTTTGTTGGCCCACTGATATCATGGGCCTTTAAGAGGCCAAAAGCTTAGTACATGCATCAACGGGCCGAATTGTATGACAGGCCTTTAATAGGCCCAAAGTCATGTTGGGCTGAACTGTTGCTACCTTTATCACTGGCCGTTAGTGGGCCGAATGTCGCATCGGACCATATATGGCCCATGGGCAGCACAGGCCATTCCCAGGCTGAAAGACACACCATGCTGAAATGGGTCCATGTCTACATCGGGCCTCTAACATGCCGAAATTCACTGGGCTGTAATTGGGCCCAAATATTCGGCGAACAATTAACGGGCCAGATCTGGCTTCAGGCCATAAATGGGCCTTTATTAAACATGTCGTTATTGGGCTGGCCCACTAGTACCTGAGTAAGTACTACGGGCCTTTGACTGGGCCGGCCTTTTTAACCTATATGGGCCTCTGATGGGCCTTGCCACGTGTCGACGTATCATAGGCATGTCTCCTCCAACGGACAGGGGACATCTGGCCCACTGAGGAGCAGACACGTGTTTCCTTCGGCCAATGAGAATTTTACACGTGGAAAATCACCATTGGTCCAGGCTGTTAACGGGTTATCGGATCCAAAACCGGACCCGATAGCTTAACGGCGAGTCGTTATGGTGGATGCCACGTGTCGGTCACCCTTGACGAAAGCACTTCGATGATGCGCGATTTATCGTCATCGAAGTGGACACTTCCATAATGATAATTTTGGTAATGTCATGGAACACTTCTACGACAGCACAGGTATGACTATCTTCATTCTGTCATAAATTTTTCATGGATGTACATGCATGACAGAAAACATTACCTACTGTGACAAACACGTATCATCACGGAAGTGTCTTTTTTTTGTAGTGTCAGCCGGTCCAAAGGCTCGTCTACTATCTGAGTGAAGTATTGTCCACCTCCAAGCAGAATTACCCCCACTACCATAAGATGTGCTACAACGTGTACTTTGCCGCCAAGAAGCTCAAGCAATATTTCCGAGAGCATTCCATCACGGTCGTCTGCACCGCTCCACTTGCCGAGATCATAGGCAACAGAGATGCATCGGGCTGGGTGGCGAAGTGGGCCATCAAGATGGCTCCTTATACCATCCTCTACCAGCCCCGCACCGCCATCAAGTCCCAAGCACTGGCCAACTTCCTCATCGACTGGGCCGAGACCCAGTACCTGCCGCCAGCGTCAGACTCCACTCATTGGTAGATGCACTTTGATGGCTTGAAGATGCACACCGGCCTGGGAGCCGGCATCGTCCTCACCTCTCCCAAAGGCGACAAGCTCAAGTACACGTTGCAATTTAACTTTGCCGCCTCCAACAACGTGGCTGAGTACGAAGCACTCATCCACAGGCTCCGACTGCCAAAGAAATTGGCATCCGCCGAGTGCTCTGCTACGACGACTCGGACTTGGTGGTCCAGTAGTCATCTGGTGACTGGGACGCCAAGGATGCAAACATGGAGAGCTACCGCTTCCTCATCCTGCGGATCGGCGGATATTTTGACAGGTGTGAGTTCCTTCATGTTCCACGGCCGACAACGAGCAAGCAGATGCCCTGGCACGGATTGGTTCCACCCGGCTAGCAATACCAGCCAGTGTCCCCCTCCAGTGCTTCCGCAAGCCGTCTATCAAGCCTTCACCGGAATCAAAGTCCATCTTCGTGCCGGCTGCTCCCGGAACAGTGGGATCCGGCCTGGGGACTGCAGCCGGCCCGGGGACTTCGGCAGGCGGCTCGGGGACTGCGGTAGTCGCACCCAGCCTGAGGGCTGCAGCAGGCGGCCCGGGGAACTCGGCAGGCGACTCGGGGCCTGCAGCAATTACTCCCGACCCGGGGCTGCGGCAGGCGGCCCGGGGACTTCAACAATGCAGCAAGCGGCGACCGGCTCCAACCTGCCTCCCAACCCAACCTACCTGGTACTAGTGGCCGTGATGACAGTGGTCGAAGCACCATCATGGGCGCAAACCATACTTAACTTCCTGGTGAGCGGAGAGCTACCAGCCGACGAAATTTTGGCCCGGCAAGTGCAACGCCGGGTAGCAGCTTACACGATAGTAAATAGAGAGCTTGTCAGGCGCAGCGTGGCTGGCGTGTTCCAGCGCTGCGTAGAGCCAGAGAAGGGCAGAGAAATCCTCAAAGATATTCATCAAGGCGAGTGCAGCCACCATGCGGCCTCCAGATCCCTTATCGCCAAAGCTTTCCACCACAGTTTCTTCTGGCCGACTGCTTTGGACGACGCCAAGGACTTGGTCAAGAAGTGCAACGGATGCCAACGTTTCAGCTCCAAGCTACACTAGCCGGCTTCTGCACTAAAAAAAACCCCTCAGTTGGCCCTTTGCTGTCTGGGAGCTGGACATGGTGGGCCTGTCAGCGTTCTAGGAACGGGGGTCCCTAGACTTTCCAGCCTGCGGCCTGCGGTGTGGCTCAAAGGGGGGCCCAGCATGGCCCATCTACATCAACACATACCCAAGACCCTCGCGAGGGGCCAAGCCTCGCGGGGCGGACGACACGGAGCTTCCTCAAGTACGGCCTCATCAGGCTGGCTCGCGAGGGGGCGGAGAGATCAAGGTGGGGTACCTCACGAGGTGCCCGTGACGCAAGCCATGACGACCAAGGGCGCCAGGCGGGTGCCAGCCCGCGCAGTGTCCTCCTTTCCTCTTTGGTGCAAAGGGGGCAAGCGCAGCCGCGGAGTACCGAGGCATCAGGCAAAGGTTGCCATTTCGGTGCAACAAGACCAAGACCAGGAAGACTGCAAGACGGAGGTCATCATGGAGCCCAGGACGGCGTCACCACTAGAGCTTTGTGCAGGCGAAGACTGCTTTTGTCAGGTTAGCTAGTACTAGCTGTCCCCCTTCAAATTAGCCCGCCATTGTTGGCTCCCTTCCCGCTTGATATTTGGGAAGAGGACCAGGGCCTCTATAAATAGGACCAGCCACCCACAGAGCAAGGGGAGTTGAGAAGAGGGTTTTTCAGAAGAGGGGGTTTGGAAGGATTGAGAGAAGGGGTTCGATCGGAGAGAGAGAGAGAGAGAGAGAGAGAGAGAGAGAGAAGGGTGGCTGAACTCCTCCCAGCAGTTCATCGCCCCAGCCAGGAATAGACCCTCGCGAGGCTGTTCTTCCTTGTATCATTCATCATCATCAGCCCAAGAGGCAATCCACCACACCACAAACTGGAGTAGGGTATTACACCACAACGGTGGCCCGAACCAGTATAAACCCTGTGTCCCTTGTGTTGTTCTTTCCATAGCTTAGATCTTGGCGAGGCGGAGGGGTGCAGGTAGGTAGGAAGCGAAATCTCCGCGCACACCCCAGTGTTCGAACCTCAAGGGTCTGCCGGAACCCGAAATCCGACATTTGGCACGCCAGGTAGGGGTGCGCCGCAATTCGTCTTCCACCGCCCCGTTCTCCTCTGACCATCGCACCCATGTCCGACGCTCGTCGCGCCCGCGCCGAGCGCCGGGCCGCTCTCGCTTCCCGCGTCGCCCAGACAGCTCCTATCGGCGGGCGTCCACACCGTTCCCCGTCACCTGCCGTCAACGCCGCCACCGGCCCAGCGGGGGACGAGCAGCAAGCATCGTCTCAGCATCCGTCCGTGCGGCAAGACGGCCGCACCGCAACTCCCTCGCTCCCCCAGCCGGTTCTTCGTCCCGCGCGCTCCGTGCAACCATGGAGGCTCGAGCTACGCTCATCGCGGCAAACGAGCTCCTGCGCTACCGCCCCGTCAACGACGTCTACGAAGAATGGCTCGACCGCGTCGCCGAGCTCGTCCGCGCCACAGGGGGCTCTCCTGCGCCGTCCGTTTCACTGCACAGCACCTCGCCCCGCGCGCGCGACGAAGCTCCGGCGGCGCCCCGGCCGCCTCCTCCTCAAGAAGGCGCCATGGCTCCAAGGCGCGTGGCCCCTGGGCGGAACCCGCTCCGTCAGGTGCCAGCGCAGCAAGAGCAGAGCTGCCAGGAAGTCCCTCGCCCGCAAGAAGCTGCACGGGCGCTCCCTGCTCGAGCACGTCGCGACCATGCTCCTGCTCCCGCACGTCAAGACCCAGCTGCAGTGCATGGGGACAAGCAAGACCAAGCTCTTCGTCACCCAAGACCTCCCGTGGCCACAGCAGGCTGCCGTGCCTTCACCGCCGAGCTATGCAGTGTCGCGTGGCCCGGCAAGTTCAAGCCAGACTTGCCTCCTTGCTACGACGGCACGACTGACCCTGCAGAGTTCCTCCAGTTCTACGAGCTGGGCATCGAAGCTGCCAACGGAGACGAGAAGGTCATGGCAAACTGGTTTCCCATGGCGCTCAAGGACGAGGCCCGCACCTGGCTCCTGAACCTGGCTCCAGGCACGATCTCCTCCTGGGACGAGATGCGCACCTGCTTCATCGCCAACTTCCAAGGTACTCGCGACCAGCCACCCGCCGTGAGCGACATGCGCCGCATCAAGCAACAACCCAGGGAGACCCTGCAGAAGTACATCCAGCTCTTCAACAACGCACGCCTCAAGATTCCCAGGGTGACTGAGGAGGCCATCATCTCAGCCTTCTCCGACGGCGTGCGCGATGTCAAGATGAAGGAGGAGCTGGCGATGCATGAAGACATGTGCACTTCTTTGGAGCTGTTCAACTAGGCAACCAAGTGCGCCAGGGCTGAGGAAGGGCGTCTCTCCCTCCTCGAGCTGCCTACCGCGGACCCGGAAGAGAAGATGCCCAAGGCCAAGGATGTGAAGCGCAAGGGGGCTGCCGTGCTCGCGGCAGAACCAGACACCAAGCGGGGCAGAGATCAGCCCGAACCTTCCAAGGGCAGCCGGTACTGTGTGTACCACGACCTCCACACCCACAACACCAATGAATGTCAAGAGCTCCGAGCCATGCGAGAAGGAAGGATCGGCCGTCGCCCCGACCGTGGTGACTGGGGTTACGGTCGAGGAGGAGGAAGGAACGCAGGACGCTGGGAAGACCATGGCCCGCGCCAAGGGTGGCGCGATCAACCTCACGAGGATCGCTGGCAAGACCCGCCTCGCAAGGGAGACTGGAGGGGTCGGCCTCGTGAGGATCGCCCGCAAGGCAACGCAGGCCTCCCTCCGCTGCCGCCGCAACCAAGGAGAAACGAGGACCGCCACCAGGACGAGGAGGCTGGGGGCTTCCAGGAGCCGCGCGCAATCGCCTGCATCCTGGGCGGGGCTCAAGCCCCAGCCTCTCAACACATCTTCAAGCAGTTCGCCCGCGAAGTGAATGCAGTCCTCCCCAAGCTCGAAGCCACGTGCCCTCTCAGGTGGTCGGCGTGCGCCATCTCGTTCAGCTCAGCAGATCAGCTCAAGTGTGCGGCTACAGCCGGAGTCCTCCTGATGCTTTGTTCCCCAATCATCAGCAACGTGGTGATCACCAGGACCCTCATCGATGGCAGGCTAGGGCTCAGCGTCCTGTCCGTGGAAACATTCAACAATCTCCAAGTGCCCTACAGCCAGCTTCAGCCAACCAAGCCTTTCTCTGGAGTCACCGACGGCTCCACGGTCCCGATAGGGCAGGTCCGCCTCCCTGTCACCTTCGGGGCACGCGACAACTACCGCACCGAGCTCATCGACTTCGACGTCGCTCACATCCGCCTGCCGTACGACGCCATCCTCGGGTACCCAGCGCTGGCCAAGTTCATGGCCGTAACTCACCACAGCTAGAACGTCCTCAAGATGCCAGGAAGTGGCGGAGTCATCACGATGCCCTGTGAAGAGAAGGATGTGATGTGTTCCCTGGAACAAGCCTTTCAGGCCGCGTCACTGGAAGACCCGGATCGCGGAAGCAGGAGGCTTCCCGAGACCGCCCCCAAGAAGAAGAAGACATCGTCCGGCCCGGCTCCTCAGGAGGCAGGCCCCTCAGGGCCCGTGCCTGCCCAGGGGGAACCTCCTTCCATCGCATAGGAAAGCGCACCCGGCGCCCTCCTCAGGCAGGGCTCGGGGGCTCTCCCCTGGAGGGCCACCGACCTGGCTAGGGTCACGAGGGAGGCGCTTGGGCACCACATGGAGGCATGTTTCGAAGTACGTTTCCCTCAAGAAGGAGTAAGGCAAGGAGAGACGGACCCTCAGGAGTTCGTTAGCAAGGCCATTCAGGAGCTACAGGAGTCAAGAGTCATGAAAGGCGGCCGCCGTCTACCAGCAGTGGCTCCCCATCCAGGCAAGGATGGCGGGCTGCGCGTCTGCATCGACATACCAGGGCTCAACTGAGTCGCCTCCCTGGAGCGCCTCTAGCCCTCGCGCGTGGGGTGCTGCGGAGGTCCACCCCACAGCTACGTTCGCATGCCTTATGTCTTGCCGAACACGGCTGCCACGTACCAGTGCCTCATGAGGGGCATCATGGAGGCACAAGAGGCTAGGCGTTCCGCAGCCCTGGCAGAGATGGAGATGGTCCGCGAGGAGCCGCCAGCACCTCCGGAGCCTCCCGAGGCCCCCGGGCCTGGGGGGCTCGTGAGGATCGGCTTCCGCAGCCCACCGAGTCTGCTACACCAACACCCCTTCGTCCTCAACGTCATCAGGTGACATCTTTCAAGTTTCACTTCCAGCTGGGAGCGCCCCCCAGGGCTGCATTATTCCCAGGCCGCGTGGGTCCGTCCCTGCGGCATGTATCCCTTTTATTTCATGTTGTTAGCTTACCTTATTGGGGGCGCCCCTCGGGCTGCATGATCCCCAAGTCGCTCGGGCTAGACCCAGCGGCGTGTGTCCCATTTGCGCTTATTCCCGGTTATGCGTTATACCCATCATGCTCGATTATTTGATGCCGGTCCACGGCACCTCTTCTTCTCCATGCCGACCACTTGCACGTTAAAGGGGGGGTACCTGAGCATCGCGACTCAGGGCTCTTATTGGCTCTCCAGCCCTCACCCTCTGGCCTTGTCCACGGCATCACGACCTGGCATACCAGCGATGGCTGAGACCAGCTCGACGGCCTGGACCCGAGGACGTAGAGTGCCGACATCTAACCGAATTTGCAGGGACACATCACAAGATAAGGCCCAGTGCCAGGTGCAACCCGCCTAGAGGTAGGGCCCCGTGAGTCCCGCGCTGGCTCACGGGTGCCCAGATACACCTCGCCAGGCCCTACCGTGCCAGCCACGTGTCAGGGCGGGGCTGTACACGCCCCGGGGGCTCCTCCTAGAGGGGGGGCCCTCCCACGTACCAGTGTAAGCATCATGCTCCGTGCTGGCTGACGACACTGCCGAGGAGCAGCTATGCCCGTACACATACGGAAGCGCTATGCTCCGCGCTGGTGATATACAACTGAGGGTGGCCCCCGGGCCGCATCAACCTCAGGGAGCCCAGAGCTCAGTGTCTAGCCTCATCGCAACACCTCCCTTCGGGAGTGCCGCGCAAGGGGGCTGGGCACGGGGGCTGCGCCTGGGTCACGCCCAGACGCAC